>NC_091684.1:178360000-178692500 GCF_041296265.1 Equus caballus
TACATCCTTTGATCCATCTGTGGATTTTTCTGTTCCTAGAATGGCACTGGCAGCTAGGGGAGAAGCAGCTCCAAAATATCCATTGGTTGCAGCAGTAGCAGCAGCCAGGCTACCTAATGCAAATGTCCCCGCCGTACCACCAGCTGTGCTGCCACTGGCTGAGGCTTCACTGGCATAGGTGGCCAACAAATTGGCTGCTGCTGCTGCTGGGTTGGCACTGGCAGCTGCTGCAGCCAAAGCCCCTGTTGCTGCTGCTTGACTGAGACCTAAACCTAATGTGTTGAGATTATATCCATAGCTGGCTAATGTATTAAGTGCAGAGGTGATGGCCACCAGGTCATTGCCTGTGAAGCCCGATAAAACTGCTGGAAAGGCTGCAACGCCCGCAAGGTTAGCATGTCCTAAGAGCCCTGCGGCGGCTGCAGCAGTCGGTAACACTTCAGCAGTGTTTGCATAAGGAGATCCGGTTGGATTGGAATTTGCCACTGGACCTGTCACATTGGCATAACTGATATTGAGACAGCTGCCACTCTGTGGATCCTCTTGTATCTTCTGGATGATAAGTTCAACAGCTTTTCGGTTTTGTTCAGGTTCTCCACTCACAGTGACAACCCTCTCTTGCAAGTTGATCCCATCGGGTTTCTGGGAAAGCTGCACCCAAGCCCCTGACTGCTCCATTATAGCCTTCACAGTAGCACCTCCCTTCCCTATTATCAGACCTGCTGTGCTGTTGGGAACTATAATCTTTACCTGTAATCAAAAAAAATACGTATAAATAATACTTCTGTTTTGCGCACATACATCATATTACTTTGCTATCCTAGAAAAAGTAAAATAATAGCTTGAAAATTAGTTTAACGCAATTTATGAAAGACAGAAATACCACAATTTCTAAAGTGACTTTTATCACATTTTAATATAATTATCTTGAGAACTTAGAATTTTCAAAGGAAAATGCAATGTTCAGTTTAAAATTATTAAACAAAAATTTTCCTTGAGTCTTTGTGCATTTTGCAGTAGAAGTTATAAGAGATTATGTTTAAAAAAGAGGGAATCATAACTATACATCAATGGTAACATTTTTATATAGCTGCAAAATCAAAATGCTTTTGATGATTCTTCACCTATTTTGCTTTAAGAATATCTTTGGTCTAAAACATTTACAAACAAAGAGTGCAGGATTATAAAGCAAAGTTAGTAAAGATAAAAGGAGGAAAGTTCTAGCTGGAGTCCCTTCAAAACATTAATTTCATGTTCCTTGTCATCTAGTAATTTTTGTGTTGTTCAATACCTTATTTGTTTCATGACTAATGTTTTCAGAGATAGAGGTCAATAAAATTATTAGGAGTAGTATTTTAGTTCTTCAACTAAGCTGATAACATATAACTTCATAAAAGAAACAAATACTTCTAAATAATTAATAATATAAAAAATATTAATAGCTTTTAGGTAGGTTAAGACTATTTGAGACTATTATCTGGATGCTCTATCTAAATTTGTGAAATGACTATTTTAAGTAGATAATTCTCTTTTTGGCAGTCACAGCTACATTTTTAAAAGTAGGACTTACAATCATACTACCAAAGGTTATTGAAAAATTATTGCAGTCACATGAATATTTACAATGACCCAACGTAACCATATGAAGTATAGGCATTTTAGCTAATTTGTATTGAAACATCCAGCCACAAAACCCAGCAGATTTTGATTTAATCCTAATCAAATACTATTATAAGAAGTATAAATTCAGTATGGTCTTTTCCACAACCCCTAAAATTAAAATATAGATATTAACATTTAAAATTTTATTTGGTTGAACAAAGATACAGATGGCACTGATTTATGACTCAATGAGTAGATCAAAAACCCTGAATGTTGTGTCACTGATAAAGCACTGAAGGAATCACTTTCCTTGTTCTAGACATTAAAAATGGGCAGGCTGAAATAATTTGCTGAAATCTGAGTAGGAATTTACTTGAGATACTTTGAGGCATTTCATTAGTTAACTTTTAGCAAGTACTGCCATGTACCTTTAAAACACAGATTTGGGTAAGAATATTTTAAAGAAATAGAGCCATGCATTTTTGGCAATTTTGCTCTTTAAGGTGGCAAGCAGTGAAAGTATAAATTCAAACTCTAGACTGGGGCACCTCTTAGATATATTTACATATATTACACGCATACAAACTTTTCTTCCCACACACATAATTTATAATCACAGTGGCATTTTGTTTCACTCTGATTTGCCTATATAATCATTTCATTTTATTGAAAAAAATACCTAAATTTTCTAGAAACATTTCCTAGAAATGTCAAATATATCCTTCATATTCCCCTGATTAAGTGCATTCAGTTTCAAGAAGTAGTCTGAGAAATACATTTTTTAACAAATTAAATTTGTTAATTTTGTTCACTTTTTTGTAGAAAATTATTTGTCTGAAATGCTGAAGTATGTTCAAGTGTTATAATTAGAAAGTTAAATCATGATTACATCTTACATCAATTATAAAGATGAACTAGAATCATCCTCATTTTATCCTCTGCACATGACGCACTGAGAAAACTTACTTTTAAGGATTTAAATATTTGAATGTTAAATCTGACTATATTTTATAAATAAGTATTTCTTTTCAAAATCAGAACATCTTTTGCAATAAAATATGGTTGAAAACATTTATATCCTGGCAAACTGTAGGGTTTTAACAATTTTTATGAAGAAAGATATATTAATCAACCAAGATTTTCAAAAGAGCTGTTCTTAAATTACTTTAAATTCTAATATCACTGTTATTTTGCTCATTGTAATGATTACCTGCATGATTACAATCCAGGAAGAGAACAGCATATGAAAAGTTAATCATGGGAAGTATCCTATAGACTATCAATAAAAAGTAATGAAATATATAATTTTATAACAGCCACTGTAAAGTCACCTTAAGTTTCTATGAGACGTGTGACGATACTAATTTCTACTACACTGTACATGAGTCTCATACTATATTTACTGCATCTACAGTTTTTTTTTTAAAAACTCTAGGAAGTTCTATCCTTACAAAAGAACTTGCAAATGTGTGCATAGTACTTACATTATTATTTCACATTAGCTTGTCCTTTCTTATTTTTCCCTTTAATCATTTTTCTCTCTTTTCAACATTCAAAAATTCTGAAATAATGCATAGTTTAGAGATGGTGTGTGGACTTTTCATAAAAGTGAACATCTGAAAAATCTGTATCTTTGCAAATTGAGGAATTACACTACATCATCTATCTTTATATTATAAAGAAGAATTACACCACATCATCTATCTTTATATGTCTTTACGTAGTAAGTACTAACACCTGGATTTCAGTTTAACTATCTGAAATAAACTTATATAAAATACTGTCAGCCAAAATTGCTGTTTTATCAAATAGTGACGTGGCCCCCAGATTTTGTTGGTATGACTGACATTTGTCCACATGTAACTAAATAAATGTGTTATGATTTAAGAGAAGACATTAATGACTACACATTAATATTTATAATAAGTAACATTGAACGTTAGATAGTAATAATTCTGCATAAGATCACTAATCTTAGAAACTAAATTAGAAAATTAAAAGAAATATAAATATAAAAGTTATTAAATTCCAAATTTAATAAATATAAATACTTAATAGCCCAGCCAAGGAAAATGGCAACTGAACACTGGGTGGGTGGGGAGAGAGGGGTGTGGAGAATCAGGGAAGATAGGCCATTTGCTTACTTCTGAGATAGGAACACAGCATTTACCAAAGGAAAAGTCTGTGCATGGACAGTGTTTGTATCCCCACTGAAATGATAAATAACAAATTCTAATTCTATGTATGGCTTCATTTTCACTGGTGAACTCTGTTAACACACTGACTCACATAAATTTATGTATTCTTATTTCTAAAGAATTGAGAGAAAAAAGTACTGGATCTTCAACAGCATACAAATTATGTGGTGTAGCATGCATTGACGAAATCAGATATGCTCTTGACAGTTACAAATCGGTTTTCCCTTCAGAGCTATGATCTACAGTTGTGACCATCCATCCAGTCTTTTGTGGAATGCTTAGTGGCCCAGGCCGTGTGTTGGGAGCCAGAGATAAACGATATACAATATGACACTGTTCCTGCCTGTAAAGAACTTCTAGATTAGTTGTAGGAAACATAGGTGTAAATGTACGGGTGCAGTAAGCCTTGAAAGTGCTGCTACAGAAGTATACAAAGGGTACGAAGGAGACACAAAGCCTAACTGGATGGAGAAGGGTATGTAGAAAACCTCTGAGAGATGATGACCATCTCTCTTCTCTGTCCTATCACTGTGCTGTTCTTTACTCTTGGACATCTCCACATCTCCGTGTTGGAGCGTTCCTGTTCAAACCTAAACCCATTTGAGGAGTGAAGATCTGCCTAAATAATGGTATTATTTCTAAAGAAAAAGAATCTTCGCTTAAATTTTCCTTATTCCTAGACTTATAATTATTTGTTATATCAAATAAACATAATATTAACGATATAATTATACTAATTTTACTAGCATCAACTTTCAGAAAAAAAAAGTAATGAAGTGACGATTTCTCTTTTTGCAACCACAAAAGAAGAACCTCTATGGGAATCCTATGAAAATATTAAAAATACCAAAAAGGTAGGCTTTAATACTCATATGTTTCTGATGACAAATAAGCATTAAGACAAACAAATTTACTCCTTTGCTAAATAGGAACTCCAACTCATTGTGGTCTTATAAAGGAATGAGGGTGTCTGTAGGCATCACATTTCTTCATCATTACAGCAGAAAAACTACTGAACTTTTTCATAAAGCCATACCTTACAATAAATGCAAAAGAAGTTCCATTATAATTTAAGATATCTCAATGAATAGTATGGACTGTATTACTGAGGGCTGCCAGATTTTATAGTACATATGTACTGCCTTACATTTATAAAGCATTCCTATCAATAGTGGATACCTGTTACTTCATTCATTCATTCATTCACTCAGCTGATATCAATCTTCCTTCCTCTGGCAACAGACCCGTTTTCCTCGGGGAAACACCTTCTCATTCTTAGTGCATGTGCTTCGGGTGAGGCTGACAAGCTTGCAGCGCCTCTAGGGCTGGAAACACGACCGAAGTCTGATGTATCACAGTTTCCACACCCTGGCAGCTAGTGACTTGAGATTGAGCACGTGACACAGGATGGCCTCATAAGAGTCAGCCTCAGAAACTGGTGAAACTGTTGGGATAGAAGTGCCTGTGTTTCTAACCTAGGAGAACACAAGCCTGACGTTACTAATGACTACCTCGCCACACGTGGAAAGAGGGAGCACCTGACCGAAAATAAAGTCAACCTAGGTAAAAGGAGACTCCAGAAATGGAGAGAAATTTCCAACAGAATTTTGACATGTGAATCTAACCACGTCCAAAGCCAGCACAAAATCAATACAATTCCTTTTTTTGTTTAAGCCACTTTGAGTTGTATCTCTATAATTTATAACTGACCGAATAGTATCTTTGAAAATAGTTACATGCTATTATATCATGTAATATTTGCCTATCCAAAAGAAATATCTATTGTACCTCTTGATACTCTAAAAGTCAAGTTGTCAGAGCTCTGGTAAAGAGACACAAATGGATGACTCAGTTTACCTTTTACCAAGATACACCCTCCCTGATCTAACAGGATAAATCTCTCATGTCCCTACGGTATTACACTTAGGCTACTGAGGCACCATTTTAGCAGTGTCCAGTGGAGATGCATGTGTCATTTGGGGGCATCTATATCTAATTGCTTACCAAAGCAAATTGAAAAAAATCTTTTATTTTGATACAGATTTTAAATACATAAATAACTGCCTTCTTGAAAAGTACTGTTTGACAAAATATGCACAACAGAGCTATGAATATACAAGTATCTAGGGGCCGGCCCGGTGGTGCAGCAGTTAGGTTCGCATGTTCCACTTCTCGGCGGCCCGGGGTTCGGATCCCGGGTGTGGACATGGCACCGCTTGGAAGCCATGCTGTGGTAGGCGTCCCATGTATAAAGTAGAGGAAGATGGGCATGGATGTTAGCTCAGGGCTAATCTTCCTCCAAAGAAAAAAAAAAGTAGCCAGAAGGAAGAGAAAAGCAGCTTTTCCAGCTCTCTACTAGTCACTTTTGAGAAGCAAAGCAAAGGCAGCAGTTTTCATAAGCATGTCTAGTTTCTATTGTAAAATACCATGCTGTCTTTTCTCATATATCCTTATCCCCCACCCACCGCCAACACCAGGTTTTCTACCTGGGAGCCATCTGTGCCTTCTCTTGCTCCCTAGATCTCTACATCCTGTTATGTACTGCTGACATTTTGACATTTTCCCCTCTGAAATGCTTTGGGCCCAGTCCTACTGCTTTATCCTATCTTAAGTAATGTGTGGTAGAATAAAGAGAATCTAGAATTGGCAGTTAGGATGGGCTCTTACCCTGGCTCTGCTCTTTGACCTTTGCCAAATCACTTCAGTTTCATCATTTATAAAATCAACTTGATAAGACTGTGGATAAGGAGTTTCTATTTTAGTATCATGAAAAAGCCCTACTCAATTGCCTTCAGTAACACCCCTTCAACTACCCACAGAATTATCCAGACTCCTTGTGGAGACATTCTAAATTCTCCATACCCTGTTCCCAACTGTTTTCCCACTTCATCTTCTATGACTAGTATTATATGCCGAATCCAAACTTTACCAGCTAGTCCTGAATATACTCTGTATTAGTTTTCTTATGTCCTGCCTTTGTTTATTCATTGGTTCCAACTGACTGAAATGTTACCTATATCCCCACACTAATCTTCCCCTTAAAACTCATACATTTTTGCCTGCTAAAATCTAACACATCTTGCAAGAGTATTTCAAATGCAATGTACTTTGTTAACTCAATCCTGGTTCCCTAAAACTAGAAGTGTCAAAGTACTTTTCTATATTTCTTATTATGTTACTTATCTTATGCTGGTTTATATTAGAGTGCAACAGATATTTCTCTCTCTTACAAATGTTACCTTCCTGAAGGCCAATTATCTTATTTAATTTTGCATTTCCTATTTGCACTTGGTTGAAGTTATCAACTGGATAACTGTTTAAAAAATAAAGCCAAAAAATAAAATACAGATTTGTATAAGAACAAAATAATAAACTATTTGAAAGATTCCATCATGGCCATGCAGTTGTGTGTGTGTGTAAAATATGACTTTGGGTTCTTAAAACAAGAATAACTTTCTTTACTTTATCATCTATAAAATCTAAAATTCAAAGATTATATTGCAACCATACTGAGATAAACCAAACATAATTAAATATATACTATATGCCTTTTCCTTAAATGTTCCTTGATGTATTATGTTTTTCCTAAGTTATTTTGTAGTTTCTTACTTATTAAGCCTGTGGCTAGGCTTCTTTAGCCATAAGAAATGGTCAGATTGGCTCTCAAAGTCTAGAATACAAATGTATTAGTGTTTCCTTGATTAAGTGATGAACAGGATCAATTAATAAGATGGCTCAAATAATAGTGTCTACTGAGTCATAATCACAATTCGTAACTAGTGCAGTTCCCTCCCACCCTTGCCTTGTTTCAAGAAATTGCATTTTACCTCAAAGTAACAAAAGTTTTGTGGAGATTGTACTTCATTTTATATCTTCTTCCAAAGGGCCATACTTTATTTTCCCCTCCAGCTGCAAGATATGACAGAGAAGGACAGACGTATACCTCTTTTTCTGTCTCTTTGGAAGAAGACAGAAAATGAATGATAATCCCCATGAAATTTCTAAAGGCAAATAAAGTTTAACAACTATTTTTCACTGAATACATTTTTTTCACTTTGCCCCTTGAAGCACTATTCAAAGCTTTTTTCCTCTTTTGGTGACTGCTACATATTTTGAAGATATATCACATGACATTCCAGAGAGGGATACACTTGGGAATAAGAAAAATAGGAAAAATCTATTTTTTAGAGGTAAGAAGAAGAGAAAACAAGCCCTTCAAACTATTCCTGTTATGTTGAGATGACAAGCACTGTAGATATAATTATAACAAAAAAGAAAACGACTGGAAGTCAAATAATTATGAAGAAACTATGAAGGCCATAAACGATAAACTATTATAAGGCAACAGATTATTTATAAATAAAAATAACTTGGGGTACTGTGTTCTTAAAGTTTACTAAACCAGGTTTTACTAACTGAGGTTAAATTTCTGGGAGTTCTATTTGTCATCATCATTCATGTGTCAAGCTATCAAAAAGCTCTTTGAAACCACAATTATTTTATTATTATTATTATTTTAAACCTTTTCTTCTTAGCCCAGCTCTTTCAGGGTACATATAATAAGATATATGTTCAGAGTTCTTAATTCTGATTAGTTAAAAAAATGTATTTGTAATATTGGTATTTTTATATGAAACCTAACGCTTTCAATTTACTATTTTAAAGGTTGTAAAAATCAATTTAAAAAGTAAAAACAGAATATGAGTAGGAGTTGTGTTCACTGAAGTGGATGACGGAAAAGGAGTGAAAGAGATAAGGAGAGAGGGAATCAAGAATTCTATTCTAGATATTTTAAGTTTGCAATGCCTATCAGACATCCATCCAAGAGAAAATGTCAAGTCGTGGATTGGCTATAGGTTTGAAGATCCGAGGAAATCTGACAATTAACACAGGGATAGTATTTAAGGCTGCCACAGGAATGGATAAGGGAACCTAGAGGTCAAAGTGAATACACAATTCATTACGTAGTGAACAGTAAAGAGGTGAGTAGGACAAGAAAATGTTTAACCTCTAAAATAGTCAAAGATATTCAAAGCAGAGCAGCTAAATTAATCACTAAAAAAAAAAGTGAACAAAATGTAAATGAGGAAATGGTTTAACTATTAATCTCTTTCTTTTAAAAAACATTTGTGGCAGTATTTATTGACTTTCGGAAGTCACATTGTAGAATACATTAAGTTATAAAATGAGCATGATCTTTAACTTAGTTTCTCTCCTGCACTCCTTCTGGAAAATAATTCAACACATGGAGAATGTCATATACACAGAACAGTGTATAGATACTATACGAAATTATAAAATAATGTGGAAAATATCAATGCAAAATTAAAAAATATATAAATGTAAATGTAGAGTCTGGATTAGACAGTGTAAAATTATATGCAGGTGAAAGTGAAGTATAAGGAATAACAGAGACTGGATTTCAGATGAGCTTTTTTTCCTACCATATACTCTTTGTTTTATTTTGATTTTTTAAAAGCAGTGTAACAAAAGAAAATGGAAAAATTATCCCAAAATTATTCTGCTCAATAAATAATTCCTGCAAAAGCAGAATAAGCAATTCATTTAAAATAAACTGCATACAGTCTGGTAGTCATTGAACAATTATTTACTTTGTGCCTACTCTGTGCAGGCACTGTTCCAGATGTTGGGGATACAGAGGTAAATAAAAAGGATACGATCTCACTTTCATGAAGCTTACAGTCAGGTGGTAAAATGAAGACTACTAAATATTTAAACATACATAAAAAATAAGTTGATAAATGACAGAAAAGAAGATTTAGAAAATACTTTTATATTTTAAAATAAGGAAATTCAAAGTCATAGTTTTAAATAAGAAACATGTAATTAAGGTAAAGGCCTGTTTAGGAAAACCACAAAGTTAATCTTGGAATACAAAGCTTTTGAAATTCTGAGTTAATTCAGGGATTGCTTTAACACTCCATGATGTAACCAAACTAATTAGATAAGATATTATTGGAAGTAAATATCTCAACTATGTTTGAAAATTGATCTCTACTTAAACTTAGATAACTAGGTAATTAATTACAAAGAAACTTTCGTGATTTGAGTTTTCTATTTTTACAAATTTTTTTACCATTAAAATTAAAAATTATTATTAGTTGAAAAGACTCATGTCATATTTTTGATATGATTTAAGATATTACTGAAATCAAATTATAGTTGCTTGTAGGTATTTTATATTTACCAGCATGCTAATTCAACATTCCTTATATTTTAATTTTACCAACAGTTTTTCTGAAGGCAATACTTATTTTTTTTAAATAATACACATCTGCATTTCTGTATCTTACTAGCAAAAGGAGGTTGATAATTTACTATCACAAACCACTGTCATTAAGAAAATGAAAATGTTATGAATTATTATTTTTTAATACTTGAGATGAGCAAACAAATATTAACTAACAATAAACAGAATAACAGAAGAATGTCTGCACCTTAACAAAACGTATTATTAGTCAAAACTAAGTTCTTTGTTCTTTTCCTATATACGTATTGAAGTAGTTCACTTCTAATATTTAATGAATAACAAATAAAAATACAGTAATCTTATAACTTCTATTATTTGGCTACAAGCAATCTGAAGTTAATGAAACAGAACACTTCCTTTTTCAAAAATATTTTTAAAGCGTAACTGAAAGACTATATCATCTAAGTGAAGAAAGAAATAGCTGAACCAAACACCAACAAAATGAACCATAAGGTATTAGGTTCAGAAGAAAAGATGAAAAAGATTAACTTATTATCTCTTGGAATATTCCTAAATCAAGATAAAAAATTAGAAAAACCAACGAGAAACATTTTTTCATTCCACAGTGAGCAGGAACCAAACCCCCTAATATGGCAAGACTATTCTTATCTGAGAGAATATGCAAAGACAGTCCTACTTGTAAGCATTTTTAAAAGAAAATAAAAATGTTGAAAATAAATGATAACTACTCAATTTGCTATTTTAGGTATTTTCCATTTTATATGGCTTTATTTGAAAGATAAAAAATGTTAAACTGTATATGCACACAGAGCAAGAAGACTAGTGCACATTCTGGAGTAAAGAGGCATTAAAGACTTCGGTTATCTAAAGGCATGTTTACTCTGTCTTGAAAACACGCTGTGTGCAAGAGCTATCACAGCTATGAGGGCAGGGAGGATGCTGATGAAGCAAACCAAACACCTCTACCTGAGAGGTGGTCCAGAAAGAAAAAAAGTATTGCAAATCTGCCTACTTACCAGTCAGTACTAGACAAGGCAGTCTACGCATTTTTACCAATGCCTAAGCCAGACGTGGGATGGAAAACAAGGAACATTACAGAGAGACTATTTCATTAACACTCTTCCCCTGAAGTGTTCCACTTTCTTCAATCTGAAAACTTGAAAAGTCCTAGACTTTCCATAAACATATCTTCAAATTATACCTTTAAAAGGGACTTTGGAAGGTCACATAACCTGGTATTTACCAAATGGTGTGTTAGAATTCTAACTGGAAAATATTAATGGTGTACTGTTTTCAGCAGAAATTCTTAACTTGCCCTCAGGGAGATCCTCTATTTTCCATAGCTGGGTGTGAAGGACCTGCCGTCTACAGCACACTAACAAACTTGGATGCTCGCAATAGAGTGACTATGATTAGGAAGTACTCATTTAACCCTTTTCCATAGTTTCTGGCAAGAATATTGCTAAACAAGCTTAAAAACTATTAATGTCATCTGCATATATAAACATCTCCAAGGTAAGAGAACCTCTAACTGTGTTTGGTAACAGTCAAAAGACTACTAATGCTATCTGAAAAGATAATCATCTTCTGTAAAATATTTCTCCATAGATTTAAATTGTATTAATTAGTAAACCTTTACTATTCTCAATGAAAAAACTAACACTCTTCAACTTCTGTACAAATTAAATATTTTTTCTTTAATTTAGTGTTTTTCAAACATTCAGAACGTGTTATTTCATGAAAAAAGTCGAATTAAAATTTGTAAAAAGATAGTTTGATATAGTACATGATTATCATCATTTTAAATAAACTGTGCATCTTTAATAGAGTAAAGAGTGTTTCCCAAACATCTCAGGAGGCTTCAGGAAATATTTCTCTAACTCTTCAAATACAAATGCGGAATTTCATGCTAGACCTGTTAAATAAGAGTCTCCATAAGTAATTTTGATTTGATGCTAGGATTGAGGACCTTCGATATATTAATTTAGAAAGAATGATGAAAAACCTTACAAATGCTACTAAATCATTTAATTTGGCATAACGTTAACATATGAAACAACGGCCACTTCCTTCGTGAGTTAATAAGTGTCTCCTCTAGGCCTAAGGCCTCTTTCTCGTGACCCTCCTCGAAACTTCTCAGGAAAGCATCCCATGGCCAGAAAATGAAGGGTCAAGTAGCTCAAACCGATATGTAGTCAAAAGACAGTCCCATCTTTCCCGATGGCTTGGAAAATCACACTTTACATTCCTTAAAACACTGCATATACCACAATTGAAGTCATTTTTTTTCCATCCGGTTTACGTTCTCTTAGTTAACATTTTAAAAACAATATATAGATATAAAAAGAAAAAGTTAATAATGTTCATAATGCTTGTCATCACCCTGCTGATACATAAACACAAGATGTTTTTTGACTATTAAAAGATAGGGCCATATGTTTCTTAGCAACGTAATTTTCTTCGGTTAATATATTATGAACACTATTCTAGGCCAATTTATGTGGCTCTAACTCATTATTTTTAATAGCGTCACCACATAATCTTCTGCAATACCATAATTTATTCAGCCATCCTCCTCTCAGAGGTCAGGTTGTTTTCCACCTTTAGCCATTGTAAGTAATACAGTAATATACATCCTTGTCTCTATATTTCTATGTTTTGGTACACTAAGTTTTACCAGATGGATTCTCAAAAGCTGTAATGTTATACCATGTCTTACATCAACATCGTATGAGAATGATTATTTCCTATATCCTTGCCAGCACTTTTAATTTATAAACACACACACAGATTAATTTTTGTCTTCCCAATACATGTGTACTATATACACACATATAAAATTTAGTCTATCTGGCAAAAAAAAAGTATAATCTTGTGAGGTTGATTCATAGTTCCCTGATGCCTGGTGATGTTAAACATGCTTTCATATTTAATGGACATTTCAATTTCTTCTTCTGTAAACTGCTTTTTCATAATCTTTACCTATTTTTCTCCTGGGTTTTTTTTTTTTTTCACATAAATCTAGGAGTTCTCCATATACGAGTTAACAATTCATTGTCACATGTGGTCAACATATTTTCCCAAGGATATTATCATCTTTTTTGCTTATTTGCTTATTAATGTTGCATTCTGCCTTATCAAAAATATAAAAATTTATATACTCAAGTCTTTTAACCTATTCCTTTCCATTTTGGATTTCCTTCTTGCTTAAGAAAGTCACCCTCAACTTGATTTCAAACACTATAATTTCGTCAAATAGTCTTCCAGTTTCAATCGTGAATGCACTGAGATTTATTTTTAAATGTTGTATAGGGTGGATGTCTAAATTTATTTTCTTTCAGCTGTATTTATTTATTAAATAAAACATCCTTTTCTAAAATGAATTAAATAACACTAATAATTACTCTCAACCAGGCAGTGTTCTAAACGCTTCTCATCTATTGATTTATTTAAGAATATGAGGTAGGCACTGTAATTATTCACGTTTTACAATGAGAAAACACAGATGGTGAAGTTAACTGATATTTCCTCAAATCAGAAAATTACGAAGTGACAAAGATTTGATTTGAAGCCAGGAATTATGGGTCAAGATCACAGTTCTCTTAATCTCTAAATTACACTACCTTTCTTAATATATGATAAAGTACAGTTCCCATACATATTTGGATCTATTTCTGAAATTCCTATTATGTTTCAATGACTGATTATATCTGTATTAATATCACATTCCTTTTATTATGATAGCTTTATAGTAAGTTTTAATACTGAGTGAAGTATGTTGTCCCACACAAATATTTTCTGGGTAATTATTTTATTAATTGTCTTATGGTAATTCTCAGGCATTTATTTTTTCATACGAATACTAAAATCATTTTGCCTTCTTTCTCTCTCACAGAAAACCAGAAAAAAAATGGGAAGAAAATGAAAATTGCAATAAATTTACAATCGAGTTTAAAAGGATTGATATTTCTATGATATTAAATCTTCTCTTCCAAAATTATTGTAAGTCTGTTTATTAATGGGATGTTTTATGTCCTTATATGAAAAGGGAACATTCTCTTAATCTGGATTCTGTGCTTTTTTTGGTTTAATTTATTCTTGAGAATTTTTTGAGATTTCAATATGTATACGATGTACACTGAGAAACTGTACTCAAACATCAGCAATTTTATAAGGCACATCCTAACAGTAAGCAAAGAACACAAAATCTAATATATATAGTAAAGTCAATAAGTTCATTTATAAAGAACATTTGGATTTCACTATTTTTGTAGGACTTTCTTAAATACACTTCTAAAGAACACTATCTTGACATCACACACACACCCACACACTGCAGGAAATGAATACTAATTTTGACATTTTGCTGGAGAATTATGACAATACTTGAGACAAGAACCTGACTGGTTTTCAAACGGTGCTCCGGGTACTACAAGTAGTAAAATAGAAGTTTAATGAAGAAGGTTATGATGTCCCTTTAACTCAACCTCTTTATTCAATCAAAAGTATTGTTTTCCAGTTGGCTTATATTTTTAGGGAACTTCTCTGCAAAATTTCATTTGAAGAAGAAATTTTCAAAAATAAAAAAAACAAGTTTTAAATCATAGAGACTCTAAGCCTATTCTTCCAACTAATACTAGTCGTTCAACAAGTATCTGAGGACCTATCGTGTTTCAGGTTAGTGCTTCTGAAACCTCAGAGAATAAAACCAAGATCCTTGTTCTCATGCAACTTACTTTCTAGGAAAGCCAGACAGACAGTCCATATAAACACGGGAGTAAGTAAAGTATATAGTATCCTATGAGGCAATGAAAAAAATACAGCAAGATAAAGGGAACCAAGAGTACTGGGAGAAGGGGGAGGCCAGGCTGCGACGTTAACCAGAGTGGTCAGGAAGGCCTTATTGAGAAGGTGAATTTTGAACAAAGACTTGAAGGCTGTGAGGGTGTTAGCCAAATAGATCTCTGAGATAAGTGAATTTCACACAGAGAGAAAAGCAAGAGCAAAATACTGAGGTGAGAGTATGCCTCTGTTTGCAAGAAAAAGCGAGCAGGCCAACGTGCCTGGGGCAGAGTGAGTGGGGAGGCGAGTGGTAGGGAATGAAGTGAAAGAGGTTAAGGTGACGAGGGCCAGATCTTCTAAGTTAATGAATGTCATTTTGAGGATATTTGTTTTTACTGAGTGAAATGGTAAACTATTACTGGTGTAGGCAAAGATATATATATACACACATATAAATCGACGGATATTTAAAAGAATACTTAGTCTGCTCAGACTTTGGAGAACAAGGGCAGAAAGGCAGGAAAACCTGTCTGGAGGCTACTGCAATAATCCTGGCTTGGACCAGGGTAGCAGTAGATGTAATGAGAAGTGCTTAAGATTCTATATATAGTCACGTGCTGCATAATAACATTTCGGTCAATGATGAACCACACGTACAATGGTAGTGCCATAAGATTAGTACCATACAGCCTGGGTGTGTAGCAGCCTATACCATTTAGGTTTGTCTAAGTACATTCTTTGATGTTTGCACAATGACGATGCCTAACAATGAATTTCTCAGAATGTATCCCTGTCATTCAGTGGAGCGTGATGGTATGTTTTAAAGGTAGAATCAACATGAATTCTTATAGGAACTGGATTTGGGGTAAGAAAAGAAAGAGACGAGGATAGATCCAAGATTTCTGGTCTGAGCAAGTAGATGTATGGAAACGCCTTCAACTGAAATGGTAAAGGCTACAGGTGGAACAGATTTGGGGCAGTTTTTAGACTTGTTACACTTAAGATGTCCATTGGATGCAAGTGGAAACACTGAGCAGGAAACTGGATATAGTCTGTAGTTTCACTGTGAGATCTGGATTGGAGCCAAAAGTGAGCCTAAGTTATGTGGGGCCTAAATCTTACACAACTTTAGGGGACATCTTTGGGAAATATATTCAAAATTATGAACATAAAATGAGGTACAGGGCCTTGTAATAAGCTGGTGCAGATTAAGGTATCCTAAGGTTCAAGCTTCATTAGTTCACAGTAAACCTGCCTCTCACTGGAGACATAAATTTCACAGAGGTCAGAATATAAAAGCCAAGGTATTAGATGAGGAGGAAGAAAATATAAACGCAGAAGAAGTCTCAAGTATTAAGACCAGGAGCACTCTGACATTAAGTGGGATGGGGGAGGAACTGGCAAAGTATGCTGAGCTGAAGCATATGGCATGACACAGGAGGAAAACTAAGAGTGTGCAGTATCCTGGAAGCCAAGCAAAGAAAGTATACCAAGGAAGTGGAAGTGATAAATCAGGACAAATACTGCTGACAGGTCCACGAGGATTGAAAACAGACAACTGGAATTAGTGATGTGGTCATCACCGACGTTGGCAAAAGCATTTCAGTGGAGGCAAAAACGTGACTGAGTGGATTTAAGAAAGAATGGGAAGACAGAAATTGGAAAACAGAGAGCAGAGAAAATACTTTCACAAGTTCTGTTACAAGGGAGTATATGAAGAAGGGCATTAACTAATGGGAGAAGTGGGAAAAAGAAGTTTTGTTCTGTCTTTTAAGACAGGGGAAAAACAGATATTTGTATGCTGATGGGAATGATCCCAAAGAGATCAAAAACTTGACAGATAAAGGAAAAAGGTGGAACTGCTGACGGGGTGTCTTGAATAAAGGAAAAAGGATGAGACAATATACAATGGAAACTACTGGTTTTAGATAGGAGCAGGGAAAGTTTGCCTATGGTAATGGATGAGAAGGTAGAACATGTGGGTATAAATGCTGGCCCATTAAGTATATGTATTGGTATAAGTTCGTGGAAGTTTTCTTTTGATTGCTTCCATTTTCTCAGTGAAGTAGGAAGTAAGGTCATCAGCTGGGAGTGAGGATGGAGCAAGAGATATTGGGGGGTGGTGGTAGGAACAATTCTTAGATGGCCCCTTGGTGTTATGCCTTGTATAATCTCTTCCATTGAGTGTGGGTGGAAATTGTGACTGGATTCTAATCAACAGAATATGGCAAAGGGATGGAACATCACTACTGTGATTAAGTTATGTTTCATGGCAAAGGAGGTAAAAAGTCACTCCCGTGATTAGGTTCAACATGTAAGACTCCGTCTTGCTGGCACACACTGGAGAGATTCCCCTGCTGGCTTTGCAAGAAGCAAACAGCCATGCTGTGACGTGCCTGTAGAGGGTCACACAGCAGGGAACTTGGACAGTCTCTGGAATAGGAGGGCTGGCTGCCTCTTGCCAACAGCACGTCAGAAGGTGGGGCCTTCAGTCACACAGCTGCAAGGAACTGAATGCTGCCATCAAGTTGGATGAACTTAAAAGCAGATTAGTTTCTAGTCAAGCCTCTAGATGAGAATGCATCCCAGCCGACACTTTGATTGCAGTCTTGCAAGACTGCAAGCAGAGGACTCAGCTAAGTGGTGTCTGGACTCCTAACCCACAGAAAATATAAGATAATACATGTGTGCTGTTTAAGCCACTAAGTTTGTGGCAATTTGTTACACAGCAACAGAAAACGAATACAGGGGTTGAAAGAAGAGAATTTATGAAATTGTCATCTAGAGAGTGAAAACGTAGATGGGCTTATGATTGTCTGACAGAATTAAGGTCCATCTGAGATCTATGGTCATGAATTTAAAGTAAGATCACTGAGTTTTATTAATATTTTTCTGTAACCATAGCAAGGGTGATATCTATGAGTTGCCTATTTTCATTTGTTTTATAGATTTTGATACATCATTTCAAATTTATCAGTAAATAAATGTCTATAAAGCACATATTTCTGAAATCACTCTTTTTCACTCTCTTCTGTTGCTGAAATTTGAGAAGAATCCCAGGAGAGCTAACAATCAGGAGCCTGAAATTAAGGCTGGGATTTAATTTTTGGCACCACTGACTGATTAACAGAGCCATTTTGTGGAATCTTGAAGTGATTTAAAAATTTAACGTCAGTAACTGAGAACTGATCAAACCCAGCTCATTATTTATTTTTTTAAGTTTAAACACATTTCTTAAAGAATATCATTCTATTTATCATATTTTTATGTTTGCTTCACATTTAAAATTTCATCTGTAAAAAATTTCAAGCCTGGTAGCCTAGTGGTTCAGTCCAGCGTGTTCCACTTTGGCTCCTGGGTGTGGGCCTACACCACTCAGCTGTCAGCGGCCGTGCTGTGGTGGCGGCTCACACACAAAAAGAGGAAGATTGGCAGTGGATGTTAGCTCAGGGTGAATCTTCCTCAGAAAAAAATAAATAAATAAAAAAAATTTCAAACTTGCACTTTGCAATAAGCAACACATGCAAAAATAGTATAAGTTGTAAAACTACTAGCCATACTAACTTTTCTTTCTCAATAGGGAGATGATAGCAATCTGATTTATTGATTAGATAACAAGTAACTTAGTACTCTCACTAGAGAAGAAAATAATTGTACAGTAGTTTATCTTAAAAAGCATAGAGACTTTGATTCCAGAAAAATTTGAGTTGAAAAAGCAGCAATACAGTATCTTAGAATCTTTCTTGAAAGATAAAATTCAGTTTTAATAAGCTGCATGCTGTATCATTTACCATCTTAAATAGTCTTCCTTTTTCATCATCTCTTGAAAGATATTTAAGAAAAAAACAAACATAACCTAACATTTATATGGTGAATAGTATATTCTGTACTGTTCTAAGAATAGTTAATGAATTTCTTTCTCACTTCAACCCTATGAGGTGTTATTATCATCTGAATTTCCCAGAAGGGGACACTGAGGCTCTGTTCACTCAGCAAGTAAGTGGCAGAACAAGGATGTGATCATACGCAATTTGGCTCATCTTGACTTTTAACCACCATTCTATAAGGCTTCTTATATGATAATCCTTCCATTTTCAGGGGGAAATTATTATAGACCCACAACATTGTAGCTGTAGTCTGTCAGTCTGACCTGTGGACTAGGCTAGTCTGTCAGTCTGACTTGTGGAAACAGTCTGACCTGTGGAAACATGAGGACAGGAAAGTAAAATTCAGTATGTAATGAAACATATGTAATCATTTTTAAAAGAATAGAAAAGATTTTTAAATATTGAAACTACATTAAAACTTACTCTTTGATGCATTTTCCATGCTTTTTATTTCTTGGGTTTTCTGAATATTAACAGTCCCTTAGTTCTTTTTATCATATTAGTTTGTAACACAGATGAACCATTTATTCTGGAAAAAGAACTCAACCATAACTCATTTAGCTATTATTGATGGAAATAACACAAATAGATTTCTGGATGTATTTGGTATTGGCTTATAAAAATTCATATGGAAGAGGTTTATAGTTACTTTTAACAGCAGAAGGTACCATATTACCTATAACACATAAACAATAATTTTTAATTTAAAACAAAATCCTCTGACTTTGAGCTATCTCTGCCAATTATAAAACTGGAGAAATATCTGCTAAATTTCTGGGTAAGAATAAAGTAAACGGAAATCAGTAATAAAGTTATTTTCTTATAGGTTTAAAAGTATATTTTAATTATGGAGAGTTTAAGATTATCATATTAGAACCCATTTTTCTATCTTGGTTATCCTTACAGATGTGAGTCAATACAGTGAAGCTAAGCTAACTAGGACCATCCACAAGAAACAACTATGAGCTACCTAAAGTCTGAAGAACAAAACTAAATGACCTTCTGTCCTACAACATGAAGGGAACCTATTGGGAAATACTGTAGAGAATGAAATAATTACAAACCACTAATAACATAAAGAACGATAATGATTACAATTCCTTCAATGAATTTATTAAGGATTTTGTTTTGTTCTTTTATATTTTGCCTCATGTTATCCAGGAGATACTATGCCTGTTTGTACGAGAACAGAAGAGAATAGAGTACAAACAAAATACATTTAACAAATATAACTGAGAATAGTGGACAGAGTATAAACCCATAAATGACTTATTATTTCGAATTAGAAAAATATTAGATTTGGCAGAGGTGAATGTGGTAACATATTTAGAGGGTAAAAATATAATATTAGTAAACTTCAACATACAATTAGCCTTTTCAAGAAGTCATTTGATAAAAATTCACATGTTCATATAAAATATGAAAGAAAATACAAATCTAACTTCATAGACAAAATTATTGAGATGGTTTTCCTTTCTAGATCCAGGATATTTACTTTTTATATTGAGAAAAATCATTAGTTTTGTTTTTATTGCTGTTGTACTCATCTGTCTTATTTTTTTGGAAAAGAAAGAATGATGAAGTACAAGAGAAACATTAAAAACAAATCACTTGTTTTCCTGATAGTTTTCTGTATCATATAATTAAAGTTCATGTAATAAAGTATATAGAGTGAAAACGTCCACACTTGTTAACTTCCTGCATCAGTGATAAAGCTTGGTTCTCACTTTATGTAGTACCATTTCCTTCAAAGAGAAGAGCTGGGTTTCATCACTAGAGATGTGTCCTTTTAAAGTGCTTGATTGCGGCTAAAATGTGAGCATTATAAAACATTTCTTTCTGAAGGGAATGCTACTGCAAAAAATGAAAATGAAGTTCCTACTATAGAATAACATCCTAAATGTTAGTTTTGCTTTCAGTTTTCATTTTAGCATTTTTCTTGAGGTTGAAAGAATATTAGAATCAATAAATGAGCAAAATAAATCTGATAGCCTATATTAGCTCATATGAAAAAGACACATTTAATATATTTAGCAAATATAGTCTGAAGTTAATTTGTCAGCTATATGAAAAATATAATAAAAAGATAAACTTTTGTTTAATATTTAAATAATCCCATAAGGTCTTTTATTAGTAAAAAAGTGGAAATATTAAAGAAAATAACATTTCTCACCTAAATGAAGCTCAACTCAGACAAAATGAAAATGTGTTTAATCATTTTAATAAATATATTTTTCAACATTGTCAAGTTAAAGTACAGTATGGCTTTGAATTACATAAAATATTTTAGATGATTTCCTTAAACGTGCCCAAAATAACTACATTTTTGAAGAATGATCTATAAATATTCAGTACCAAAACAATCATCAGATCAAACTAGTAAGATATATTTTTAATTGCAAAGTTTGCCATTTCCACAAAGGAAGTGTTAGCATTAAATTCTAAGAAAATACCATTTCTTGAATTGTTAAACAGCATTGAAATGATTACAAATACCAATTTTCAGTTACTTTTAGATTGTTAAATATGCTTTTCACCAAAAGTTTAAAATTGTTTACAAGTAAGGCATGTCTGAAATAAAAAAACAAAAAAAATGCATTCACTTTTAAAGATATACCTTTGCTCACTAAGTCATACTTATACATTTATTTTTTACATATATTCTTAACTTTTATACCAAGAACCCTAGGAAGAAACAATATGGGAAATTATAAACATCAACTCAATAAATAACTCTCTGAGCTCCATAAAGTCATCATAATTTTAAGGGGAAAAATTCAAAATTCTAGTCTACCATCTGAATATATTTTGTCATCTCAAGTTAAAAATGCATATAAATTTCCAGGAATAATTGCTATATCTTTCTCAGGTTATTTGGAATCTGATCATGGTGCACATATGTGAATGAACGAATACATCCTTAACCCACCATCATCTTTTTCTCCAGTGTGCAGGCAATCACCCGTGAAAAGTATGGTGTAGATGACAGGATGATACTGTACCTGATTAGCTCTGGAGGTGGTCATGGGATCAGATGGAGAGGACTTGGTGGTAGTTGGGGAAGATGGCAATGTCTGGGAATAAAGCAGTTCAGGAGCAAATCAACCTTTATAAGCCTTAAACTGATTATTTAAATAAAACAAAATAAAATAAAATGTAATATAACGAGAACAAAATCCTATGAACAAATTTTTCTCCTATTCATTCAAATTTAATGGAATTTAAGATCAATTAAGTAACTAATGCATGTAAATATGCATGCATAAGCATGTAAAAATAAATTCATGACTTGAAATCATGACGGTGACTGATAAAAATTCACATGAATATTAAAGGTATCCTGACTATATTCATGAATAGTAGTCTTTTTTCTTTCCCTCTTGTTTTCTTGGGGGAAAAGAAATGTCATACAAAAATTCAAGAAATTCAATGATTAAAACTGAAAGAGTCATTTTCCTATCAATGAATACAGTCGGGGATTGGAAGAAGTGGTGAAATGAAGTTTACTTTGGCATAAAAGTATCCACCTACTTAATATGTTGAACATCACCAACAAGTTGATTCCACATGAATTTAGGGATCCATACTTAAAAGCAATTAAATTTGCAGTTCTGAGTTCTTAATATCACATTATCTTCTAAAATATTAATTTTAAATAAATTTAGAGCCCGTCTGAAAATGTAAACATTAACCTCATATTAATAAACAAGCAACTAACAGCATTTTAACAAATTGCCACAGCATTTTTATCATTTATGCTAAACACTAAAATTTTAGTAGAGATGAGTAAAATATATTATAGCATCATGAGCCTGTGTTGAAAATAAGCACAAAAATATTAGGAATTATATTTATTGTTCATTTCTAAACACATATATATACTATATATAAAGTACGTTGTATGAGACCATAATATACTTGTTGAATAATTCATTAAGATATTTTAAAAACTTCTCATGTCTAATAGAGTAACCTTAAAGTATAAGATGTTAAGATTTTTTTCTTTCTAAGAAAGCATTATATTCACTCAGCAAATAACACTGCTTAAGTAGCACCCTCAATAGATAATACTTCTTAGGCGAAATGGGGTAGTTTTATAGACACAATTCTATATGGACATTATGTTTTATATAAACATATATCTATCAAAATTACTCTGAAATGAGCAAAAGCATAACTTTAAAGGTTCAGCACTGTCAGGAAAAGTAGATGAAATTACTTAATAAAGTCATCTTCATGTATTTAAGTTTTTAAAAGTTCTAATTTGGGTGGAATAAAGCAGATAAGAGTAAAAGAAAGAAGAAGAAATCCACAGGCTTCTGCTTAACTCACTTATCTCCAGTAATAAAGTAAGATTGGTTCTAACATCAGATCATGTTTTAAATAGTCCACTCCTTAAGTGACTCCTTTAGGTTAAAACCTAAATACTCTGAGGAAAACTAGACTCAGTGTTGAGTCATACAAAGATTTTTGTTAAATCACATTTTAAAAGGGGATGGGAGCTACATTCAGAAGTAAAATCTCATAAAAGACGAAGAAAATCTTCAAATCCTTTGTTTGCTATTTTTACTCTTTGTTAATAGATTCCTGTTATTTCTCCAGAGAGCCTTTCATTTTCAGTGATTAAAAATTGCCCTAATATTTTCTTTTCCATGCAATACTATGCTGGCACATATGCTACTGACGTCATGCTACCATATGTACTATGAATTGAACAGTAAAGGTTTTATTTTCTCACCTCTGGTTACAACTGTTACTACAGAGACTTCCTGGAAGTAGTTAACATACACCAAAAAATTTGTTCTGTACTTATCTCAGATTAACTATGAGCTCGCTGACTAAAGAGATGTGAATAAATCTAGAGGCCATTTCTCCCAATATACGTTAGAATGAAAGTTCATTAACCTACAGAAGCACAAGGTATGTGTTGTGGGCTCCTCTCTTTGCATCAGGGTAAAATTAACTGGAAGTACCACAGTCTCACTGTGACATCACCCTCGCCCTGGATATGAACTCTCAACAAGGTCTTGAAATATTGCCAAGAACTACATGGAAAAAGTAGTGATATCAAGTGGCTCAGACTGTGTGGTCACTTAGATTAATAGTACCTTCTTCCAATTTATTCAATACCTTTTGTTTTGCTTGGCATGTATATGAAATATTGGGTGTGTATTATTGACAATTGATACAACTCATATTCATCAACATTGTCTTTAATAATTCTGATGCTGTTTCTTTCCCACAGAAATAAAAACAATACTTTTAAACTGCTGGGAAAATATTAATCTGTTTAAAATCATTAAAGATTAGGTTATATTAAACATCATAATCTGATTAGAAGTTAAATATTTTAAATAAACAGATGAAAATGATATAAGTTTGGGCTTCAGGGGACAAGACTGTCGAAATGGCACAGTAAATTGTCTCAAAACAAATTTTCTTGGTTTAAATTCCTAAAATAATGAACTGTAATGAAATAAACGTGATGAGTTTTCTAGCTATGTATTATTCATATAGATACTTTTAAACACAGTTTCCTTCCTTTATAAATTAACATAACAACAACGAGATTGAGGAAAGTTTGCATTTCAGGTGTTTTTTTAAGTACTAGCTGCAAAAAATTGTTCTAATAAACAGATAAATGTAACTATATTAAAGTAATGCCTTTAATTTAAAAGGCCCTATTAATCAGATGAATAAAACAGCTTTGATAGTTGCTCTTGACCAGATAAACAGACTAGAAAAATCTGTAAGAAACATTTCAACGTACAATATAAACGTAGTGTTTGTTTCCCTAATGTTTTAAAAAAAAGTTTACTCCTATTTCCCAAGCAGACTTAAAAGTTTAGTGGTTTCAAGGTAAAAATCATTTAGGAAGATTTCTGATATACATCATGAAGATGCAACTAACAATACTCACAGTATCAATATATTAAAACAGCTGTTATAAATAACATTTATGAAGGACACATGCCTCCAAAAATTATTTTTTTATATTTATAAAATGATGATTATGAAAGGCACAGTCATTTTTTACCACAATTTTACCCTTCAAATGGAAACGTATAATACATTTTTATTTACGTGACTTGAATGCTGTTTAAGGATTCTGCTTTAAACACTAAAGGCTGAATTACTTGTTGTAGAAAAATCTGAAGTATTTTATAATTTTAAAAGCGTGGATTCTTTGGAATACAAAGTAGTTTTTAAAATTTCAAGACTTAACAACAGGCATTTAGTTAAATGTAGATATAACTGGGCTCTGGGGAATAAGAACTAAAAAGAGATTACAAATTATAAAAAATGCACTCTTCTTAACAGCTGACAGTTTTCCTGGACCAGAGAATATTACTATAAATAAGCTCTATAATAAATACAGCTCACCTTCAAGCAAATCTACAGTAATAGACTGTCAAGAACCTCTGATATTTATAGGTACAGTGAAACAGCAATGAAGAACAAATCTCAATTCTAATTTGCAATCTATTACGAGCTAACTGAGTAACATTACTCGAGTAATCACCTTCCCAAACTTCTGATTCAAGTTTTGTTAAATAAATCTGTACACTGCTCTATAAAAAGAATGGATAAAATATTTAAATATGTAACTGTCACCTTTGGTTTTTCATCCTGACAAGTATGTTCCCATTCTTCCAACATCTGAACTATGTAGACCCACTTAGCCCTAATATAAACTCGTGTTGTCCAATTCCAACAGGTCTTTCACAATTTATTCTTATTCCAAAGCTTATTTACACCTTTATCTTTCTCTTCAACCATTGAATCTCATGTCTTGTATCTTCCTTTCAATGATACTCTTTATTTCCTGAAATAAATCATGATTTTCCAGAATGAGCTTCCTTATCTACAATTGACTTCATGGCAACTTCTTCAGTTTTCCAAACCACTTTTTTTCTTCTCATTCTTCTCACTGTAGACCAAATTGTCATCTCCTACTCAAACCCCCTACTCTTCACAGCCTAGGACCCTAACACCCTAAACTGCATCTTTCCACTACTCCCGAGTCATCTTGCTCCCTCAGTAATCTCATCTGTATGTGGCACCTCCAATTTCTCTGGTTTTTCAAGCTCCTTTTTATTCTTTAACACAAGCCATTCCCTCTTGAGCAGCAGGGGTCACACGAGCCTCTCTGACCTAACTTGCGTTTTTCTCCTTTCTATATCCAAAATTTCAAATCAGCAGTTTCCAGACTTCACACCATTTATTTCCTTTTACTTGACCAGTCTCTTTACTTTTAGACAATAACATTATTAGGAAATAATGACTTTGCTTTCACCATGTGACTTTAACTAACTTTTAAAATCTCCAATGATTTCATATTTTAAAAAACAGTTACCTATTCTCGTATTTTTCTCTGAGTATTTGGTCCTTTTTAGCATCTTTCCTTATACTTTCTCTCATTTTCTCACAGGGAATATTACTGACTTCCCTTTTATCTTTCTAATTAATAAAGAGCACTTACTAGGAACCAGGTATAGTTCTACTCAGTTAAGACTCACAATATCCTTACGAAATCGACACTGTTCCTATCCCCATGTTACAGGTAAAGAAGTGAAGGTACCGAGAAGCAAAATAACTTGCCCAATAGGACAGCTGGTAAGGTAAAGAGCCAGGGTTGAGTCCTGGCAGTCCTGCTCCAGATCCCACGCACTTAACCACTTATTACAATGCCCCTGACTTCCTTTCTCTGGTAATTGCTTCTCTATCTCATTTGTTTCCTTTTTTTCTCTCCTATTATGAAGAAGTAAAATTATCACCTCTATTGTAATCAAGGATCTACATTATCAGTTTTAGATTCTCAGCTATGCTTCTAGCAAACACTACTTCAAGGAAAAAACATTCAACTTGCCTGAAACAAACAAAAAACATTATTTCAAATAGATGCCTGACTAAAACCCACCTGTTGCTTTCAGGAGTCACCATTCTGCTAGGTTCAAAATCATATACAGTCATTTTTCATTCTTTCCTCACCATTTAGGATCTACAAGAACTCAGTCTCAAAGGCTTACAGATTTTACTCTGAAATATCTTTTAACTTCATGCCTTTGTCTCAACTTTCACCATCAAAAGAGACTGTCTTCGTCATCATCTTCTTAAATATTCCCTAGGCTCTTAACTTCACTCTGACACAAGACATCATATTTCAAATGAGATTCTCTTCTTAGAGGAGCTTATTCAAGACTTTTGAAAAGTCCCAGAAGAAAGAAATTGATTGGATTCTGTTTTAGCAGCATTACTCAAACTTAGGGGCCATACAGCCCAGTGTTAAGATCAATTACCAGTTACATTTCCTTGGGTAAGTTACTCAGTCCCTCTAAGCATCAGCTTCCATAAGTATAACATGGACTCTTGCACCTGTACTTGCCCTCAGAGGATTTTTGTGAGGATGAATGAAATATGATAATACACATAAAGTGCACAGCACAATGGCTGGCACAGAAACAGAATAAGTACCATACATATCACTATTACCACTACTACTGACACTTTATTCTTTTTTTTTTTTTGAGGAAGATTAGCCCTGAGCTAACATCTGCTGCCAATCCTCCTCTTTTTGCTGAGGAAGACTGGCCCTGAGCTAACATCTGTGCCCATCTTCCTCTATTTTATGTGGGACGCCTACCACAGCATGGCTTGACAAGTGGTGTGTAGGTCCACACCTCGGATCCGAACTGGTGAACCCCAGGCCACTGAAGTGGAACATGCACACTTAACTGCTGCGCCACTGGGCCAGCCCCCTGATGCTTTATTCTTGAAGACAAAACTTTTTCTTTTTCCTGACAAAGCTTAATATCCCCTGGATTTGTGAGTGTTACATAAAAGAAATTTTTGAAAATATTATCTTACAAACCTCCAAATCTAAAATCTGCTTAGTAGATCACTCAGCTAATTGTCATAGTTCTCTTCCCCTACCAACAGCTGTACCTACAGGCACCCTAAGAGTCTGTTTGGATTTTTAGCACAGAAGAGAACAAAATGCAGAGGTACATCCTTTTGTCCATAACCTTTCAGAGAAATTAAAAGGGCTCTTTTGGGAAATATTAGGAAGAATGTGTAGTCTATAGGATGACCCTCAGCCAGACATCCAGGGGCCCCACCCTACCTATCTAACATTATTTCCTCTAAAACCATTTTTGTCAAGATAGTCTCCTTACTATTCAACAATTGTGATGTCTTTTTCCTCAAATCCGTATTGTTTCACATGCTTAAAATGAACTTATTTCTTTCTTCTCCTCTTGCAATTCCTATACAATCTTTAAGGTCCAGCTCAGGTCTTCACCTGTTTCACAAGGCCCAAACATCACCGCAGCCTACGCTTCCTTCACACTCTTCTGAACTTGCATAGCAGATTGCTTAGACTGTAGTTTTGATATATAAATACAGTTTTACATTTTTATAAATTATTTTAAGCATTTATGATCTCTCACAAACTAGTTTTAGAGAGCACAGGCTACAGTTTAATACATTTTGCAATTCACTAAGAAAGCATTTAATAAATTCAGGGTTGAATGAGTGAGTAATGAATAAACAAATTATGGGCTATTTTTGCCAAGTTTTCTGAGAGTAAAATTCTTTGGGCTAAATGAGATTTTTGTATCTTAATTTGATTTTTTAAATTCAAGAGAATCTTTTAAATGCCTATAACCGTTTCTTTCTTAATGTAACTTTTCTTAAAAATACATTTGAACCAAAAACAAACCAAGAAAAAAAACTGCTGAAAATCTGTAAGAGACAAAGCAAGTTAACAAATGCTAACTATATTACTGATCTGTGGTTTCAACAATGTTTTGGGGTTCATTATATTGACTCATTATGTATAAACAAGCATTCGTCGAGGGGGATTTGAGGGACTTAAAACAAAAGGAAAGGTTTCAATAATCCCATAGGAAAAAAAGTAGAAAGTACAAAGCTCAAAACATAAAAAGGTGGAAAGGGAAAAATGTATACCAAATAATCTGGCCTAAGAAGTGCTCCAGGAGTAAGTTCAGAGCTTCTAGGCAAACAAGGTCTAAATTATTTGCAGATCACTGAATGTCTCTGCTATTTTTATGTCCTGGAAAGAAGAAATAGTATGTTCTATGTTGCAATTAATGTTTAATTTTGGTTTATTGGCTCTTACTGCATATCTGTTTCTGAGTATATTGACTCGTAAAATGAGCACAATAGTATGATGTACCTCATGATGGTCTCCTGATATTAAGCTTACAGTACAGAGGCTATAACATTTTGATTATTCAATGAATGTTAATTGTTATTAATATTGTCATTTTGAATATATAAAACATTGGAGTCCCTCTTTATTAGCAAATATTTGTTTTAAATTAAAAAAAAATCCACATTTGAGAATTAAGACTTGAACAGTTCACAATATCTAATATCTGAAGTTGGACGTAAGGCTGTCACGCTAGATTCCGTTGTTCCACTATATGAAAGACTTGCAAGGCCAGTATGTGTTACTTTCCTAAGAAACTATATTTGTTTGAGAATTCATTCAGTCAATAAGGGTAGGTTTCATTTGGGCAGAATATTCTGGTTCACGCAATATATTCAGTTACCAACCATATGCAGATTACATAATTCAGAATATTTTATTAAAAGTCAAAAATATATGGTGTAAAATTCTAACTTTAAAATTAAAGTAAGTTTTGTTTAGAACTAACTTTGACTTTCTATTTTATGTCCAAGTTACATATAAATTATCCTTTTCTCAGAAAGCAACACCTTAAAATTGTCAATTATAAAAAACAATAAACATGTAATAATAAACCTTAAGAAAATCCAAAATATCATATTTAACAAGAATTCATTTCTATGAGGATTATTTTCTAGCTCTAGCATTTTTTAAAACTTTTATTTTATTTTTTGTATAATCTTAACAGTAAAAAAATCCTCAAAAAACGTTTTAAACAAGTTATTTTAAAAATTAACTTCAGGACTGAAGCCCAAAGCAAATGTAACTGTTATGTCATTAGTTAAGGGAAAGACCACCATTTTAAAAGAAATCTTATCATGATTCTATGTATTAAAATCTAAAACATATATAAATATCATATGAAATATGTTTTTATCTACTTTAGTGCAAAATGATTTATTTTAGACATAATTATTTTATACTGGATAACCAGCATAATTTCTTCAGAAATAAAAGTGTGGTCATTTAAATTTATATTGACTTACTATTTAGAGAATAATCCAACAAAAATTCTTAGAGTGGTGAAATAGGATACCTAGAAAGTTAGAAAATTCTAAACTTAGAGTATTAAAAACTCTGTTCATTTTTAATATCTTGGAAATATGTTCAATCCCTCTTCCAGATTTTTCAAGTAAATTTTCAATTTTTTCATTTACAAAAATAGTGTTTGTGTTAAATATATTGCCCTATTAGATTTAGTATACTTTTTTGATAAATCTTTTTAAATGATACTCTATTTCACATATATTTTGATTCCATGAAAATATTAAAATAATGAACAATTTTAATTCCACAAATATCTACAAGGCTTACCAATGAATGCAAATATACAAAAGTAAATCAATTACTATTAAAAGGTATCTTGAATTTAAATAACATTATCTTAACACAGCAAATAAAAATAAACTAAATATTTTTAAATTCTGGTTTTCATAAATCTATACTGGCACTGGATATATATATATATATATATGGTAACCTACAAATCTCATATTGCCATAGAGAAAATTGGAATTTTAACAATGATTCATAGACCACTATCTGACAGTATGAGCTATTTATTATAAAAGCAATAAAAATTCATTCATATCATTGTCCTGAATATATCGCCAGTGATATCATACTACTTAAACTATATTGTATGTTTTACTTTTTAAAATATCAAGATGTTCACCCCTATTCCTAAATGTTTGAACTTTCTCACAGAAGTTAAAAAGAAAAGGGAGAGGTAATAAGCTGGAATAAGGCAGCAAGTCAAGAGACTGTACACTTTAGTGCCAATTCTGTAAATTCTTAGCCCCAGGTGACTCTAATGCGAAGGTCTTCAGCTAAACTCATAGTTTTAGAATCTGGGTAGATCACAGTATCACTTTCAAGTATCAGTTTTAAAAATATTCTTTGTATTCACCTAGCTTAGATAAAATAAACATTTCAAAACTATAAATGGCTACGATGAATAAAAAATCTACTCATGTTTAGAGCTTTAAAGTATTTACATTCTGCCATGCATAAATTAAAAATACTACCTTGAAAAATTGTGAGGGGTATACCAATTGAACCATTTGACAGTGACAGAGTATAAAATGAATGGTTTTATATGGAATAATGGCTATCTATTCAAAATTTAAACTGGAAGGATTTTTTAAAATTGCAATTAATAGAAAATTGAATATTAGTCGATAATTTGAAAATATATTGCCTAGTTATTTCTATATTTGTATTTGATTAGTTAGCCTTATATTTATTTATATATTGGTAAAATTATAATAGATTTATAACAGTTTAGGATGAAAATTTTTCAATTCAGAAACATGAAATTAATAAGATTTTGAGCTACATTTCAAATTTATTACAATGAACACAAATATTCTGTAAATTAAATATTCTGTGAACTAATAAAGAATAATACATTTCTTTTGAAGGCATAGTCTATTGAGAGTATGATCACAAATTAAGTAGTTAATTATAAAAGGGCAAATGCAGAAAACAGTAATTATAAACATAAAGTATCAAATAAATTGGAGGATTTGAAAAGAGTTTATGGGGAAGAATCCAACTTATTTAACATTAAAGAATGTCATTTTTTTCCTACATCATGCCAGCCATTATTCAATCTTAAAAACTCACATTATCTTTTATCAAGTAAAATTTTTGTTACAGAAAATCCCACACATTAAAAACGAACATTGGACCTTTATGACATTTATATAAATACTACACAAGTTATACAGAACATAATAGCTGCTTTGTAACAAAGGACTGTTTACTAGGTACAAAAATTTACTTATACATATTTGTTGATAAAAAATGTTGAACATGACAATTAACAAAACAGGAAGTTATATGCATAATAACCATACTGAAGACTACAAATATTACTAAAACTACGGTATTTGAAATTTTGAGAATAGCTTCATTTCAATTTTTATACTTTATTTAAAAAGTGGTATACTTTTAAATAGATGAAATTCCTATGAAAATTAATCAAACTTGTGTCTATAATTTTTTAAAGGGCAATCACAAAAGAATGAGTCTCATAATTGCTCCTCAGTGTAACACTAATAATGAATAATTCAATCAATCAATAAATCAACTGATGAATCTAAGAGACTCTGATAGTCTTTAAACAAATAAAGGACAACTATGTTTTAAGTATGCTTAGGAAAAAAAACTTTTTCTACTAAGACTTTAAGGCTTCTTTTATAAGAAATTCATACTATGCTGTAGATATTTCTCTTTGATTTCCCAACTAAACACTCACTTGTTTGATGCGATCTGGATTAACGGTGGTCTGAGGTTGTAGAATGCTGACTGGTTCTGTCTTGGCCACATTTTGGGGCATTTCTCGAATTTTTTCTGCAATGAATCCATGAACTGCATTCAGTGCTTCAACTGTTCCCTGGATCAAGCACACTCGTTCAGTAGTACCTGTGGTAAAAGACAAATTTTCAGAAAATTTTCCTTCTTATTTTGTAGCTTTTTCAAAAAAAGCTATGAAAAAGGATGAAACAATAATGAAAATAAAACAACGGAAAATGTAGAACTTAGAATTAATTAGAAATTAAATTAATTAGAAATGTTCAATTGAACCAAAGAGAATGAATACATACATATTCCTTTTTACCACTTTTTTACTTATTCTTTCTTAATTGTCTCACACGGGGCCTCTGGATTCCAGCAGAGCCAGAGATCCTGAGACATGCTGAGAGTATAATTCATTTGCTAACATAACATATACTCACTGAGCACTTATGAAAGGACTGAGGGTTAGAAAGCTACGGACCTAGCTTTCAAAGAGTATACTCTTAAGTGCGAACAACAGACACCCAACCAGACCATTATAGGACGGTATGATATGAAAACCAAGGCAGGCACCTACATGGATGGCACCCACAGATGGTCTACAGTGAAAAGGGCATTGAAATCGGTGGGGAGGGAGAGTCTTGAAAAGTTTACATAGCAGGCGAGTTTCTGAATTTCTACCACCCTCCACGCACTTACCCTGCTCTTCTTTTAATCACAGCAACAAGACTACCTGACATTTTATATTTGTTTATATTTTTACTTTTCCACTAGAAATGCAAGCTTAAGGACAGTGAATTAGCCTATTTTGTTTTGTGCTGTAGTTTCCCCAAAGCCTAGAGCAGGCCCTGGCACACAATAGTTGCAACAATAAATATTTACTGAATAAATGAACCAACAGTGACTTTATCAATTATACAGTTTTAATAATGACAGAATATCAGAGTTAAAAACAAAATTTAAAAACATTTAAGAAACTTGAAATTTAAGATTGATTAAGATATAATTAATAGTATTTGTTTCATATCTAGTGAACCAAATGGAGACATATTACGTGAGACATGAAGAAAATGAAATTGGTTGGGTCTAATACACAGGTCCTATAACCCATTTTATCCTTTACAGACACAATTAAGGGAATAAAAATAAATGATTAGTTTTTTGAACTATTCTGAGCCTCACTGAAGCACCTTGGTATTAAATTGTAATCTTCTCAGCATCCCAACACAACACATAAACTTTCTTCTCAGAAATAAGTATTACTTCATTAAATAGTTACAAAAAAAATCAAAAGAAGGGTCTTTTAAAATTTATAAAATATTTGAACTAATACGAAAACCTTCAAGTACCTAACACATTTCCTTTTGGAGCTATAGTTTCAAAATTCTAAGCTACTCTATAAAATATTTTTAATGTACATCTTGAAGGACAAAGTTGTAAAACTATAAACATTAAAAAATCATAAGGAGTTTATACTGCTTTAAGGATTAATTGCCACATAACCATTTTTCTAGTTTTGAATTTTTAAAAGAATAATAAAACATTATCATTTTTACTTCTAGAAAAAAAGACAAATCATAATAAGTAGGAGCAGAAATAAAAGAGTACTGCTAAATGGATACACCTAAATTAAATTTTCATGTTTTAAAAAATGAAGATTCAAATCTATGAAAAGTTAAGTTTCTTTAGTTGTACAAAATATTCCAACAGAGAGCAACTGTATCTTTCACTTGCAAGGATGGAGAGAATCTGAAAAACATAATGTGAGTTTGAAGGATTAATATTTCCTGTTTCTGCTAATCAGCTTTTCTCATCCTCATCTCTGGATCTGTCTCTGTGGTTCTCGGGTAAAATGATCTAGTTTATAGGGCTACTCTAGGGACCCTTTACGAGCTTGTACTAATTGTCAAATGAGTAGAAAGAATGAGAACTGATCCATGTACCTCAGGCAAAGCGTTCTCATTTAAGTCAGCAGACAAAACAGAACACAGATCAGGCTACATTCCTCCTTTTGGAGACAACTACAGAGTGCTCTTTTGGGTATGACAAAATGGGAAAGGAAATCAGCCAAACCTCAAAAGCGACTTTAAAAAAAAATAAAACATAGTAAGTAACTAAAGAGATTATATACTCCATGTTGCTTTTAAAATTTCAATTTAATAGAATGCGTATCATGTCAGACAACACAGTAAACCCAATACTTTTCAGATTGTATAGACTAACAGGTAGTAAATGGAAATCACTGAGCCATGAAGAAATATGATTGTCTCAAACTAAATTTCACATAGGATGTATGAGACAATTTGGAGATAGTTTATAGGTTCAAAGTTGCAGTACATATTCTTTGAGGATTAAATTATATCACTACCATTAGAACTATGATACAACAGAAAAAGGAAAGAAGAAAGGAGATTGCACATCCACCAATGGGAACTGCCGCAATCCTCAGAAGAGATGCTGTCATATTCTTCTACTCAACTCTAATGGCCTTTTCACTCAGATAACACAAAACTATAATTTTTAGGAGAAAGTCACAAAGAGGGAAGACTGTCAGTTATACGACCAAACTGTGTAACAAAAATGAGCCTATAAATCATAAAAGTTGCTGTTTTTGTCAGTTTTAAAGGCTTTTAGGCTCCATTAGTGTCTAAACTAAACCGCCAGTTATTTATCACTTTATTTGTTTAACAGCACCATTTACTTCTCTTTGCAATAGACTAGCAACAAAAGCTGAAAAACAGTTACATAAAAGTATATGCCCACATTTTTAATAATGTAAAGATACAAGTGTATAAGACACCATTAATTTAAAACTTCACTTTTAAATTAGAAAATTAATTAGGGAGAAATTAGAAAAACTCTAACAAGTGGAGTCAATGTCAAATACAGGAAGTGAAATTTGAAATGGCTTTAAATTTTGATTTCACAAGCAATATCACATACTGAAAATGCATGTTTCTAAAACTAGGTACAATTATCAAACAGATTGCATAACAAAATTGTGATAGAAATTTAATAAAATATTCACTCTGTGCTACTGTGACCTTGGACCAGTCACTTAAGTGTCCTCACTCCTACCTAAGGCATTCTACCTCTTGTGCAGTGGACCCTATCCCCTCTTACCTACCAAGTGCACTGTTTCTCCAAGTATTAGAATTCCTTCTTACATCATAATTTCTCCTTTTCTATTAGATCATTCCCATCAGCAGAAAAACATGTTATAATTTCTTCAGTTTTTAAAGAAACCCTCCCCCCCTTTATGACAGAAGTAGAAAATTACCCTTTGGCAAAGCAAATAACGACTTATGCAAAGATCATAAAATCATAAGATGAAAGGCTAATGGGAAATTTTCAGTGGAAACATCAGGTGGTCATCAACTGACTTCACTGATCAACGTTAGCACAGCTAAGAGTGCAAAAATCAAACACGTGCCTCTTGATGTGATGCAATTCAAATGAGGGCACCAATTATGAAGTATGTGTCCCAAAGCAGCCACACCTAAGTCTAATCAAACATTTAGCACTATGTTACAGTTTACAAATAATACTGAAAACAGAGAAATAAATTAAATGACACTATGAGGAAGCGAAGACAAATCAAGAATGTACGATAGTCTACAAGACAACTGATCTAGCTTTATCAGTTAAGGAGGGACTGCTCTCTAGACTAAAAGACTCTTAAGAGATATAATGACCAAATGTAAATTAGAATTTGAATCTAGATTCAAACAACTTTTATTTTAAACATAATTGTGGCAATCTGATTAGAACTAGGTATTAGCATCAAAGAATTAATGTTATAACAGGTTTGATTATGGCATCCGGCTGTGTAAGAAGGTGTCACTTTTTTCTCTCTTTTTTTTTAAGATGTATAATGTGAAAAATAATAGAATTTTATTGCAGAGCCCAAAAGGCAGAAAGACTTCTCATCCAGCAACAGCCCAGCCATTGAGAGATGTCACAACTCAGGCAATGAGAAGCCACCACACTGTGAACTCACAGTCTCCTCCAATCAACTCTTTGTTTACAATAGCCCGACCCCCACCTTCCTCTTCCTTTCTATAAAAGTTTCTCCCCTGCTTGCTGAGGGGTACTTCTAAGTGGCTCACCATGATTGCAGACTTTGAATTCCAGTTCTTTGCCGAGCCTGAATAAACCCATTTTTGCTGGAGAAATAACTGACTATTTGTTTAAGTCAACAATACTTAAGTAGATACAGCTGAAATGACTGGAATTTGCTTCAAAATATTTCTGCAACAACAAAAATAAATAAATAAAATAGGTATGCCAAAATCTTGATATTTTGATATATATATATGAAAGGTATGGGGATTCATTGTACTATTCTTTTATGTTTGAAATGTTTGCAATAAAAGAAAAACATTTCAAAGCCCTCCTTGACCTCATACCCCTCCTCCAGTTACAGCTCAATTTCCTTATCCCTCAAAATTCCTTGAATGAGTTTCTGTTTCTACTTCCTTACCACCCATTCCTTTTTTCTTGAATCTACTCCAATATGGCTTTTATCCCACCATGCCCCTGTAACCATTCATCACAGCTGTACCTAGGTAAATCCAATCTTCATGTCTTTATGTTGTTTGACCCATCAGCAGCATTTGACATAGTTGACCATTCTGTTCTAAAAACATTACACTTGGCTTTCAGAATACCACACACTTCTGGTTCTCATTTTATTTCATTCATTCATTTGACACAAATCTATTGAGTCCCTACCAAATGTTAAGTACTATTCTAGAAGCTGGAGATACAGTAATGACCAGACAAATCTTCCTACTTTCATGGAGTTCATGCTCTAGCTCATGTAGACAGACATTACACATAAAACAAATAAAATATATAGAGAAAATATAAAATGAGATTAGTGCTAAGGAGAAAATTGGGGGACAATAACAGGATGAACAAAGACAAAATTAAAGTATAAAAGGGACATTGTCTGTCATGTTTACTATTGTATCCTCAGTGCCTAGAATAATGTCTGGCACACTATAGATGCTCAAAAACTATTTTTTTTAGTAAATGGATAATTCTTTATCTCAATTTTCTTATCTGTATATTGAAAACTTACATGATTGATTTTAAGATCTTTTAGTCTATAAAACCAGGAAGACTCTTTGGGTTTATCAGATCAATCAATATATGTAAAAATGAGATCTATTTTGGGAAATACTACAGATTTCAAAAACTGTAAGTTATAAATTATCATGTCTATAAAAAGGGCACTCAATAAAAAGGGCTTCAAGAAAGGTAATAGGAGAAATAAGGAATAAGTCAATAGTTTTTTTTTCTTCCAAGGATAAGGGGAAAAAAAAAATAGATCAACTTTAAAAATGTAATCTACCCAAGAGAATAAAGTTAGGAATAAAAAAGGAATATTTTTTGCTGTAATCTAAAATACAATCTAAAATTTTTTATATTCCTGAGAACTATTTCAAGCAGAATGAGTCTAGTCTAGAATAATGGGCATATACCAATGATTTGATCTACATATTTCCTATTGTCAACTATAATGAAAATTAGCGAACATTTTGTTTGGATGCAAAAAATGTATCAGTTTATTATACTCCTATTGAGAATATAACTCAGTATCTTATGATAAGAGTACAAATAGATACTTCTTTAGGAAATATTAGTGTCAATCTAAAGTAAGAAATTTGGTTGGATAAGGGACAGTGAAACACCTCAAAATAAAAAATTAACACCAAGAATCTAGTAGAATATTAATAATTCTATGACAACCTATAGACAATGTTTTTGGCCTCAAAAAGAACTGAGAAAAGGGAAGTGCCAATTAACTTTGCAATAAGCAAAAACTGAGATTTAAAACACAATATGACATATAATTTTTAAAGAAGATAACTATTTATAGCACTCAGAAATTACTAATTCTGGACAGCTAATAATCTGAATGCATAAAGATTTCTTTGTTTCAACATAACATGTAGTTTCTAACATTTTAAGAAATATCTCCCAGTTTGTTATATATTTTCAAATACATTTAAAGTTTCCATAATACTTGAGCTCAAGTATATAGATGTGGGCAGCAATAAAAGGGGTAACCTCGAGATTTCTTAGGGTGTGTGTGTTTCTACTCATCCTGATGCAAATGGGGCTCTGTGATTCATATTTGTTCTTTTAGTTTTCATATTCTTCCTCATACTGCCATTTATCCCTGCTGTTTTTTAGTATATCTGATTCCAGCAGGCTCCTCTCTTTACTCCTGCTTTGCTGCTTCTAATCCTCAGTGGCTAGGTAACCAGGTAAGCAAGATGCTGAAATTATATAAACTAATAGTAAAATAGGTTCCTAGTGACAACCATAGGGAATGTTGGACGATTGTGAAATCTATTTTGGCTTTTTTTCCTTTATTTCTGAATTTGAGGTCAGTGTCAATAGGTAAAACATTCCCTTAATGTTTTCCTAAGGTTTAAAATTGTATGCAGGCATTTTTATTTTTAAAACTAAAACAGAGAGTATTAATTTTTTAATGAATAAAGTAATTTGCAACCCGTATTTCACTGTTCTCAATCTATAATCATGGTAATCTAATTACTTGCATGTCTTTGTGGTTTAAAAAAAGCATAAGCATTAGCTCATTAGCTTTCCTTTAACTATTAAAGGTAAAGTACAGAGTATCAATAATTAGAAATAACATGTATCAGAAATTTCAGGTTAGACAGAACAAAATGTAAATTACTTTAAAAGACGACAATAACAGTAATAGCAATGATAAATAACATTAAAATTGTTGAAAGATTCTAATACTGAATATATGTCTGTATTTTAATATACTACTTTTCAACAGATAATGTTACCATTTCTTTACTATGTATCCTCTATAAAAAAATCTATATATGAAGAATATCTATTCCTATGAATGCCTTTTATACATAGATGATTTACATGCATTTCTTAGGTTACCACATTTATTGCTGTAATATGAGCAAGAGCCCCATTTAAGGATATGTAAGGGTTTGCCAGGTGTAGAAATATAGTATTACTTTCTTTCAGGGGAAAATATATACTTTACCAATTTCAAGAAATGAAGCCATTGAAAGGTCTCCTCTGAAGTTCACAACCATACATCTTTTCCTTTGACTTAGTTTCTTTTCCATGTCCCTATACTGACAGGAAAGAACTAACAAAATTTTAAGCAGCTTTACATTATGTATCTCAGAATATTATTCTAAGATGAGTGCTTTAAACAGTGATTATACTTCCTTAAACTTACAAATCATTTTATGATTTACATAAAATATATGTTATAATACATATATTTAATATATTATTAATACAATTATGTATTACATAATAATCTCATTTAATGCTCACAATAACCAGGGCAAGCGATATTATCTCCAACTTACAGGTGAGGAAGTGGAAGCAGTTGGGCTAAGGACACATAACTAACATGCAGGGAGAAGTAAGGTTCTGTCAAATACAGTAATCCCCCCTTATTCACGGGGATCCATTCCAAGACCCCCAGTGGGTGCCTGAAACCGCAAATGGTATCAAATCCTAAAGATACTGTGTTCTTTCCTATACATACATACCTATGATGAAGTTTAATTTATAAATTAGGCACAGTAAGAGATTAACAACAACTACTAATAAAATAGAACGATTATAGAAACATATTGTAAGAGAAGTTACCACAGATCTTAGCAACCTCAGCATACAATTTTTTAAAATTTTCTTATCAAGTTGAGAACTTTCACCTTTTCACGTAAAGGAAGCACTTTATGGCTCCTCTCTGGCATGTCTGAATTGCCAGCATCACTACTCTTGTGCTGTGGGCCACTATGATGTAAAATAAGGGTTACTTGAACAGCAGCACTGCCAGACTGTGACAGTCGATGTGAGAACCAAGACGGCTACACTGTGACTACTGGTTGGGTGGCCTACACAGTGTGGATACGCCAGACAAAGGGATGATTCACATCGCGAGCACGACAGAGGAGGAAGATGTGAGATTTCATCACGCTACCCAGAATGGCCACAATTTAAACCTTAGGAATTGTTTATTTCTTGAATTTTCCATTTAATATTTTCTGACTGAAGTTGACCACAGATAACTGAAACCACAGACAGCAAAACCATGGGTAAGGTGAGACTACTGGACCATATTCCTCCCATTACAACACATATTTTCCGAAAGTGTAATGTTAGTCCAGCTTCCAAATTATGTGGATGTTAGAAAGTCATATGTTTCAGCTTGATGATGGAAAAATAATTTTCAGCCAAGTTTGACAATTTTTTTAAATACACCGAGTCAGACCATTAATATCACTTCACAGATTTATTCTAAATCTGGCATAAAATGGAAGAAATGATTGACCTTTCTTGCAGAGAATAGACCACCACAGGAGATGGTTAATAACTGTGTGGGCTATTAGCAAATTTTTTAGAACAAGTTTTCAGATCAACAAAAGCACTTAAGAATATTGCCATAAAAAGTAAGTTCAATTTATAACTGCAGCTTTTATAAGACTGTAAAGTTATGCACATTTGATAATGCTTCCTCCTACCCTACAACTAAGGGAAAAATACACTATTTCATGAAGAGACTTTTTAAAAAAGGAAATAGCAGGATTTGACTTTTTACAATACAAAGTAATAACTGCTTTTCTTCTCCAGGTGACTAACTCTAAATATCATGTCTCTACGCCTATAATGTAAAAATTTGCAAAGGGCCATTATAACATGCTTTAGTCCCAAGCCAATATAGTAAAAGTTTGACTCTCTGTTTATAGAACACGCTTTAACATTAAAATACACTCAATCAAGCCAAAGGATGAGAGTATACTTCTCAAAAAAAGCTGAAAATACTCATGTTCTTCAAAGAACTTAAGATGAGAGAATGAATAGCAATCAGAGTAGACGTCCAGCTTCTCACTCACCCATTCTCTATCCCATGCATGCAAATTACATACTCATTTACTTTTCAATAGCCATTCCCATAAAATAGCAATAGGAGTACAGAAGACTCCAACTTCTGAAGAACTCTGAAGTTTGAAAGCAGAAATATCTGAAAATTCTAAGCACACAATTGCAATTGTTCTCATATATATTGCAATTTATTTCCAGTTTCTAAATTCTGAGGTCATGCAAAAGGTCCTACCAACAGTTATGCTCATGACTAGTTGTTCATTCATCCTTAGCATAGGTTTATGCTAAGTTCAGGGTTTCAGCAATCCTAGTTTTGTCAATATTATTACCTTTTGCTTTTAACTTCCATCATGGACTATAGGAATATAAAATTGCCATGACTGAAGTTTATAAAAATTTAATTACATTTCTACATGCATATATAAAATACACTTCCCATCTCTTTGCCTTCACTCCCAATCACTGTCACCATTTTTGGCACTGATTTGTACTCCTAAATTTCTGAAATAAGAAAAACGGCACTTGGAATTTTTCTAGCTATTCCTTATGTACTAACAGGAATTCACTTGCAGAATTTTGTGCACCATGCTTGGAAGCTGGGAAAACAGCTTGCAACAAACATGTGATATCAAATTAAGCTCAGAAACTCAGAAGTGTAACCAGTGGTGGCATGCATAGCTAATCAAAATCATTCAAAAGTAAGGAGAGAAACACACCACTGGACGTGCAGCATGGTGACAAGTCTGACGAGCGCTGCTGCTATAAGCTGAGAGCAAGAAGATGAGTATCTCTGGTGACAGTCCCATCCCTAACATATAATGTGAGCTATCACTTTTGAGATCCAACATAGATTAATAGATTAGCCAAGTTTAAGCAGTAGCTTTATTCCACATTTTCTTAAAAGGCAGAGTTATTTAGAAAATGAGTCCATAAATTCAATATGAAGGCAAGGCCCACATTTTCATAGATTTTAATAGGGAATAAACTATTCAAGTTAGTGAAAAATAACAAATGTCACACTAGTGATCACATGCACTGTATCAAATGAATGCAGAGGAAGCATGAAGAATTGTGACCCATTAACTTGCTGGGGGAAAGAATATGGAAAGGTAAATTTGTAAAGGTTGGAAAAATTTCAAGAGTATATGTAATCTTTCACTAAAAAATTGTTTTATTAAAAATATTTAAAAGGTATTAATTTAGGGCACAGATTTACGTATGCTGAGATGATATAAAATGGCAAAATATTTTAAAATTGTGACATATATAACAAAATTTGCCAATTTAGCCATTTTAATTGTACAATTTAGTGGCATTAATTACATTCACAAGCTTGTGTAAATATTACCATTATCTATTTCCAAAATATTTTTACCACCCCAAACAGAAAGTCTCTGACTATTGAAAAATACATCCTCATCTTCTCCTACCCACATCCTCTAGTAACCATAATCCACTTTCTGTTTCTATAAATTCGCCTATTCATATGAGTGGAATCATACAATATTTGTACTTTTATAATCTGGCTTATTTTACTTAGCATATTTTCTTCATTCACGTTGCAGTATACCTCAGAACTTCATTCTTTTCTATGGCTGAATAATTTCTACCATGTATATATACAGACGATCCTCAACTTATGATGGTTTGACTTACGATTTTTCAACTTATGCATTCAGTAGAAACTGTACTTTGAATTTTGATCTTTTCCACAGCTAGTGGTATGTAGTATGATACTCTTGTGATACTGGGCAGTGGCAGCAAGCCACAGCTCCCAGTCAGCCACACAATCATGACAGTGAAAAACCAATACACTTAACAACCATTCTGTACCCATACAACCATTCTGGTTTTCACTTTTAGTACAGTATTTAATAAATCACATGATATTTTCAGCACTTTATTATAAAACAGGCTTTGTGTTAAATGATTTTGCCCAACTGTAGGCTAATGTAAGTGCTCTTAGCACATTTAAGGTAGCCTAGGCTAAGCTATGATGTTCAGTAGGTTAGGTGTATTAAAGGCATTTTTGACTTAAAATATTTTCAATTTATGATGGGTTATTGGGACGCATTCAGAGCTCTCATCACTGTGGCCTAGCCTGGGTTTGTTTCCCAGTCTGGGCACCACACCATCAGTAGGTTGTCATACTATGGTGGCGGTGTGTTGCTGTGATGCTGAAAGCTATACCTCTGGTATTTCAAATACCAACAGGGTCACCTATGGTAGACAGCAGAGCTTCCAGACTAAGACAGACTAGGAAGAAGGACCTGGCTACCCATTTCCAAAAATAAGGCCATGAAAACCACATGAATAGCAGCAGAGCATTGTCTGATACAGTGCCAGAAGGTGAGAGGATGGCACAAAAAGATTTGGCAGGGTTCTGCTCTGCTGTACACAGGGTAGCCAGGAGTCTGAATCGACTTGATGGTACTGACAACAACGATGACCCCATTGTAAGTTGAGGAAGATCTGTACCACATTTTGTCTATCCATTCATCTGTTCACGGACACTTGGGTTGTTTCCACCTTTTGGCTCTTGTGAATAATGGTGCAAAAACATTACTATCCAAGGGATCTGCTTAAGTCCCTGTTTTCACTTCTTTTGGGTATATACTAAGTAGTGGAACTGCTGAATAATATGGTAATTCTGTATGTAGCTTTTTTAGGAACAGCTAAACTGTTTTCTACAACAGCTGCACAATTTTATACTCCCACCATCAATGTACAAGGGTTCCAATTTCTCCACCTCCTCACTAATGCTTGTTATTTGGGGTTTTTTGATAACAGCCATCCCAATGAGTGTGAGGTGACTGCTCATTATAATTTTTATTTGCATTCCCCTAATGACTAATGATGAGTATCTTTTCATTGCTTGTTGACTATTTGTATATTTTCTGTGGAGAAATGTCTATTCACACTCTTTGCCTAGTTTTCAATTTGGTTGTCTTTTTGTTGTTGAGTTTTAGGAGTTCTTCATATAATCTAGATATTAAAGCCTTATCATATATACGATTCGCAAATGCCTTCAGATATATGGGTTTATTTCTGGACTCTCAATTATATTCCATTGGTCTACATGTCTATCCTTATGTGAAATACTACATTGTTTTGATTACAGTAGCTTCACAGTTATTTTTGGAATCAGGAAGTGTGAATCCCGAACTTTGTTCTAGTTCAAGATTGTTTTGGCTATTCAGGGCTCCTCGCAATTCCGTATGAATTTGAGGACTGGGTTTTCCATTTATGAAAAAAAGGCTGTTGGAATTTTAGTAGAGATTTAACAGAATCCGTAAATTGCTTTGCATAGTACTGGCATCTTAACAATATTAAGTCTTGCAACCCATGAACATTGGATGCTTTTCCATTTATTTAGGTCTTTATTCTTTCATCTCGTTGGTTAAGTTTATTTCTAGGTATTCCATTCTTTTAGACGCTATTGTAAAGGAACCTTTTTTTTTGGTGAGGAAGATTGGCCCTGAGCTAACATCTGTTGCCAATCTTCCTGTTTTTGCTTGAGGAAGATTGTTGCTGAGCTAACATCTGTGCCAATCTTCCTCTATCTTATGTAGGATGCTGCCACAGCATGGCTGGACAAGCGGTGCTAGATCCCCAGGCTGCTGGAGTGGAGCATGTGAACTTAACCACTACAGCACTGGGCCGGCCTCACAAGTGAAACTTTTTAAATTTCCTTTTGGGATTGTTCATTGCTGGTGTACAGAAACACACTGATCTTTGAGTGTCGATCTTACACTCTACAGCTCTGCTGAATTTGTTTATTAGCTCTAATAGTTTTAGATTCTTTGGGGTTTACTATATACGGCATTATGTCATCTGTGAATAGAGGTAGTTTTACTTCTTTTCCAACTTGGATGGCTTTTTAAAATTTTCTCTGTTCAATTATTCTAGCTAGAACTACCAGTACAGCGTTAACTAGGAGTGGTGAAAGCAGGCATCCTTGTCTTGTTCTTGATCTTTGGGGGAAAGCTGTCAGTGTTTCACTATTGAATGTAATGTTAGCTGCGGGTTCCATAAATGCCCTTTAACAGGTTGAAAAAAAAATGGTAAAATTTTATCAAGAAAGAAAATACAAACCTACCACTAATACATCTCGGTAATCTACACTCTCCCTGTGCATTATAGTTTTGCTAGGATCATGACGATGAGAACAAGTAGCAAAATATCTTGTTTAAATAAATAGCTTCAGCATGACACAATATATTTAGAGAAAAATACAACTTTGGGGCTGACGGTGAGGTTCAGAAGTTCTTCAAAGTTCTTAACTCACTTGCTAAAAATTATTTTTGTATTCTTTGACGTGGAAAGACAATGCAGTATTTTATCACTTCCTTTTTTTCAACATCAAGTATTAAAGAATTATAAACTCAAGACTATCAGAATATGTTAGAGCTATAGGAGCTGAAGGTGAGATATGAAAATAGATAATATATCTAACAACGCTTCAACTACAGCTCCACACAGGTAGATACTGTTTAGATAAGTTTCTGTGATCACAAACTAAACTTAATTGACTTACTCATTACACTCAGTTTTAAAAATGTATGTCTCCGAAAACGGCAAAACTATTTAATAATTTTCTGTAATTCTAATTCTTGTTTCATATAAGCCTCTCTCCTATCTTTGTCACTGTTATTCTGAATTATTAAAATGTTATGGCTAAGGCCTGTCAACTGGAGGAATTCCAGGCTAGATGTCACCTCGATGTAAGAGAGTTTCCCTGTCAGATATATTCATGCAGTTAGAGGAATACCTAACTCTCCATGGGCTTAAACCTCCTGACCCTCTGAACAGTCCTCTGGACTTCTAATCCACTTGAAGGCAGATCCTTGGACAGCCGGTCACCCACTGGCCTCTGATCCACGTGAGGACAGATGACTGGCTCTCTGTCATCCTCTTGCTTCCTTTCCTTTAGAAGGGATCTTTGGGTCTTTAGTTTCCTATCCTCTTTGTGCAGTTTCTGGCCACCTGCCCTCACTCACTAACCTGCCCCTGTGAGTAAGTCCTTGAGTATCCTTCAGTTAGTTGGAGTCAACTCTTCTCCTGACCAACAGCTACCATAATACCTCAGTTTCTCACTATCTGCTCCTCCCCCATCAAAGACCACCACATCATTTTAAGGAGCAGAAAAGAAAGGTCAGTGGTATCAGAACTTTAAAATAATAAGCTGGACTCTAACTTTAACACTCATCTTTCTATAAGACACTACCATTCCTTATATTCCTGGCTATCTACGTTACCAGCAGAAGTCTAAATCTCGCCAGTCATCTGAGTCATGCTCATCATTATCAGAGTCTTATGCTCATTGTCTTTTCCGGTTCTCTGAATCCGATCCAATTCCCTACCCTTCTCTGCCCTTCTAAACCTCTTCATTGTGCCCTCTGTTATCTCAGTTTCAACATATGCTCCATATCCCAAACCTCTTTTATGAATGTTCCTTTTAGTTTCACCCCTTGATAAAATTTGGCTGTTTCTTTAGCTCTTTACATAGCATGGAGCCCTCTCAACTGGTGCAGTTTTTTTTTCTCTCAAAACCCAGGTTTACTTAGGGCCACAAACTGTATATTTTCCTTGCTCCACTTTGCCACTCCTTTGCTCTCTTTGCCATCACTTCTTTTTCCTTCAAAGTTTTTGAAAGCAAAGGCCAAAAAGGAGTATAGATATAGAGGTAGACAATAAATTAGATGCTAAACTTTTCAGGCAACAAGGCAGATAATAGGGATACTGGTAAATAACAGCAATGAAGAAAAACAGCAGTGGTAATAGTATTACGGCATTTAACCTTTCCTCTCCATGTAGTAGCCTCAGTTAAGCTTTTCCTCCTTTGGTAACACTTTCTTCCTTTGGCTTTCTTGTTGCTACTCTCTTCCTAGGACAACTAATTTAGTTCCACAGTTGTAAATACCATAAAAGTATATTATGAATTAATTCACACTCTCTCTCTCCTGATCCCTCCTTGGTTCAAGCCATCATTTTCTCTAAACAGGACCATTACAGTAGCCTGCTTCACTTCTTGCACCTCTACAATCCACTCCTTGCTCAAAGTAATTTCTTGAACATGCAAATCACATGTAATTTACCTGTTTAAAAATAACGTATTCTTATCTTAGAGTTAAACCTAAATCCTTTACTCTCACTTTCAAAATCCATCATGATTTGGCCTCTACTTAGTTCTGAGTCTTCATCTCATACTACTCTCCCTCTCTTTTTCTTCACTCCAGGGATCTGGGTCTTTTTCAGTTGCTTGAACATGCCAAGCTTGTTCTCCCTCAGGCCTTTTTTTCCTACCAATCTCTATCCTAGCAGCACTTTTCCTCTGGCTTTTCCCAGAGCAGCCCATTTCTCATCATTAAGACCTTGGCTCAGTGATACCTCATCAGAGAAGTCTTCCTTAACAACCATAAAATAGCCTACTGTCAATCACTATCTAACACTTCATTCTCTTCTTTACTTTCGCCACAACTCATATCACTTTCTGAAATTCTTGGTTGTTATAATTTATTTACTTCATTGTTTGTCTCTCCCCACTACAATAAAAAGTCCAAGAGGGCAGAAACCTTGACTGCTTTGTTCACAGCTGTACCCCTAGCCCAGTACTTAGCAGACTGTTAATAAAGAATTATTCATTTAATGAATTAAAACTATGGCCTTGGATGAGCCACACTACAATAAGATTTTGTTAATCCAGATTACATTAAAATCTACCATAAATGTCAAAAGAAAAGAGAAAATATATACAGAGAGAAGTATTAAACAGATGAGCTATCAATGACACCAGGTAAAGCAAGGACCATTATTAGACTATTTTCTATATAGCAAGGAACATTATCACACAATGTTTCCTACTAAAATCTACTAATGAATATATCCACCATACATTTCTATTTCAAAAGATTAAGTTCTTTCCACCTATCCTTTTAGATACAACCAGGGATGGGAGCTTAGCTCAATGCCCTCTTATCCAACTATCTTCTGATTACTCCTTCTAAGGTACAAGAAATTCCATAAAATAATTTTTTACAAAGGGTTTTCCCAGGGAAAAAGATCCAAATAACCCAATTCCCTACACTGGCCAAGGAAGGAGTACAGCTGAAACTTCCTAACTAAATTTAATCATCCTAATGATAAAATGTCAAATCCTGATCGCAAATTAAGGCTTTTTTACAATACTGCTGCAGAGCAAAGCATGACATTTTAGATTGGGTATCTACTGGAATGCCAGTAACAACACAATGTTAAGAAAACAAATGTCTCTTATCAATTATTTGATCAAATTCTCCGAGATTACATTAGAACTAAATCAAAGCTTTAATATATTGATCATGCCCATTTCTATGTAAAAATTCTAAAATACATGACTTTAAATAGAGTTTGCCTCTACTTAATAGGTGAAAAAGAAAATGTTAATATGGGATATTTCTAAAAGGACATGAAAACATTATTTATTTACTCAATGAGTCTCTAATAGTTATTATTTTATAAACATCTATAATCAACCAAAATATTCTGAAAATAAAATAAACGCCACATTACCATAATAGTAAAATAATTTTATCTAGAGTAAAACCCTCCCTAGTCTTTTCCTACTATTAAGTCAAGCAGTTACAGTATATTACTAAGCTGAAATATCACAAAAACATAAATGAATACAACACAAATTTGACATTAAGAGTGAATTTGTCTGAAAACTGTATGAAGAGTTTTATTTCTAAACAAGACCTATAAAAGAAGCCTGAAAGGTTGACCCTGGGAATATTGTAAGGAAATTTCTGTGAACTGATTTAAAAGGAATAAACATTTTGGAAATTTACCCCCAGTCTTATAAATTGTTTGAGCATATTTGAAATTAGAGAATAAAAAACTAAAACTATGCATAAAACAATGTGAATGTGTAAGACATAGCAAATTGGTTTTTCTTCTGTGTCTACTTTTTAACAATGCAGGAGTGAAACCCCCATTGACAGGAAACTTTTAAGCTACAGGCTACTATTCCTTATGTGCAACTCAGGAGAGGACAATAATAAAGTGACACAAAAACTCCATGGGTAAAATCAGTGTGTAGCCTGCAAAAAAATTTACAAGGACTTTGACTCCTCTTAGTCTGGAGAACATCTACGTGGACTCTAAGCACTCCTTTGTTCCAGCTATCAGAAGTAAATATCATGTTAGCAGAAGAAGTGTATACACCTAATCTAGTCTAAGCTTGTGCAAAATTTACTCTTTTATGGAAATCCAGGGGAAGCTTCCTGTCTATTGTACAGTTAAATGGCTCTGGTTTGGAGAAACAAATTCAATATGTGTGACTTATAAAGTGTTATGAACATAGCAGAACACCACCTTATTAGCCAGAGCCCATTCCAACAGACTCAAAGTTCAGAACCTGGAGTCCTCAAAGCCATAGTATTTGGTAAAACTACAGCACCTGGTAATACTATAGACCTACTAAACCACATAATTATCAATGTCTGCTTGACTATCTCCCTAGTAATTCCATCCATTTTCATGTAGGTCCAACTCTGTTTTTAACTCTTTTCTTAGATGCTATGCTCACACTCATCCTTTTACCTCAGTAACTCCTATTTCTCTTTCAAATCTCTGGCCAGTTATCAGTTTCACAAAGTATTACCTAGTTTCCACAGCTTTTCCTATGTGTACCCACAGCATTCTGTATTTCCCCATAGTAGCAATTACCATGGATTATTATAGTTGACTATTCACTAGCCCATCTAGCTCACAAGAATGTAAGTTCTTTGTATATATGTTTATAGTGTTCATCCTTAAACCCACAGCATGTTGACATACAAGTGCATGTGTGTCAAATACTTAATAAATATTTATGATTTAATAACTGACTGAATGGATGTATAAACAGACAGCAGGTATTAGCTCAATAAAGCTTTACTGAGTGGGTCACACTTACCCTGAGTCCTAAATCATATGAAGCATATATTAATCAGCAGATGTGGAGTAAGAAAAGGACATTCCAGGAGGAGAGAACTCCATGTGGAAAGGTAAGGAACTTTGAGGAAAAAAAGATCTGTCAGAACCACAATGTCCTACGTAAGTAGTTCTGTACAGCTGGGAAAAAAGTTCAAGGGGAATACAGAAAGAGATGAAGATGGAACGATAGGAAGAACCCAGATCATACAGAGTATTTACAAGAAAAACAGGTATTATTATGAGTTGAATAATATGACCACATTGGTAAAAGTTTTGAAGTTGCCACTTTAAGAAAATTTAGGAATTGAGAGAAGTATTTCTTAAAAGAAATAAGACAACTGTATTATACAATCACTCTGTTTTAAGATAAGCTGAAGAAAAAGATGTAAGAGTTTTTTAACAGTATTAAAACCCCCAAATGCTCGTCTAGCACTTCTCTAAGTATATTTTACATAACACTTGCCCTACAATATGCTCCACGAAAAAAGGACTCTCTGGTCAAATACTTTTGAGGGGAAAAACTGCACACTGTATATAATATCCTCCTATCTGAATGATTGACAGTGAATATCAACATATTAAAAATATGAAGTCCTACAATAAAGAAGCTCATTTAACTTTTTTATAAATAAATTTATTTATCTATGCCACCTTTTTTCATGTAAAATCTATTAACATACTGCCAAAACAAGCACTATTTTGTAAAACACCCTCTCCAAAACTAAAATGTCACAAATCAAATTTATATTCGAAGTACTCACCTTACAATTTTAAAAAGGTAGCAATTCATTACTATTTGTAGAACATAAAGCCAAGATGTTAAAAAAGGAAGATATAATACCACCTTAAGGTTGAAAATAATCTCCATTACCACTGTCTTGAGACGGCTAAGATACACCACTCTTATTTTGCTGGTATATCTGGGGTCACAGACAATAAAGAGGACACATAATGGGAGAAAGTTGTGCACGTGCTGAGAGGAGGGGCTGGATGTTGACTTAATTGCATATGAGCAGACATGAAATCCAATACGTAAATACATGTGCATGTACGATACACAATATCAATGGTCGATGCATGCCAACTATTATGATTATCTTTTTAATGAAAAATTCACTGGAAGTATGCTTAACTGAAGCAATCAACAGTTTTGCTTTGAATTTTGACATAATTTCAAGTATAAGGAAAGAATGGCCAGATTATTCTAGCTTCCTATTAATACAGCCAGGAAGTTAATTTTTTAATTACTATTTTATTGTGAAAAAGACACAGGAATTATTGGCAAAGAATCAAGGTATTATTATCCTTTTCGTACTGAGAGTTCTTCATTTTCAGCTTCAGTAAACCTCTAGCAAAACTGAAATTGTATTTGATATAAGAAATTTTAAAGTTTAATAATTATTTTGAGTAAAACAAAATATTCACTATGCTCTTTTAAGACTTTTCACCTATTAATATAACCAAATCTTAATTTGAAGTACTTATTTATTATGAATTCAAAGTATGTATTGTTTTCACATATTTCTTATTTATGAAAATGAAAATGAGGAAAAAGCTCACATCGTTTAGAAGTTCTGCAAGAGAAATAGTTTCAGCAAGGGCTACTTGAAAATATTTCAGATTAAAACAATATGAGAAATTTAAAGCAATTACATTAGCAGCTCAGAGAAAGAGAATCAAGAAAATCAATTCCTTTAATACTGCTAATATGATGAAAATAGTTTGTTTTTACTGTTATTCAACTTTAACAGAAACCAACTAGTTCCTTCTTCCTTTTCTTCTTTCATCATTTTGCATCTCTTTTACAGAGCCTGCTGTTGGACTGAATTTTATTTGCTTTACTAATCATGGATATTATATGGATTGTGTTCCATCTTAGAACATGAGCCTTTCTATATTTGTAAGTTTCTTGCTAACATGTCATGGAATGTAAAACCTATGGGACTTTGGGACCTTAATTTAAGCCTGTGGTGCTAAAGATGCAGCTGTTCATTTGCAAGTAATCATCCCAGCTTTAAAGCCATAGTAAAGTAAAAAAACTAAATCCATTTTCTACTCTTTGTCATTGTATTTAAGAATACAGTAGTCAGCATTACACAGTATTAGATTTTTTTTTTAACTTGCTAAGACCATATTTTCAAGAGAAGACATGTATTTATAGCCTGACTTACATGAAAATGTAAATTCTATTACAGGTTATGCATATAACTGACTTTAAAAATAATGTTTCCAGAAATTAAAACAAAAAATACTACAGCTAACTACATTGCAGAAACTAGAGAGTTAAGGATGTGTTGGCTCATTTAAAAATTTCCTGTGCAGCCAAGTTCAAATATGAACAATTATATTTTGTAAATTAAATGTCATACAGTTCTGACAACTATAACTTTCCTTGTAAACTCTAAAAAACCTTCATCATCTCACCTTACTTGAAATTTGATATGTACAATGATAATACTGTGTTAAAGTTTTGTGCTTCTAGTTCTTACAACGATGTTTTAGAATCCCAAGATAAATCATTTAGCTCTATATAAAGTGCTATGTTCAACAATGTTCTTCCCAGCTGTTTTCCCCCTAATTGGAGATCAATCAAGGATCATAAACCGTATTTCCTGCCATGTCTGCTTAGCCTCCCTTAGTCTCCCATCAACAATGCATACGGTCCCTGTTTCCACACAGGCTCTCCAAAACAATCTAACTAACATGTAATTTATTACTTGTGTAGATCCCAAACAAACAACAAGATCAAACTGGGGAAATACGCAACACGCGATAAAAGCTAGATTGAGATCTAGCACCTATACCTTAAAATATGAAGTGCTTTAAAAATCTTTAAGGAAAAGACAAACATCAATCCAAAAAAAAAAATCAGACATGTATAAATGGCCATTTCACTCACTCTCTTGTAAACGAAATACTTGCACACTCACACACAGGCACACTTACCCTCATGTCATGATCACACCAAAGAAAGAAAGGGAAGCCAAAGGAAGGGAAGGAGTGAGGAAGGACTGATAATAAGTAAATGCAAAAATATTTAAGTTCACTGCATTGAAAAAGCAAATCAAACAACAATCACATACCACTATATAGGTATGACTGGCAAATAATTATCCAGGTTTGGTACGGATATGTAGAAATGGGTACTCTAGTGTAATCCTGCTGAATTATAGGTTGGCATACTATTTCTGGACAGTTATTTAGCAACAAGTATCCAAAGTATTATGACCCAGTAATCTCATTTTTTTTAAATGTAAAATTCACATGAAACAATTGGAAAAGTGTATAGATACAAATACAGAGTTGTTTACCACAGCATTTTTTCTAATGGGAAAAAAATAGTTAAAGTTCAACAACAGGAGGTTGGTTAAATAAATTGTGATTGATCATGATAAACCATAACAAAATTTACAATGAAGACCTTTATTTACTGTCATGGAAAGGTTTAGGATGAATTGAATGAAAAAAAATCAGGTAGCAGGGTCAAACCAAAACCTGGAGAGCCCTGAGTGAGCAAGTGTGGTACCTCTTTAATAACATGTTTTAAATAGTTTTTCAATGTTTAATGAGGGTAAATTTTTCTTTATATTCAAATTAAAGGGTAGCATAACGTGAAATTTTCTGAACCAGAACTTTCTGGAAGGCACAGCCATTTAAAATCTAGATAAAATCTAGATAAAAGTAGTAATCTACTCATTACTTACAAACAGTACTATACCATGCATGACTCACTTGTAGAATTTCAGTTAACTTTTCTAATGTCAGGTGAATGTCAATTACCTACCTCATGGTCCACAACATAACCTATAAGTACACCAAGCAGCTTATGTGTGGACATCATAATAATTTCAACAGATTTTATTTCCAAATAGGCATCCATTTAAGTGGTAGTGGGGCTGTTTTACTTTTTTTTTTTTTTTTCTGAGGAAGATATCCCCTGAGCTAACATCTGTGCCAATCTTCCTCTATTTTTTAGTATGTGGGTCACTAGAATAGCTAACAGAGTGGCAGGTCTGTGCCCAGGAATCAAACCCAGGCCACCGAAGCAGTGTGCTGAACTTAACCACTAGGCCACTGGGGCTGGCCCTGCTTCACATTTTTTATAAACATTATTTATACACAGAAATGGAAACCTGAGTTAAGAAACATTTCCAATTTTTTCAGTGATGTTTTGCATATTAAGTAAAGGTAGACGCAGCTCAAGATAGGAGTGACAGTTCAACATCCTGTCCCTCCTACTCTCAAAATCTTAGATATTGGACCAGAGTGTATGAAAAACTCCTGAATAAGGAAGACGGTCATTCTTACTGAAGCAGGTCCTCTCCATCACGTGCACCTCCTTTTGTTCCAGTACTACATTATGCTTTTGTAAAATCTTACTTTTGCTATTATTTGTTCAGTTCTTTCCCTTTCCTGAAGGGCAGTGACCTTGTATGACTTTTTAGTGCTATATCCCCAGTGCTTTGAAGTGTGCCCTATACACAGTAAGCGTCCAATAAAAAACTGCTGAATGAACAAATGACAGTGAAAGGAATGGAAAAAATAAAACACAGCCCCAAACTCACAGAAAACAGAGGCTCGTTTAATGCTTAGGCAGCAAAGAGATGTAAGAGAAGGTTGCTAGAGCGAGACAAGTGGAGGGAGGGAAAAGGGAATTAATTCCTTGCACCCTCCCTTCCTCCACTTGTGCTAATTACTAGAGAAATGGGCTCTTGAACCCAGGTAGTAGCAGTGACGACAGGAACTGGCTTGAGAGTCAGAGAGTGTCTGACTAGACATACTCCGGTAAAACAAACGAGTAAGGCATACAAAAGAAAGGCCTGTAGTAAATCCTATTCAGACAGGCTAACAGGCAAGCTCATATATAAAGATGAGCACAGAACCAAGACATCATTACATATTTGAGGGAAATAACAACAGCTGAACAGTGTTTAAACTATACATAATTTATGAATGAGCTGGACAGTAAACAGTTTGCTTTAACTCACTTCTACCAAGCACAATCTCATTTTATTAAAAAAAAAATAAAATATACACATATATATGCATGAGAAAAAAGTATGAAATAATATACTGTGTACCAATTTTAAAAGTGATTATCTCTGAACAGTATGATTTAGTTGATTTTTTTATCTTTGCTCATCTGCATTTTAAAATTTTCCTATAATATTCATGTGTTCTTGAGATTATCCCAGAACACATATTAACAATGGCACCACTGTAAATAACTAAAACATGGTGTTTCAAATATTTTATTCCAATTTATAATTTATTCAGAAAGACAGGACTCGAGTTTAAATATCTTTTTAAAAAATCTCATTTTCCTTATTTCATTTGTATTAAAATATTTACAAATCTTAAAAATTAGACATTCAGTGAAATCAAAAATTTTTTAAAAAATCAGTTGTACATAAAAATAGATGCCCATCTAAAATATATCGGCTCAAGTAATCAAAGAACATTAATAACTATTATAATCAATAGCATTATCAGATAAGAATATGTTAAAGTAAACAGAAGATAATATTTGCAATAATTACAGCCTTCTAATGAATGCCAAGTTATTTATCATTGCTTAAGAAAACAAATTTCATTCTTAGAAATCTTATTCTCAAGTCGATGCTGTGATACTAATACACGAATAAACTCTATTTCCAGGTTAGGAATTTATGAAATTTCTGAATTAGGATAGGTAATTTTTCAGAGCATAAAATCACTCCAGTAGGCCTTAGAAGAATAGCTTGGATCTGGAGTTCACAAAGGGAAGTAAATTCAACATCAGTAAGACAAATTTGAGGAAAAATTTGCCTTAAGAAGTCCAAGAACTTTTCATGCTTAACCAAAAGTAAGGCCACACTGCAGGATTTAAATCATAGTCTTCATCTCTCACGAGTCCTCTAGTCCTCATTGATGAGAAAATATCGACTAGAGCTGACCTTGAACCTCAATGGCCTCTGCAGTTAGAGAGCTAAATAACTGCCCTGTAAGGACTGTCAACATATCATATTTGGTATCAAATACTTGATACCAAATAAAATTACAATCTGGAATAATTTTCTTTAACCATTCAATAGTTATCTGAAATTTCCTCAATATCATTTTTGTACTAATCCAGACCAGATTATTTAGATAAAAAGATAACTTGGAGTGAAAGAAAGAGCTCATTTGTATAGATCAGTGATTTGGGATGCCTCAGAGTTCCCAGTTAATGTTGTGATTAATCTCTGAACTAGCAGTTTACAATTTCTTAACCGAAGAGCATCCTGGCTGCTATGTGCTAAAGTGAATAGCATCAGGGATGTGAAATTCCTTAAGTATTTATTATAAGTTACATATGTTTCATGTTATGATAACAAGAGCTTAGCACAATTTCCAAACTTTAAGAAATCTACTTAATTAACACTCAGATAAAGAGCACACCTACTTAACTGGGAGGATGGCAAAAAAAATACCTCAGCGGAATAGGCTTTATTAATTTGAAAAAACAGATTGTCAAAAGTAGGCTCTAAATGGCATGACTGATGGTTTCTGCAAATCTTTTCGCAGTGGTTAATAGATCTGAACTGATCATTGAAGCGTGTTTCCTGATATGCAGCCTTCTACTCATGTTAGGCTACTACTTCTTATAGTATTGTGGCTAAAGAAAGCCATTCCAGCTTGATTTAAATTTTTAAAGAGAGTTTTTTATGAAGTTGTCCAAAATAAATTTTGAAAGTAATAAATAAAATAACAAATGCTGCAAAATGTTTTATTAATCAATATATTTCATTATTTTTATTGAATTTGAAGAATTCTACCCTTTGAAAACAGGCATTTTCAAATAGCCTAGGTTCACTTCATACTAAAATCACTACATTCTTTGCTTTGTCGGATCAAACTAACATTCCAGGCAATTATCCAGCAGATTTAGCAAGAGTACGGTTTCTGTTTTTCCATTATACCATGGCCACATCTTAGTCACACTAACCTCCACAACAATAAGATTCAAAAACAAAACCAAAACACAAATGTGTACCTTATAATGATTACAAATTTATACCTTAAAAATACCACACAAAACTTCTGTGATGAAAATCCGTTCCTTTGATGAAGAAATTAAGCTACTGACAGGAATAAAATTCTGCCCTAAACAAGAGCACGTCTTTAACCTAACAAAGATTACATCAAAAAGGGAAGGAAAGAAATAAAAGCTTCTAGTATTCTAAGTGATTTCCAATATTTTCCATTACTCACAAGGAACAATTTATTACATTTGAGAGTTTAGATGGTTTTGTATAAATATAGTAATAGTCGTTCATATTAATTTAATTCATAACTAATATGGCACTGACTGCAAGAGACAAGGTCATTGTTTGGTTTCTCTCACAAAGAAGAATAGAGCATTCTTTCCTTCTTTCTAAAAATAATATTTTGATTTTTTTAATTGAGCATAAAGTGAAATGTTCTTAAGGATTTAGTATATAATTTTCCTGAGTATTTAAAAAAATAGTTTGTTCTCCCTTGAAAGTCAGAGAGTGAACAGCTTGATTCCAGTGGCCTTATAAGAAATAAAAGAACGAACTTGGGTTAGTCACCAATTCCCATAAATGTTCATGATGATGTAAAAAGACCAATAGTTAGAAAAGCTCTACTTGCTGATTTGATCTAAGAAAAGAACACTCATATATCTACTTGGGATGAGGAGCACCAAGATTCAACCAACAGAAATTTTTATAACACATACAGTTTGTAAACACACACACAAAAGCCACTTATTCCTACTTTACCTATTTTTATTATACACACGTAAGCATACTTCACACTACACACACTATATATTATGCACACTTAAGGACACAAGCACATTCAATGCAATGGAAAGAACTCTCATACAGATGATGAAAATTATAAGGCAGTAAAAGACTTGTAGGGTATTCAGTGCCTACAAATCATCTATATATTATTTGCAATAGAAAAGAAACCTGAGGAAAGAATTTAATGAACAAATAAATGGAATGACTTAGATGATTTTTTAAGAAATTTAAGATTTAATTTTTTAAATTTAAAGATTTTCAAAAAATCATCTTTAAATTAAAAAAATTGAATCAAATTTTAAAATGAAAAAGCAAAAGTTACAAAAGTATACATGTTTAAAGATACAAAAGTTGTCTAGGTTAGCAAAGCAAGCCCATCTAGGATAGGATGAACTAAGAATTAGTATTAATGAAAGTGGAGCGTTAGAATTAGATCAAATGTGTGGCAAAGAATCATGACATAATTTAAAGGTGGTTCTATACATTTTATTTAAGGAAAATACATCAAATACTTATATCTCTAACAATGCTATGGAGAAAAGTTACCTTTCTTCTTTCCTTTCTTAAGATATTCAAAAATATTTACTGCATACCTAGTATGTCTAAGGCATTGTGCTTGGTGCGATGATGAAATAAACACAACAGCGTTTCTTTATCTTGAAAAGAATTTGAAAAGCATAAGACATCTCAAGAAAGGATTCATGCAGAATATGGCATTAAACTAGTCTGAGTCTTAAAAGAGGGGTAAGTTTTGGATACTCCTAGATGTATTTTAAGAGAAGAAGAGAGCCTCAAACACGACATGAATTTACTGGTAGACACTGAAAAAGCAAATATTTGGAAAAAACAAATATTTGAGCAAGAGTGGAGTAATAGCCATTATACTTGCATAAAATACATGAAGACGTGGAGAGTGCTGAGAGGGAGAGTAAGAAAATATTTAACAATTCAGGTAAGAGTCAATGAAAAGTATAGTTCCAGTGGGATAGAACAGATGCAAAATATATTCTATAGGTAAACTGTCAAAACTTATCAATAGATTGGATACGATAAACAATGGAAAAGAAAGATTAAAAGTTTACCCCCAAAGTTCTAAACTTTCATAATTGGAATGGTGGTAATGCTGTTGACAAAAGGCAGCACAAAGAAGGAAAAAGGACTTAGAAGGAGAAATTTAGTGGGGCCCACTGTGAATGTGATACATTCCTTAGATGTGAAGATTAAAGAGACAGTTTTAGTACTGGCAGTTGAAGGCTTCTATTCACGCACAGAGGCCTTTATTAGGAGCATACAACACAGACGGGAGAGGATAGGATCGAAGCTAGATCTTCAGGAAACATGAACACATAGACGCCTGGGAAGAAAACGGGGAAAAGAGTAAAGAAGCCAGAACAGGGAGCACCAGGAATATTCATTGAAAGAGACAGAATACAGAAAGAAGATTTATTATTTTAGTTTTATGGTTGATCCACTGAATGTTATTTTATTGACTCCGTACTATGGACCACGTGAAAGAAAGAGAAGCTAAGAACCTAATGGCATCTGCCCTCAAATAGCTCATAATCCACTTATAGTCCCATTAACTTCCCTCAGTAGTCTTGCTTGCCGTTTTTAGAATAAGATGAAGAGTTAAACAATAAAAGATAGTGAGATTATCCCATTTCCAAAAATTATTTCCTGGATACAAGGAAACTTCCGAAGGATCTCAGTTAATAACATGAAATGATATATGTAAATAAAAGGTAAAGATTAAAATGAAGTAATTGATAAAAGGAAAGTTAAAAAATTATAGAGGGGGCCAGCCCCGTGGCCAAGTGGTTAAGTTTTCATGTTCCACTTTGGCGGCCTGGGGTTTCGACAGTGCGGATCCTGGGCGTGCACATGGCACCGCTCATCAGGCCATGCTGAGGTAGCATCCCACATAACACAACCAGAGACACTCACAACTACAACTAGGTACTGGGGGGCTTTGGGGAGAAGAAGAAAAAAAAAAATGAAGAAAAATTATAGAGGCCAAGGACATTTTTTCTTTTAAAAAGCTCCCATATACTTGGCAGAAAGAAAACGAAAATACTGGAGAGCAGAGGTAACATTTAAAAGAAAAGTATGGATTAAGGATAAAGTGGAAAAAATCGAAATTAAGAGCCAGCATTAGGAGAAGTATTCTACTGCTTTATCTGAACATGAACAACAAGCTAATGGCAAAATGAACTTGTAGACATGAAGGTTTTAAATGCATTTCACTTAAAGTCTTTTGTTTCTTGCTGCTCACTCAAACATAAAATAAGACTACTTGTCAGAGTTATTATAGACTTATTTTACATTTTCATCAATAAGACTATAAACAGTTTTGATAAAATTACATTTTTTAAATCAAGATAATTTTCAAATAGCATTTCACATTGATGTATAACTGTAAGTGGACAAATCAGACTGGTTACCATTGGTTCAATGATTCAATAAACAGATTATATAAGGGAATGTCATTTTCAGAGTAAATGGTCTAGAAGAAAACACCATACTATGTTGCAAATGCACCTTTAATTAACTTGATAAGGTCCTCCATAAGACCAAAGCCCTATGAAACGAGCATCTAGCAGTGTCAGAACATTTGAGACACTCAATAAATATTGCTGAATAAATCAATGAGTAAAAAAAATTTCTCATTAGGATTTACTTTTATCTTTCTAACACAATGGTTTCTAATACCTACAATTCTGTGCAACATACATAGCTAAGTTGCTCAGATGTACAGAAAGTATGCCAAATTAATATTCTTAATACTCAAAAAAATAAGGTATTTTAGATTATTTAAAGAAGTAGCAGAAATTACTTAAGGGGAAAAATCCATACCTATTTGTCTGCTTTCTTGGCCACATGAATTCAATCAATAACTAAAAGATATAATTAATTTATTCTGAGTACGTCTTCAGCATCCCTCAGACTTTAATCATCCTAAGTTTATAGAGAGGGTACTAATTTAAGGAAGAGTTTCTCCAAGTATAGTGAAAGGTTTTTAAAGTATATGTGAGAGAGGAAGAGGGAAAAGGCGAGGGAGAGGAAGGGAAGAAGCAAGAGAAAGACTAAGACTTTGATTGACAGAGGCTTTCATAGTCTAGCAGTCTAGAAAGCATGGGAAATACAGGTCTAAACATCATTAAATAGAATTTTTTTTGGCTCTCTGAACATTTAATTCAGTAATGCACATCACGAATTCTTGGGGGGAACTACAGTATCTAGCATTTTTCAAACTTGCTTGACTATAGAGTACCTTTTCATAGAGGGTCTCATTCTGTTCCAACTACTGCTCCACAGACTAGATTCTGGGAAATACTGCTATACATACAAGGTAAAGACATTTTTAAAATAATACTCCAAACCTTAACATCTGAATAGATATTTTTCTTCAAATCTGTCTCACGGGGCTGCTACTTTATTCCGGGAGTACACAAAATATTTAGTTACAGCTTCTTTTGGAAACTGCTTTTAAGGTCAAGTTTATGAGCTAATAAGCAAAGTGAGTCCTATTATTTGAATTATTTAAAAATGCTTTTCATACTTTTGCACAGAAGCACTTTTAACTATAAAGGAGCAAGAAGTAAAAATTGGACCCAAGGGGAGAAGGCAACTCCGAGGGAATAGTCTAAAACAGGAGTGACAGGCCAAACCCAGCTCGCTGCCTGGTTTTGGGAATAAAGCTTTATTGAGACAGAACCACATTCATTTCAAGTTGTCTTTAAAATTGTAATATGATATCAAAATATCGGTGATTTCTATTGGTGGCAATGTCATAGATACCACGAATAATATTGTGGTTTGTGAAGTATATTCATAATTGACAGAAATCCTAAATTTCAGAGAGAGGTTAACGAAAACAAAGATGTAATTTTTCACAGACGAAGGGTTAAGAACCTTTGCTTTAGAGGATTGTGAAAACATAAGTGACACTTTTAATTAGGATATAGGAAACAGCAAGGAAAATATAAAGCTACAAAGGAAAACATGCCTAATATTTTTGTAAATGAAAAACTAAAATAAAAAAATAAAGACGTTTAAAATCAGACAATATTTTGCATACAATTCATGACATAATGCATAGCCATTTGTGCAAATTCTGAGTTCTCATCTCTGCGGTATTTCCTGAAATTCACTGGTTGCCACCAACCAAAGTATCATCTGTCCTCAGTTTCTAAATGAAGCTAATTTTTGCATTCAATAATTAGTTATTTCAACAGCAAATGACTACTTTTGCTCAGAAATCATGAAAAAGTTGCACAAGGCAATGCAAATTTTGCCTCCCACCATATGTCATTCACCATAACTACTATCAGATAAGCAAAATAAATACAGGTAATTAGCATATCTCGACATATAAGCATCATGAATATTTATACAGGGGATAAATTACATAGATAATGACATTTTTTAAAGTGAAAATAAATAGCATGAATTAAGAAATAATTAAATTATTAAATTCTCAGCTCAGTGCTTTCAACTACGCAATACTAATTATATAAAAGATCCCTTAATCAGCCTTCATCATATTGCTTAACCATAACATCCATAGTGAAGACTAAATATTATAAAGAGCTACAGTATGCACACAATGAGTATGACATAATAAACGAATTTATACAATAGCCAAGTTCTTCAAATTGTGGTTTCAATTTCTGTAGATATGTCATGATTCATGAAGCAGAAAAATATGTGTATGTAGTTCTTATAAGTAGATTTTATTTGAAGAGACATCAAATATACTATTTCCAATTTACTTACCATACAGAAAATAATCAATTAAATTTTTAAGTATAATTATCTTGTGTTAAATACAAAATGATTTATACTTTCTCCTTTAAGGCTACTTTTACCTACAACTAATTTTCAAGTGTATAAAAGATACTTTTAAAATATCTAATATTTAATGTAATGTCTACTCATTTAAACATCTAAAAAAGTATATACAGGTTAACCATTACAGATTGGTCTAAACTTTCTATCTGTAAAACCAATAAAGGACATTAGGAACTTTATGAAATGCTTCGTTGCACTTTGTCTTCTCTATTTTAACAATTAACAGAAAATGATCCCACAATGTTCTTACAATAGTGATTTAGCATTTAGTAAGAAGGACATTTTTATGTTTTAAAATATAACAGGTTCAAATTCCTTCCGGTAAAGTCTAATGAAGGATATTCAATCTAAAGATTTTTATTTAAGGAATTTGTTAGAAAAATTACACAAAGTGAGTAATTTTCTAGAAATAAGATCGTATAAAAAAAGTCTTAAACATTACAGTTGGTATTAAATTTAATTCTTTGAAAAAAAGCAGGAATACACGATTTACCAATTAGCAATACTTTTTAAACATTATTAACATATTAAAATAAGGAATCTAATTTTTAAAAATCATCTGGAAGCATGCATGAGAAAACCTGTTGTCATGGAAACAGTCAGTGTAAATGGCCAGAAATCCTGAGGAAAATGTCGGTGCTTTTGAACAATGAATGAACACAAAATACTGTTGGTGAAATAAAACAACACAATTGAATAAAAGTAGAATCCTATTTAAAATGTTTTAAAATTATCAATTCTCTTCTACAAATTTTACTTAATACCAAGTTAGGTAAAAATACTGATAAATGCTAGTACTAAAACAAATGAAAAGTATTCTTAATCAAATACTAATTAGGGAACTGGAAATAACACTATTATTACAAGAAACTACAAATTTACCAGTTCTTGTGCTTAATATTAAACTTCAAATTCAAAACTATTAGCCTATTCAGAATATGCTAATGTATAAATTATACTTAATATATACAAAATAGATAGCATCTGGAAGTACTAAATCTTCTGGAAAAACTAAAGTCCATTACTAAAATAATACAAGAAAACATTGCTGCGTTGCTTTTAGCCAAAATATTCTAATAACTTATTAATGCAATATTCAATAGAAAATTAAAATGTTTAAAAGATAGCTCTAAATTAATATCAATGTCAATCATTTATTTTTAAAAATCTAAGCAAAATAACTTTAAATTTGAAAATTCATAGAAGTGGGATCAGTTAAACATTAAATACCTAACCAAATATTATACCAAAATCACATACTAAAAATCTGTCATCAATTTAAGTATAGGAAATAATATACAGATCTGATTCTCACATTACCTGCATTTTGTCAACATCAAAATAAATAAATAAATAAATAAATAAAAGCTTCACACATCAACTCTATTAAACACATTTTTTCATGCGTACTATCCATGAGGAAAAAACAATCTACATGTTCAATTATGATAAATGTGTATTCTCACAGATTAATATTCTACATAATTACAAAAAAATTTTAGGTTTAGCAAAAGAATCTAATTTTCCAACAGACAAGCATTAACTTGTTAATATACTAAAAAGTTAAAATGTTTAAAAATATGATATTATGTATTTATAAATAGGTAATGTTTAAGACTCACTCTTTCATTTTGAGTAAAGAAATGTGAGCAGCTGTTGTGACAGTTGACATAAGTATAAGTAGTACCTTCACTTTTTCTCTCGGAAGAATATCAAATCAAAATCAAAGCTTCCACAGAAATATATAAACAGGTTCTATACTACTATGGCCTTGCTCCATAAAAATTGCCTTCCTTGTTGATTTATTTTCTTTCCTTTTCTTTTTACAGGTTTAAGTCAAATATTTCAAATGAGCTTTTGCTAAAGAAAATTTATTTTAGTAACTAAAAATAAATATGAATTGGGACAAGGACACTATAAACTATACTCTTTTGTCTTATCAATCCCCTATTATTACATTTGCCCTTTTCTTCAAAAGCAAACCCACATCCCATTATATTTCTTTAATTTTCTTCTTATATCATCCTATCCTAATTATCTTGATGTATATTTCATTGTTATTTCCATGTTTCTAATCTTTCTACTTATATCTAATAACTTCCCCCTTTACTGTACCAACTTACTTATTCTTCTTTCAAATATCTCTACAAACTTCTAAATAGTATGCCAAAAATGGCCAATAAAGAATAAAAATGGACAATATTAAAGCTATGAAAACAATTTCAAGAGAAATTATTATTTTATTCCTTATGCCGTTGTTAGGTTTGTTACTCCTGAAAGTTGGCTGGTTCACAACGCCTCTGCTTAGGGTTCCAGATGTTACCTGGAACTGTGCAGTATGATTGCTCTGAGCTTGTAGTTATTTAAAAGAAAAACTGTCCAAGTCTAAAAGTTGCTAAAATCAGGTGGTGCTATTCAAGAAATTTCCTGAAACACTGTATTATAAAGAGTATTTCTTATTACATGTGCATTACTCAAAGTTGATAATAACTGCACAATATAAACTTTACTTTCATTTGAAGTAGTCAAATTGCCAGGCACGAAATATGCCCTCAATTATCATTCATAATTTATTCATCAAATAAATGTAAAAATGTAAAAATGTAAAGAGACTCCAAACAAGTTGTTATCTAACAAATGACAGGGTTCAATGACTGGCATGCAAACTTTTATGTTAGGAACCTATATATAGTTGAGTTATTACTATGTATTTATACTTCCATCATGGTTATTTTATATTTTTACAAAAATACGAAATCCTGGACTTGTATCCTTTTTCCATTAAAAAGCATGATAAAGAGTAAATGACAAAAAGAAAAATAAGTATTGGTTAAACTATTATTTACTTTTCCCTGACAATTATTGTAATACTTTACCTGTAAAGAAAAACATATCACGGCTGTTTCCTGAAACATTTCATGAAGTCTACACATTTCCCTTCTTACATTCATACATTTCTATAAGTTAAAATTGTTATTTTAACAATTACTGATGTAAGGATATATGTGTACACAAAGAAAAATGAAAAATCGTAAGTGTATATCTTAAATTTTCAAAAACACACCCATGTACCCAGCACCCAGATCAAGAAATAGGGCATTAAAAAAGGTTGTCCCCCTGTGGCCCATTCCAGCACTACTTGCTCTCCTCAAGACTAACCACTATCCTGACTTTTAATATTAGAGATTAGTTCTGCTTGATTTTGAGCTACATATAAATGGAATCATACAACATTCACTCTTTTATGCCTAACTTCTTTGTCTCACTACTGTATTTGTAAGGTTCATTCGCATTGTATTTATAGTTATTCTTAGTGCCATATAGTATCCCATTGTGTGAGTAGAGCATAATATATTTTTACCTTCAACTGGTGATGAGCACTTGAGTACTTTTCAGCTTGGGGTTATTGCTAAGAGTGCTGCTGTGAACATTCTTGTACATTCTTTTGGTGAATATAGGTACACATTTCTGTTGGTATGTTGCAGAATAGAATTGCTATGCCATATGGCAAGCTCATGTTAGGTGTATGTTCAGCTTTATGAGATGCTCACAAATGATCTTCCAACGTGTTGTACCAATTTACACTTCTTGCAGCAGCTTATGAGAGTTAAAGTTAATCCACATCCTTGGCAACACATAGTATTGTCAGTCTTTTTCACTTTAGTCATTTTGGTGGATGCACAGTGGTATCATATCACGGTTTTAATTTCCATTTCCCTGATAACTAATGGATTTGTCGTCTTTTAAGAAATTTATTGGCCAGGAGGATATTCTCTTTTATGAAATTCCTGTTCAATTGTTTGGCTCATTTTTCTTGGGTTATAGTTTTTCCTTATTGATTTGAAAGTGTTGTATGCATATTCTGAATATAAGTCCTCATTGGACATACGTACTGTAAATTTATATTCTGATTTTGTGGCTTGTTCACTCGTTTAAGGGTGTCTACTGATGAACAGAAGTTCTTAATTTTAATAATGGTCCAATTTATCATTTTTTCCTTTACGGTTATAGCTTGTGTCCTACTTCAGAAACATTTGCTTAGTTTAACATCATAAAGATGTTCTCCTGTGATTTTTCCAACACTTTTATTCTCTTACCATTGATATTCATATCTGCAATCTATTTGTGACTGATATTGAACAACGGTGTGAGGTAGGAGTCAAGATACATATTTCTCCCATTCGCTACTCAATTAACCTAGACTATATTTTCACAAATGCACTGTATACAAGGCCACCTTTGCCATAAATGAACTAATTGTATAGTTTGGGTTTGCACCTGGTCTCTTTATTGAACAGCTTTTCTATTCCATTGTTCTAGCTGTCTACCCCTGCAGCAATACCATACTGTCTCAATGGGTCTGGGTATCTGGCAATTTAAGTCGGGTAGCTTTGTCTGGCTTCAATTATGTTTTGAAAAACATGAAGACCACATCCTTTTCCTAGTCAAAGTCTTCGCACATTTAGAATAAAATCCAAACTCCTTTCTAGAGCTTACAAAGCCCTTCATGTTCTGGACTGCCTCCTTCTCTGACTTTTATCTCTTAACACTTCTCCACCTCCAATCTGTGCTCTGTATGCTTCAGCTGTGCTGGTCTTCTTGCAATACCCTAGCTCTTTTTGCTAGAATGCTCTTTCTCTAAACGCTATCCATCTTTGCATGGCTTATTTCTTCACAAATCTCTCTCCTCAGACAGATCTTTGTTGACCAGTCTACCTACAAGGCTTCCTTCTCCTTCTAAAATAATGTTAATAATTTAGTTATTAGTTTTCTTGGCCACTGGAATGTAAGCTTCATAGAAGCAGGGATTTTTACATGTCCTGTTTTACTGTTTTATTTCAAGTACCTGGGCACAGTGCTCATTATATATTTGTTATTTAATTTAAATATTAATTAAGGGAGGCTATATAATATAATTGAAAGAACACAAAATTCTAAGTTGAGAAGAGTAAATGGAATATATACTTTAGAATGCTAATTAAGATAATTTGACAATTACATTAATTTTATTACCAATTTTGCTATTTGTCACTTTCCATCTAAAATTGAAATACTAATTTCACCACAAATAATACATACCTGAAAAATGTACTCATAAATAGGTTACATATACCATGTGAAGGCATAGTAGTACATAAGTCAGCAGGCCATTTCAACATATCCTTTGAACTCTAAGAAGTTTATAAACTATTATCAGTTTCCTCTTCCTCAATTTTAGAATAAAGATAGTATGCTTTTTTTTTTTAAATTCTCAGGAAATATTTGTTGAAACAAGGATGCAAAATCTGGGCTGGAAACAGGATTAGAAAAGCACCAAGTATTCTGAGGAAAGGCCAACTATAAATAAGACTACAGTTAATTGCACTCCCCAGTTATAATCCCCACCATAAACATAAGCCAAAAACTAAAATGTATAATCTATAGAAAACAATAAACTTTAAAGCTTCACTGTTATCCTTGATGGAAAGATTCATTCCCACTTACAGTAAACCTAGAAATTTTTTAAAAAATTCCTATCGAGCTTGATCTTGGCAACTGAAAAGGTGATTTTAATGCTCATTTGGAAATTAGACATAATTTTTTATTCTTGAAAAAGGACACAGATGAGAATCTACATTATCCTATCAAGTCTAAATCTATAATAAATAGAATATTTGGGTATTTATCTGCCATTACCACCACCACAAATGGATCACCAGAAGAAAAAAGGCCTGAAATACACTGTAGAAAAGAATTATGTATATGATAAGGTATTATAAACAAATAGGCACTCAAATTATTCCTGTAAAAATGAAATTAGGAAAGCTATTTGAGGGAAAAATAAGTGGATTTGCAGCTTATAGCACAGAACACACTACGATCTAGATATACTAAAGAGTTAAAGATTCACCTTTTAAAAAAGTAATTTGTAATACAAGTTAAGAGCTTTAAGTTTTCATATTATGTGGCACACTAATCCTTATTTTAGGTCTCTATACAAAGAAATATTCATAAATGCAAATATTTCTGGATGAAGGAGTTTACAAACACTGTAAAAAACACTGTACAACTTTAATTTTCAACAATAGATGAATAGTTGAAAAACTGTTTGAAAGCATATTATACAGCTTATGTGAATGAAAAAACGGTAATTTCCTTTGAGAATCACAATTGTTTACAGAGAAAAGGATAAAAAGATAGTGTTTCTGATTAAGAAGAAAACAGTTAAAACTTTACCAGCATTTGTGTTAGGATTATGGGTGATTTTTATTTTCTTTTCTATAATTTTCTATGTTGTCGAAATTTTCTATAAATAAGTACACTTACAAGTAACTACAATAATTTTGGTAAAAGCATTCTAAAAGAAAGGAATGGCCATTATTTTACAAACTAGATTTAGATGTTCGCTTATTTCACACAGTCCTTTTTATTAATAACCACCTCTTTCACCGATTGTATAATATAAAAAATTGTTTGAAATTTCACTACATTTCACTATATTTATTGCATTAAAATAAACATATTGGTAAAAAAAGACATCTTTTGGTATAAAAATCTCATCTGTTTAACTGCATTTGGAAATAATGAATTATTGCTAAGATGTCTTATCTGTAAAATGTGAGTACCAAATTACATACTTTTTCATGTTTGTTCAAAATCGAACATTCTATGATTGGGTTTTCTATGGAAAGAAATACATATGCTCAATACTGAAATAATTTTTATCGAAATTTTGTAATGGGTAAACAAACATACAAGAAAACATTTTCCCCCTGTAAGATGTCACTCTACTTTAAGCCTAAATGATTTACTCAAGTCTTCTAATGTTAAATTAATATTTTAAAAATGTATTTAGAATACATTATATTTCATCAAGCATAAGTGTACAATGTAGAATTTTAAAAAGTAAAAGATATTGTCAATGCCCAAGCAATCAGACAAGAGTTTTTAAGTTACATTTACAAATGAAACAATCATATCACAACTTGTGAACTAAACTCTGAGTTAGATTCTGAAGGATGCTAGGTGACAGTATGGGCAAAAGTAGATACGAGTATGTACAGGGTAAGTGAGGGTAAACAGTGAGAACATTATTATGGGAGTAGCAAGTGATGTGCACTGTTCAAGAAAGAGATCAGGTACAAACTCAAGCTTATACAGTTCGTTCACTTATGACAAAGATAACCCTGTAGTGCAGTTATGAAAATATAGTCCAGGTTAAGCGAGTAGCCAAATGGGAAAAATATGTAACTTGGTTCCTACCTCATACCATTGTCAAAAATCAATCCCAAATAGGTTGCAGATATGAATGGCATTTTTTAAAGGGATTTGAAATTCAGACAAAGGATTTTGAATTTGATATATCAGTTCTTAGATGAATGATGCCATTCAAATTTGTTTTAGAAAAATTACACTGTTAACACGTATGCAAAAGGATTAGGAAAACAGAGTCAAATAAGTGAAGGAGAATGAGGAATCATAAATAACTCCTGCAATGAACTAAAATGAAATGTGTCTTCCTGATATGTACCTTGAGTTGTTTTTCTAGTAATGGTAATGGATTTACTGACTCAATTTCTCTCTCCCTGGATTCCTTGTGAATAATGAGAAGTATCGGTAAAACCACAGAGAATATTAGAGAATCATCCTATGACTAGGAAAAACAAAAGCTATATGACCTTGAGAGGATCAGATAATTAGCAGAAAAATAAGACAGGAAAACATATTTTATAAAATAAGTAACAGAAAGGAAAATGTTTTTCTTAACTTATATCCCATCAGTATGATCTTGTAATGAAGAACATAATAATAAATAATGCATGAATTGATGAAGAATGGGAAAAATTTCTCTTGATATACACACGTAGTCAATTCTCATTATTTGCTGTACTTATGATCTGTATTGTCACTGAAAACACTGAATTAGCAAACACCGAACTCTTAGGGTGAATACAGGTTTAGGTTCCCGTGAGCCTCTGGTCACAACGTCTTCATCAGTCGTCAATATATAACACAGTGTTTTATCTGTGTTTCTATTTAGGGACATTTTATTTAGTACACATTGTTGATTCATTAACACTGAACTCATGGTCAACGGCCCTATAAGTCACGCCTGAATAAAGATTACCTAACACACGTATTTTCTCTGTAAAGCACATCGCAGCCTTCTCACACTTAGGAACACCAGACAGCTTAGACAGCACTTCAGCAGTATGCTTGGGGGCCATTTTAAACAGTGCAACCAACAAAAAGCACAAAAATGTGAAAAGCATGGCACTAAACTGCACAAAGTACACTGTTTAGAGAATGAGAGACAACACAAGGCGGCAATGTGTTGCCTTGTTTGACCTAAGCTGTGAACGTGTGTGCCAGGTGACCCAAATTTTTCACCACTCCACAGAAGTCAGCAAATGATACTAAAAGTTCTACGAGTATTGATATTGGGTTTACAAATAAATTTTAGGGCAAATTTGCAAATATGGAATCCATGAATAATGAGCATTGATTACATTTAATGGAATCAGACTTCTATGTCCTGAATTTAATCCCTAGTCTTTAAATAATTATTAGATACATAACCAGGAAAAAGACACAAATTTTCTTGTCTGAAAAACTGAAAGGCTCTAAAAATTTTTTCTATTGACTCTTCCAACTCAAACACTGTATAATTCCATGATGTACAACTTACAACTCCCTGTAATGAGATTTTCAAACATGTTCTGACAATGTTAATGTTAGAGCTCTCTATACAGAACCCTAAAGTCTAACATTATATTTGGTAAATTTTATGCATAACAAAAAATAAAAAAAAGTGAAGAAAGTTTGGTCCCAAAGTAGTTCTGAGGAAAGCAGTCAAGAATATTAATTTTCCAAAGAACAGGATTTGAAAATCAATGCTCATTTGAGATAGTTAAGCAGGGATATTTTAGGTCACAAACTTAAAAACGCATAAAGAAAAAGTGATGTGCCTTCTAGATATGCTAGCAGTAGAATTAGCTTCAAAACTGCCAAGTTTGAATACTGTTTGCCTTAAAATCAGTTTACTAGACGTGTTATTATAACATATAAGAAAACCATCAATTATCCACAAACTCAAAGTAATGTCAGCAAGATTAGTATCAATGTAAAAGTACATTAAAAAGTAAAAAATGATATATAGTTCTTAGAATTTTTTTTATGACTATTTAAACAGTTGCTGTTAGGAAACAGAAAGAAAAAACAGACTCATGAACTACATCTCAAAAAAATGATTTTCGTTGGTTTAGACTGAGCATTTGGTTTTCCTTGTTCGCATTAAATGGCATGAGAAAACAAGTAGATTGTTGTCCCCCTCCCCAACCCAGCCCGTGTATCAGATTTGTCTTTGTTCTGATTTTAAGTAGTGTTTGCATAAATATCTCATACTGTATAGATTGAATCTTTTAAATTTACTCTTTACCTTTTTTTCTTAAAAGATAAGTAACCAAAGATAGTATGAAAATAGTTATTAAAACATCTAGTAAGTGGGGGCTGGCTGGGTGGCGCAGCAAAGTTCGCACGCTCCACTTTGGTGGCCTTGGGTTTGCCAGTTCAGATCCTAGGTGCGGACATATGCACCACTTGTCAAGCCATGCTGTGGCAGGCGTCCCATATATAAAGTAGAGGGAGATGGGCATGGGTGTTAGCTCAGGGCCAGTCTTCCTCAGCAAAAAAGAGGAGGATTGGTGGCAGATGTTAGCTCAGGGCTAACCTTCCTCAAAAAAGAATCAAGTAAGTGAAAGTAGGCAGGTTAGAGCAGGGGTTGGCAAACTTTTTCTGTAATGGGTTAGAAAGTATTTTAGGCTTTGCAGAGCAAGAAGTACAATCAAGGATATTATTTAGTTACTATATAACAAGAAGGAAACAGATTTCCACAGTTTTGTATTGAGAAAACACAAACTATAACAACACTACTACTACTACCAACAGCAGTAGCAGCAGCAAAGAACACAGTGATCTAACGAGGAGAATGCAATTTGGGGGGGCGGGAGGGGAATAACATTTTTCTTAATTAGGGTTCAAAGTCAGGTTCCTATCAAATGAATTGCAAATGTTCCTCTGTTAATGTCAATCTAGAAGGAGACTTTGCATATTTCGTTTGTGAAAATGAAATGCCTCTCCATACAGATAGGCGCTGCTAAATACTAACATCAATCCAGGAGCATGTGATATTTTGGAGGCATATCCCAGAAAATACTTACTTAGGAGGCATCTATAGAATTCTAATAAAATTTTCTCTTAAAATTTGCTTTTAGCACATCATGATATTACAGACTAATCAGTGCCAATTGAAGATTAGGCGGGAGCTCCTCAACTGCACAGTTGAATAGGTTTTGAAACATGGAAATCTCCTTTGCACTGCACTGAGGCCTGAAAAACGCTGCAGGAACTATAGTTTTAAGTCAGAAAATAGATCTGCTGCAAATGTGTGTGGGAACGGAGATCTTACTTCTTATTTAATTGTTGATAGCACAAGAAATACATACTTGTGATTCAAAAACTTAGTTGTTGTAGAAATGCCTTCACTGCAACTTGAGTTTTGCACACAGGTGTTGTTTTGACGTGTAGTCTTGGGTTGATCTCACTAGAAACATTATCAAATCTACAACAAAAGCTAATTTCCAAAGCTATTTAGTGCCGGCAACAATGGGTGAGGGTCAGAGTCATTCTCATTCAGAAAAATTTTCATCTTAGCCCAAGCTCAATAAATTGCAATAGAGTCTATCATTGCTAAGTTATCAAACTACTATGTGGTAGGGCAACTCAGGATATTCGTCTTTTATTTCTGGCAAAAATTCATAGAATTGACAATGATGAAGTCTGTGACAGTGAACGAAATTTACCATTGAAACTATGTTCAATAATGCACGATAGGTTTAAATATATTCTGCGTGGTATTTGCTGATTTAATAAAACAATGAACAACCACAGGTTTTCAACACCTCACAGCTGCACAAGCTTTTGCAATTTGTGTAACTAACTCTTTTTACGTTTCACACATATTTTTACCCCCATCAGTTATAATACATCTTAGCAGATTCTACTTCAAGTTGTTATGAATTCATGTTTTCTCAACTTCTCTGAAAATATTCTCACATGTAGTTTTCCACACAGACTATTATAGAAGTTTGTTCATCAGTCATATTAATTCCTTGAATAAGGTTTATTTTTTTCTATGGACGGGTTTTAATTTACTCACCATTGGGAAATGCTTTCCTTGCTTGACTAACAAATTAGCTACTCAGAAACTTACTTTGGTTGTAACCTCCTTTCTTTTCTTTTCTTTTCTTTTTTCTTTTTTTTTTTTTGAGGAAGATTAGCCCTGAGCTAACATCTGCTGCCAATCCTCCTCTTTTTGCTGAGGAAGACTGACTGGCCCTGAGCTAACATCTGTGCCCATCTCCTTCTACTTTATATGTGGGATGCCTACCATAGCATGGCTTGCCAAGCGGTGCCATGTCTGCACCCGGGATCTGAACTGGTGAACCCAGGGCCACCAATGGGGAACATGCGAACATAACCACTGTGCCACTGGGCTGTCTCCTCATTTTTTACTTTTGTGAATAAGATATCCCATTTAAAATTTTTCTGGGGCCAGCCTGGTGATGTAGCAGTTAAGTTCGCACACTCTGCTTCAGTGATCAGGGGTCTACAAGTTTGGATCTGGGGCGTGAACCTATGCATCGTTCATCAAGCCATGCTGTGGCAGGCATCCCACATGTAAAGTGGAGGAAGACAGGCACAGATGTTAGCTCAGGGCCAATCTTCCTCAGCAAAAATGAGTAGCATTGGCATAGATGTTAGCTCAGGGCTAATCTTCCTTGCCTTCTCATGTTTTGGGAATGCTGTGATGAGTGCATAATCTGGCAATGCTGACATTTATTCCTTTAGCACAGCTATAGTTTTATTGCATAATAATACAATGCAATGCCATCTAATTTATAACAAAATAATCTAAGCCCCATGGTGCCTTCAAAGCACAACATTTTAAGTTCACATTTCTTTTCTTGTTTTGACATGATGGATACACATTGGTTAATAACAAATAAGTCAAATGCCATGATACAGCAATGCTGCCAAGTTATTACAGTGTCACTACGACCTGTAGTGCATTAAGAAGCAGTGAGAAGTGCTAAGACTGCCATATGCAGTCTCTGCTACAACTACTCAACTGCCATTGTAGTGTGAAAACAGCCACTGACAATGCAGCGGGGTTTTGTTCTAATAAATTTTTATTTAAAACAGTGAAATTTGAATTGCATATAATTTTCAAGTTTCTTGAAGTATCACTCTTTTCAAATTTTTTTTTCCAAACACTCAAGATTTTAAAATCATTCTTACCTTGGTGGGCTGGGCAAAAGAAGAAAGTGGGTGAGATTTGACTCACAGACCAGTCTACCAACTCCCTGCTATAAATATAAAAGAGACTCCAAAAAATACCAAGGAGCTTTCCTAAAACCTAGTGATCACAATTTAATTAGTCAGGACACAGTAGAAAGCAGTCTGTTTGTGGATCTAGTGCCCGCAAGATTAAACATCTTTGGGGAATGAGCCCAACCGTTTCTTGAGTGGCGACTGTACGCCGCGCTGCAGGAAGACCTTCACCTGCATTTGCTGTGTTGCCAAAGGGGTTTTCTTAGGAGTTCAGATGAACCAACATAAATCAATCACAAACATGATTCAAAGGACAGGTGCCACTAAGGTTTCACTCAACGTTAATATTAACACTAAGTACACTCAATATCAAAATGACATCCCATATTTTCCATCTGTCAAATCACAGGAAGATGTGCACGGCCTTCTTCTGTCAACTTACCTGAGCAGCCAGCATGACCCAGCAGTCATGGGTCACCTTCTGGAATAGGAATAAAGAATGCCCCAGAATATCCAATAGGTTCTTTAAGGTGAATTTGGAACACATTTCTTCCATGCAAAATATGAAGAATCAATGAAGTGAAAATGTTTTCTTTAATGTGTTTTTGCATATATGATAGAGCCAAGAAGACACTCAAGGGCATAACTCAAGTAATCATTGCATAAAAAGTGAAAATTTGAACTTAGAGGAAGTATTTTTAAAAATCCACAAAACAAAGTATTTTACAGTGTAGAAAGGGTATTAAAACCTGAGTAGTACATTAGTAATTATTTTGTGATCAAAAATACTACTACCCAAAATGTAATTAGCTGCAATTAATCCCACATGTACTTGAAAGTATAATGCAGAAATAACAACAAAAAAAATAATTTCACATACACATTTTGGGAAAGATAAAATATTTACACGAGTTAACACACACTTGATTTCAAAGTAACACATTCAAATTCTGAGGACCAAGACCAGCTTAATTTTGTTAAAAATTTCAATTCTTTTTTCAAAATACATCTGCCAGTGCTATGTAATGAGAAAAACATCTGTCTGTTTTACATTAGCAATTATTGTACTTTTATTATCAGCCAACTTATTTTGTGTTGGACGTCTCAGCTGCAAACAATAAAACAGATGTGGCCAGTTCCTACAAGAGCTTTTTTCTATGGTCAACAAATAACTTTGCTAACTTTTCTTCCATTTCCCATATAAAGCAGAAGTTTCTTTAGACATTTACTGCCTTATTTTAAGACAAATGCCCTATTACTATATTTACAATGAAGAAAAAAAACAAACAAGATTCAGGAAAGGACCCATGACAATCTTTGTAAAAACACTTCTGTCTTCTCACATTTAAACTAAATGACGACACACTTCATATATTTGTAACATGTCTGAAAGTTATCTGTGAAGTTATTAGAAAATGAAATCACATTCTCCCATCATAGTATCCTTTCTGCTTATAAGAGGTCTACATTTTCTCCTTCCTTCTCACACTACCTCAGTGATTTTGCAGCTATCAGTAAATGTATAGCTGATTAACAGTCACTTGGGATCAAATTATGATAGCTAATTCCTAAAATTATACATCTCATAGACACCAACACAAATCATTAAGGGGAATGTATATTTAAAACAATTAGGAGATTTTTTATTAAAAAACACAGTTCCATGGGCTTCCATTTCAGTACTTATATATTGTGATTACTGGATTAACTTGCACTACGCAACTTCTAACATCCGAGTGGTCTAAAGCTCTCTCAAGGTCATGATGGCATGTCCTCCTACAAGTCTCTTAGCCTCCGATCTCTTAAATCTGCCTCCCTCACTGTTTCTCCAGCATTTTTGGTCTCCACTCTTTTTCTACTCTCTAGCCTATAAAGAAAAATGTTAATATATTTGTTCTGGGGGGATTCAGGGTTCATTTGAATATGGTAGTATTATGGACAATAACACACATTCTTGAGATTCTAAAATTCAAAATATCATTAAAGAAGTTTAAATTATAAGACAACATTCTTTCCACCTGGTAGCTTTAGTTTACACTACATTATATACTGGAAATACTATACAATTCTTACTTTCTTTTTCTATTGTTTGTTTTTTAAGTTAAAGTTCAATTTTAAAGAAGCAATTGTTGGCTAATTTACTATGTACTCAACAGAAATTTTCTCAATATGTTAGTAAATGAGAGATTAAGCTCTTTTGACAATATTAATTGAGAAATCAACCCAAATATGATCAGCAAACATCTCAAATTTGTGAAATGTTAAATGAGAATAAATTTTTAACTCTACAAACTGGGTGGGGTTTATTGATGTCTAACGTGGTCCTGTTTCTCATCAATTACTAAATTCCAAAAGTATAACAAATTTGGAGCAGTTTCTTTTATATTCAGTCATTCTTCTTACAGTTTCAAAGCTGGTGTTGCTTAGAAACATGTATAAACACTTCATGTCTTTTCAAAGGAGGAAGTGAAAAAATTCTTGGCATAATTCTTAAGCTGAGATAACTATAAAACTAGACCAAAAACATCTATATTTACTTAAAAGCTCTATGACTATTTACAAAATTCTTAAAGAAATAAAAATATATTCTCATTATTTAAATTTGTTACACTTTTAATACTAGAAAAAATAAATATGCTTACTCATTTTACCAGCAAATGAACTATACAAGGAGTTACTCTTATATTCCTTTGTAATTAGCTACATTATATCTGAAACTAATATTGAATGGTGAAACTGTATATTTAAGGTTTGCCCTGAATTTAGAATCTAGGGGAACAAAACTAAAAGCAACTTGTCATTTTTCAACAATACCTGCTGCCTTCAAGAGAGCTAAAATAATTTAGAAGCAAATCTACTTTTGGGACAATATGTCTTGCAAATGCATGACAGACCACAGGTTTTATGTTATTAAGAAAATCAGGGACATACAGGATACATGAAAAAGTTGCCAGTCATCCCTAAAACATGGCTATCCCAGATGCAGAGTCTGTACTAGAACCTCAGACATCTTGGGGGGCTTCAGTCCTTTGAGGTTCCTAAGGATGTCCGGGTCTGGTTCACAGAAGAATCAAGTATGTTAAAATCTGAAGGGATGTCCTGAGCCACTGCAGCTGTGCAGTCCTGAAGAAAATTGTTAAAACTACGCATAGAAACGGGAACTGTTCAGCAGGTAAAGTCCTGAGCTGTGGTGCCCACCCTGGAAAACACCCTCCAAAATTTATTACATTTTCAGTGATTCTGGGGCCTGGCAATGGGACCATTAGATAACCAAGCCCCAGTCTCTGTGGAGATAAACACTATGGCTGCAGACTGTACAAGACATCCACACTTTCTGTTCTCGATGCATGTGGATGCTCATAGGAGGAGGACCCTGTGAGAATGAACATCAATAGAATCAACAAGCTGATCAGGCCTGCACTGCCCAGGCAAGAACGAGACCCATCTGGACACACCATTGTCCAAGGCATGGTACTCCATCTACAACTCGCAACGGGGCCAATAAAGCAAAGCCCAGTGATTCCAGCACACAAAGCCAAGGAAGCCTGGCAAATATGTCCAGACAGCTAGGTTCACAGTCAAGTAGAAAAGGTAACTCTAAGGCACATAGCCAGGGGTACCAGACCTGTCTAGTCCTGCCAAATAGACTATATAGGCCTCCCTCCCTCCTCTTGAGGATACTGCTGAGCATTCACTGCATTAGATACCTTTCCAGTGAGCCACCTAGGGTTGAGTCCAGATCATGCCTATATGCTGTGGGTAAGAAGGGAGAATCAGAAAAGGGTGAAGTGATTGCTGAAGGGACTGATCATGCTGCAGAGACTGAATCACACGGCTGTGGAAGGAAAGCGACCACCCCGGCTGTGGGAAACAGAACACCTCAGACACCGGCACGCCAGGGGTGGAGAGAGGAGGCATTAATCTCTCTCAGCTCTTATCCACAGAGCATCTCGCCAATACAAACCCAGACTACAGCTATCACTTTCAACGTGACTACTGACCACAGAAGAATCTTAATCTATAAACTCTCAGAAACTTCCCAGAAGCTGGTGACTTCAGGAGTAAACAGGTGCAGAATAAGATTAACTTTCTGGACATTGTTATGATTCTCTTTAGCCTAATCCTATTACTGTTGGTACCCTGTGGTCTCCTGCTGCTGCTTAAGGGAAGATAAACTCTTTTGCATTTCTTTCAGATTATTATTCTAAACTATCTAGGCCAATGGTGATGAAAAATCGCCCTGCCATGAACTCCCTGCTGGCCGAAGTGGGTATGTGCGATGACCAACACCTCTTGCTGCAATTGGATTAACGACATATTTAACTGGTTTGGCTATGGATGAGGAGCTTGGCTGAGGTATATCCTCCAAGTGTACCGGATCACACTACTGGCAGTCTTATTTGCTGTAAGCCCCCATAAGGACGACGAAGTAAAGTATCTGATGAAGTGGTTATTCTCTTGAGATTTGTTATCTGGATACGTGCAAGATGAAAGTTTGCGTTGTTGAGTTGTAGCTCCATCACAATGCCCTGGCAACTGTAAATGTATACTTATAGGCCACGCAGGCAAGGAAATGCAGCTAGTCTGCATCTTGGCAGAATGCTTCACAATCCTTCTGGAATGTGAGAAAATAGGAGACTTGCGAGGAGCTGCTGTGAGGCCCCGCTGCGCTCCCTCTCTCTCAGGGAGGCTATCATGAGAGAGTTTTTAACAGCTTCCCAGGTTCTGATGAGCTATGAGGTTTCCTGACTCATTCTGCCTGACCCTCAACCCCTCAGGCTCTAGCCGGACTATAAAAGTATTTAGCTGCAGTCCACAATTGCCTCCTCAGTGACAGGGTATCCCATAACTCACACTGTGGTCACCCAGCCTCTTTTACTTTCATGTTGTCCTTTTAGTGTGTGGGACAAGGACCTGGGAATGCAGCACCTTTGGCTTCTCCTCCTTTGGTGTCTACGTAACTAATAAACTGAATCTAAAAGCAGCTCATTTTAACTTCACCAGCCTAGTTTTTAGTCAGGTGTTGGGCTTGCCCTTGTCTGCCTGTTGCACACTTGAAAGAAAAATAAACTACAGCATGTTCATCCTATTGAATAGTATGCTGCAGAAAACATGAATAAAGGTATCAACAGGGAAAGATTTATCAGATACGCTCTTAAGGTAAAAAAACGCAAGTATAATATGTTCATTGCAGGCTTATATTAAAAAAAACCCTACAATGGATATATACATGCATATATGAATATATATTAGTATAAATATGTGGAAAATAATCAGAAAGCAAATACATCGAATCTCAAATAGTGATCTCTGGGGGAAGACTGGAGGAGTAGGTAAGAAGGCCCTTTCACTATTTATTCTACATCTATATTATTTGATGTTTTCAAAAAAATATTCACGAATTACTCATGCAATTAAAAGAGATGATTAAAATGATTTTAAAAAGACTGCTTCCTAGTATCTTTTTATTGGTACTGATTAACAGTTAAGCTCTCTTGGGAGTGGGGCAGAAAAAAACCAACATAAAAAGTCTGACCACTATGTGTAAGCAAATAAATAATAGAATCCAAACCTATTCCATCTAAATATCATCCTCTATAAAATTCCTCAAGGCAAGAAGCCTGAACACAGGAACGATAACAAATACAACATTAGCAATAACAACAGTAACGAGCAACAACACTTACTGAATATTTTGTACCTGATAAGTACTGTGGTAAGGTATTTATATGCACAAATTCATTCGAGACAGAATGTCAGCAATCTCTATTAAACACCAAAGCTAACAGGAGATTCATTAATTTATAAAGCATCTTTTCACTTGTTCAATGGGTACAGAACAGTATTTCTTACACAGACCAATACCAAACCTATCTTTAACTTCAGGAAAAATCTATCTACTCTTTTCTCTATATTAATAGTCCTTCGAAGGTGTGAAGATAACTCTCTGACTTCTCTCAATTAAATACACTTATTGATCAAATTTGTTTTAAATCATGGTCAATAATTAACTCAAAATGGATCATTGACTTAACCATAAAAATTAAACTATAAAATTTTCAGGAGAAAACTTGACATTTGCAAAAGTTTCTTAACACAGAAAAAGCAAGAAACAGAAAACACTTATACACTGGAATTCATGAAAATTAAAATTTTCTGCTTCTTGAAGGACACAAATAAGTAAATGAAAAGGCAAGCCACAACATGGGAGAAAATATTCACAACACATATATCTGACAACGGACTTGTATCCTGAATATGTAAAGAACTCTTGTAACCATAAAAACACAAACAACCCAATAAAAATGGGCAAAAGATTTGAAGAGACAGTTGACAAAAGAAAATACAGCAATGGTCAATAAGCACAAGAAAACCAAGTACGAAATGCAAATTAAAACCACAATGAGATACACCTACACACAAATTATAACGGCTAAAGTTTAAAAAGACTGACACCATCAAGTACTGGTGACGATGTGGACCAACTGAAATGTTCACACATTGATGGGAGGAATGTAAAATGGTACACCCCCTTTGGAAAACAATCTGGAAGTTTCTTATAAAGTTTAATATTCCATATGACCTAGATAGTCTATTCCTAAGTATTTCCTGAAGAGAAATGAAAACATATGTCTGAACAAAGACTTGAACTCAAATGTTCATAGCAATTTTATTGCTGAGTCAAAAACTGAAAACAACTTATATGTCCATCAATAGGTGAACAGATTTAAAAAACTATATATTTAGACAATGACTCCTCCTCAGCAACAAAAAGGAATAAATTACTTACACATGCAACAACGGGGATGAATTTCAAAAACATTACGCAGAGCAAAAGAAGCCAGACACAAGGTTATATAATCTATTATTCCATTTAAATAAAACCCTAGTAAAGTCAAATTGAATCTACAGTGACAGAAAACATCAGTGATTGTCAGTGGCAGGAACTGAAGGGAAAGGAGGGTGGAGGTGAGAGGGGGAAGAGGAAGGTGGTGTGGCAAGGGGCACAATGGAATTTTTGGCATGATGGAAATACACCATATCTTGACTGTGGGGGTAGTTACATGGGTTTCTATTACTCATGTATGTAAGACACATGGTCAGATACTTAGAAATCACCCTTATAAAACAGGCCCTACAAATCTTTCATATCTTTTGAGGGCAGAAGATATTTTATTTTGATATGTATATCCTATTTGACTAGCACACAAGAAATTACTTCAAACAAATTCCAAACATTATGTCTAAACTCCCTTACTATAGAATTCTTTAATTCATTTTTCCAGATAAAGATTTACTAAAAATTATTACTAAATAAAATACGATTTTCTTCTTAGATCACCCTTCATGCTATATGGTTTCAGAAATCTTATTAGAATGTCTATGTCGTCTCTTCTGGCTAATTAGCATTATTTATTGTCTATAGTAGATAACTGGTTTCTAACAAAATATCTACGATTCGGACATTGTTCCAACTTTTCATGTTAATGACAGCCTATCTAGAATATTATAAGCCTTTCAAACGAAATCAAAGCTACAGCTTCTGAAATAAAGGTAACACAAACATTTCCTTTAACCCCAAATACACTGACAAAAGCTGGGAGCCGTCTTAACTTTTCTCTCATCTACATCCAACCAGTAAACAAACCTTTGGTGATTCTATTTTGTTAGCACTTTTTCATCTATATTCTTTTCTTCCTTTCCATCTCTACTTATATCCCTAGTTCAGGAAGCACTTATGTTTCTTTTGTGGTAATGCAATGGCTAACCTGTTTCTAATCATGCCACTGCCTTCAGTAAAGTCCTCCATGCTGCCATTGGACATATCTATTAACAAGATGAATCTGTTGATGATAAGCTCAGAATTAACACTATTAGCAGGCTATCAATGTCTATAGAAAAAGGTACAAATTCACGAACAATCTATAGTACAGCTTCTAATCCCTACCCATTATTCCCTCCTGGTCAGACCTAAACTCTAGCTGAAATGATCTACTTGCAATTTTCTCAGTTCTTCCTGTATTCAACCATTTTTATGCTTTTGGTTCCTGCTGTCTGTATTCATGGTGAAATCCTTATCAGAATTTGTTAATTTCTTCTTTTCTATTTCTTCTGTCTTCCTCCTAGCAAAATTAACTTTCTTCTCACTACTCTATGCTTCCTGATATTCAGAATCCTATATTCTTTATTTTTGCATGTACAGCACTTAGCATAATGCTTACCACATAGTTAAGTATGCAACAAATGTTCCTTTAAAATCTTGATAGAATGGACAAATCGCTGGGAATAATGTAAATTTTTAACATTGACTCAAACAAAAATTAACCAAAGAAGTTTAAAAGTTTATCAAAGAATTATATTCAAATAAACTCTAAGCTCAGAATGCCTTATGTGATCTTTAAAACTTTCAATGAAGAGACAATTTTCATGCTATAAAAACTTTTCCACTCTACATTATTCTAGTCCAATTATTAGTCTAACTATTATCCAGTCCAACTAATGTAGAGAAAATAGAACACCTTTAAATTCATTTTATTGATTAGCATAACTCTGATATTACAAATGGAAAAGGAAGTCATACACAAAACCAACAAGACACAATGAATCACATTTATTAATATAAACATTTAAAAATCATAAATACAGGTAAATTAAATCCAGCAATGTATTGAAAAATGATATACTACAGTAAAATACAGCTTAATAAAGAAACGCAAGTGTGGGTTAATATTTGGTTGTACATATAACACAAATATGTCAAAGGAATGGTGGGGGGAGGTAGATAATGAACAATGAACAAATTACTTTCCTATGATTCGAAAAAAATACCTATCCTAAACCAATAGCAAATATGATAAATAAAAATAACATATTTGGGGCATCTGCAATAAAAACTGCAAGCAGTAATAAGACAGAAACAGAAATAAGAGGTATAAAGTTACTACAGTAAAATAGAGAAAAAATTATGATCACTTATCGACTTTATGACTGTCTAGAAAATGAACTAAATGCAACCATACTTAATATAAAAGTTCAATGAAATCGACAAAACTAAAATAGTACAGAAAATTAGTAATTTTCCTATATGTGGTAGGCTGAATAATGGCCTCTCAAATAACAGCCAAGCCCTAATCCTTACAATCTGGGACTATTCCCTTACATGGCAAAGGGGACTTGCAGATGTGACTGAAGATTTTAAGATGGGGAAATTATCATAGGTTATGCACATGGGCCCTAAATATAATCAAAAGGGCCCTTATAAAAGAGAGACAAGAAGGTCAAAGGAGGCTGTGGATGTGACGACAGAAGCAAGAGGTTGGAGCGATTCAAGGAAGAGGTCATAAGCCAAGGAAAGCAGGCAGCAACCAGAAACTAGAAAAGGAAGGAAAGGCATTCGCGCCTACAGCCTCCAAAAGGAACCGGCCCTGTTAACAGCTTAACTTTAGCCCAATAAATCTGATTTTGGATTTCTAGTCTCCAAAACTGCAAGAGAATAAATTTGTGTTGCTGCAAGACACAAACTCTGTGGCAATTGTTACAGCGACCAGAGAAAACTAATACACTATAGAACTATAATAATCAGTTAAATATATAAATGAAAAAAAGATTTAAAAGAGCAACCAGGAATAATCTTAAACAACTAGGAATGATCTTAAATGAAATGTGTTGGACATCTATATAGAAAAAAGCTTTGCTGAGACAGAAAAGAAAAAATAATCTCAGTCCATATATGGGATCCCAGAAATTATAAGGATATCTTGTGCAAACAAGTTAATAGTTTTAATATAATTTCACTAAAATTAAAGACAAGAATTGGCAAAATGATTCTAAGTTCATAAGGAAAAAAGAAATGTAATAACATATCAGGATAGCTTTAAAAATAAAGAATAGGGGCCGGCCCAGTGGCGCAGCGGTTAAGTGCACATGTTCCGCTTTGGCGGCCCAGGGTTCGCTGGTTCGGATCCTGGGTGCGGACATGGCACCGCTTGACACGCCATGCTATAGTAGGCGTCCCACATATAAAGTAGAGGAAGATGGGCATGGATGTTGGCTCAGGGCCAGTCTTCCTCAGCAAAAAGAGGAGGATTGGTAGCATTTAGCTCAGGGCTAATCTTCGTCAAAAAGAAAAAAAAAAGAAGAATAGATTCAGGGAATTATTACCCTAGCAGATAACTCAAAATAAAGAGATGATACATAGCAACAATAAGTAAAACAAGAATTAACATAACAATGGACCAAAATAAATAATCCTCTCCCAAAAAACTCTGGGATATATAAAAATTTAGCACAAACTAGTATATATGATTACTCAACAATGATATGGCTGGCATAACTAGAGAAAACACAGTGAGAACTTTTCCTCCCAAATATCTTAAAATAAATTCTATATTAATAAGAGATGTAACATGAAAAATTAGATCAAACCATAAGTAAGCATATATAACTTCAGAATGAGGAAAGTTTTACAGACATGAAGGGAAAAGGGAAAAGATGATAGAGTTGACCATATTTAAATTTTGTACATGAAAAACACCATAACTGCTTTACATAAAATTTTTTTTGGGGGGGACACAGATCGGGAGGAATGGGACAAAATTTTAAAAGCACATAATTATCTGGAATTGGAAAATTTTCTAAGAAACAGACACTGCTCAGAAAATTTTCTGAGAAACATGCATATACTACTACTAGGAGTGTAAACTGACAAATTTTCTGAAGTATAATTTGGCAATGAATATTCAAATGTCTTAAAATACTGCATGTACTCCTATGACCCAGTAAATCTATTTTATTTTTAGTAACTTATCATACCAATCATAAATGAACACAAAAACTTAAACACAATAATATGCACTGTGTTATTTATATTTGAAAAGATTGAAACAAGTGTACAATAAGGGATTGATTAAATATATAACATACGCCTAAGATGGGATATTCTGTAGACATTAAAAAAATCATGCTTGTGAAGAATGAAGAATAAATATCATCTAAATATGCACATGCTACACTATTAAGTGAAAAAACATAAAAAGCTCTATATACAGTATGATCTCTATAAATAAATGTGAAATAAGACTAGAAGAAAGCATAGAAATATGTTAAGAGCTATTTTTGTCTTCAAAACTTTCCCTAACTCAGGGAAATAAAGGATAATTTTATATTCAGAAAGATTTTAATTGGAAACAGGAAAATAGAAGACCCCAAGATGGGAAAGTTTCTCTCTTCCTTCTAAAAGTAATGAAAAAAGTCATATAGGAAAAAAGCTTCATTGATTTGATTCCACGAAAATAAATTCTTCATATAAAAAATGCAATAAACAAAGATGAAGACAATTGACAAAAGGGAAAATCACAAGCATATGGGACAAATGGTTAATGTCCTTATATTGTCCACTCCATAAAATATATTAATTGCCTACTATATGCCTAACAACATTCTAAACCCAGAAGGCAGAGTAGTAAACAAATCAGAGTAGATACCTACCTCATGGTTCTTTCATTCTAAGTGGAAAGGACAGGTAATAAGTATGTCATGAATAACTTCAGACAGTGATAAGTGCTATGAAGACCACAAAAGACTGAGGAAAAAAACAAACAAAACAGAGGCAGTAATGTGACCGAATGTGAAACGGGTGAGAGGGAAGGTTACGTCAGGAAGTTGGGAAGAGCTTCTCTAAGCAGGCCACATTTGCACTGAAAGATGAATGGTGAGACACATTTAACCATGTAAAGACTGGAGGAAGAGGGATTCAGAAACTGGAGATCACAAGTGCAAAGGTCCTGAGACAAGACAAAAGTTGGACTAAATGAGAAGTGGCTGAAGGGTCGAGAGCCTAAAGGGCAGGGGGCAGACTGACATTGAGATCTAATCAAAAAATCTCAAAGCCAAATCATGTTTGGACTTTGAAATCATCATGGCAAGTTAATATGGCCTTTCAAAACAATAAGGAAAATATCAACATCCCAAAATAAACAAGGCTAGAAATAATTCACAATTGAAAAAATACAACTGGTCAATTAATACACACATTCGAATTTCAACCTAGCTAGTAATCAAAGATAAGCAAATTAAAATAGCAAGATATAATTTCCTACCTTTCAAATTGGCAAGCTATCACAAATCACTATTTATACACAATGGCGCTGAAGTAAGAACATGTCAAAATATTATTTATGCTAGCAAAAAAAAGACAAACACTAAATAATCAAAAATAGCGGTGTAATTTAAATAAATTATGGTATATTTTTTACCACAGAAAAGTGCACGTCCATTAAATTATATTTTAAAAGAATCTTTAACGTTTAAATATGTCTGATACTGTTGATTACACTATTTTTAATCCATTCACAAATTCTAATAGTGCTATTCCAAAACATCCTCCCTCTAATCATTTCTACTGCAAAAAGTCCTAATCCGCCATAATTTGAGACCACTACAATAATGTCCTAATAATTGCCTCTTCTGGCCCCTACCCCTTTCCCTTGTTCATCTTCCATGCAGCAGGAGCAGTGCTTTCCTCAGTGCTCATCACCACAGCATTCAAGCTGTGTGATTCAAGCGTCCAAAGTCATCACACAGTAACTATAATAAAATTCTACCTCCTTACTACGGCCCACTTGATCTGACCCCTGAATTATCTCAAAGACCTCACCGCCTGCCACACGCTGTCTCTCCCTTCAACACACACAGCATTTCTTTCTGTTCTCTGAACATGCCAAACTCATTCAAATCTCAAGACCTCTGTCCTTGCTATTCCTGATGCCTGGAAGGTGATTTTCTTCCTCCTAATGATTTAGAGCTCAACTCAACCATCCCTTCTTTGAAGACGTTTCCTCCTGTCATCCTAGCTAAAGTATTAGCCTCCTCAACACTTTTTACCACATGCGCTTATTTCCTTCATAGTATCTACGCCCATCTAAAATTATGTATTTGTTGGGGCCAGCCCAATGGCACACTGGTTAAGTTCAGCAGCCCGGGGTTTGCCGGTTCGGATCCCAGGTTTGGACCTACACACAGCTTACCAAGCCATGCTGTGGCAGGTGTTCCACATATAAAATATAGGAAGATGGGCACAGATGTTAGCTCAGGGCCAATCTTCCTCAGCAAAATAAGGAGGATTGGTGGTGGATGTTAGCTCAGGACTAATCTTCCTCAGAAAAAAATAATAAATAAATAAAATAAAACTATGTATTTATTTAGTGTCACATGTTTATGTCTCTCTCTTCACTTACAAGAATATAAACTCCACGAGAGCAGAGACTTTGTGTTCCCAGCCTGTAGGACAATGCCCAGCACATAGTATTACTTAAATAAACATTTATTGAATGAATGAATGAATGAATGAATGAAGGGTAAGAATAATAGATTATTATACAAATCACAGAATGTTAATTATACTACATTTACTAAGTGACACACAAACCATGAACAGATGTCATATAATATGTAGGGTGTAAAAGCAACATACAGTAGTCCCTCCTTATCTGCAGGGTATACATTCCAATACCCCCAGTGGTTGCTTGAAACTGTGGAGAGTACCGAACCCTATATATACTGTTTTTTCCGATACATACATATCTATGACAAAGTTTAACTTGTAAATTAGGCACAGTAAGAGATTAACAATAGCTATTAATAAAATAGAACAATTATAACAATACACTCTAATTACAGTTATGTTAATGTGGTCTCTCTCTCTCAAAATATCTTACTGGACCGTATTCATCCTTCTTGTGATGATGTGAGATGATAAAAAGCCTACGTGGTGAGATGAAGTGAGGTGAATGACGCAGGCATTGTGACGTCGCGTTAGGCTACCACCGACCTTCTGACGGTACATCAGAAGGAGGATCATCTGCTTCCAGACCGCGGTTGACCGCGGGTAACTGACAGCACAGAAAGGGAAACTGTGCATAGGGGAGGACTACTCTATGCCAACATTAATGCAGATATACACAACCTGGAAAACTGACAATAAAACATACATAAGCTTCAACTTTTATTTGTATATAAGCCAAAATAAAATTAACCTGACTTGAAAATTTATCATTTTCAAAGAAATAATTGAGACATCAAAATATAAAAATGTGAATTTATAAAGTTAAGAGCTCTTACATATACATGTGTGTATATGTATAGACAGACGATAGACAGATGTAAAGATATACAGACACATACACAGTCAAAGAAAGACAGAGAAGAGCAATGAAAGAATTATACTAATCAAAATTTTTAAAATTATAAATTAAAAAGATTATTTTTAAGAGAACACATTAAAAGTTATCACATTTCTATATAACACTAACATTCATTCAAATAATTTTATGAAACACTCTAAAAAATCAGAATAAGCACATATTCAAATTCAATCTGATCCAAAATGATAGTACCTTTAAAATGAAAATTTTCAGAAACCAGTGATTATCTTCAAAGACTATAATGAGAAAAGGCAAAGGGGAAAAATAAGCTATCTACAAAGTTTTAGCACAGGAAGCACTAAAACAGTCTACAGCAGAATTACTCTTCTGAGGAGGCCACTGCATCCTCTTACAAGGACAAATCAGATCTGCAGTGGGACTGGTAGTTGGGTTGAAGACTGTCACAACATTTCAAAAGGAACTTGGTTGCCATTTGTATAATGCATCTCTAAAAGAGCTAGAAAGGGACTATTGTAAAAAGAGAACTAACCAATTAGATGTCATCTGCTAAAATTACTTTCTCAAAACAGCATGGAACCATATTTTAAAAATGGGATCAAACGGAAAAACACTGAACTCAGTGAATAAGTTATAGCAAGAGCCTACAAACCAGTGCATATACTAGCATATTGTCAGGAAAATTTGTTTTCACATAATTAGTATCAAGCCAAGTCTTCTTAATAGATTATTATTCAGAATTCATTTAAGGCACTTTCCTGGTAGTGTTACACTAATAGTAGTATCATCTAGCTAGAATAATTTGCACTTAATTTTAAATGTGGCATTGCTCTGTGTTTTACCAATCCAGCCAATATTTTTAGGACTTAAATACCAGGAATCAACTACCTAAAAGTCAATTGAGTTAACTTAGAAAGGATTTACTGACAATATTTTCCACAGACAGGGTAAAGGTGAATAATGTATGGTTCCCAAACTACTACACAAATCTTGGCAAGCAATAAGTAATGAACGAGAGTCTTATCCATGGATATAGAATGAAGCATACTGATTCAAGATACATCTTAAAAGCAAAATAATTAGGATCTAGAAATAAATAGAGCAGAGGAAAGAGCAGTAGTATCTTGACCCTGCATCACAAGCTAGATGATGAAGCCATAGCAAGAATGATCGAGGTTGGGAGGCAGAATGAGAATGGAGAACTAAATATTTGGTTTGGCTTCAGACATGGTGAATCTGTCGTAACCTGTAGCACAGTGGGAAAATGTGGAGTTAGAATTTCAGAGAGAAGCATAAAAAAGAATTATCAATTGATAGTCAATTTCATTATTATTTGCACTTATATCTGTAATATGAGCAAGGTATTTTGCACAGGAGCACTATCTAGGATTACGTCTAAAATAAAGAACTAGGTTTCTGATGAATTTTAGAGTTCATTACTACTTAATTTTTAACATTTTACTTGACCCACTAAAAGAAAGTTTCTAAATTAAAGTCCTATATAATATCACAATTGAAAAACAAAAAGCCACATAAAAGGAAAAAAAAAAAGAATAACAAATATTTAAAAGAGGAGTACATTTCAGAAGGTATATTTTGAAAAATTATACTTTTAAGCATTAATTTTCCTATTTGGATAACTGGTAGCTATACCTATACGATGCTTCCTAAAAATTCTCCTGGGTTTTAGTTTTTGCAAGTATGCTCACAAAAACTTAGAAAAACAGAATTTTCTTCTTCCTAATATCAAACTTCTATCATATAGCAATATGCACCTTAAATTAAGTGAAAAATATAAGAATAATTAATTTCACTAATTTTGTAAGGTAAATAGAATGTTTAATTACTACACTATTTGGGGAGTGGGTAAACTAACAGGAATAGGCAGTGTTTCTTGACACCTAAAACTGAAAATCACTTGGCCATATGTTACAGTTTCTTCCTTCTTAGGAAAACACAGATACAAAAGTCTTTTGGTCTAAGAAATATGAGTGCATACAAGTAGCCATATATATTACGATTCCTGGCATCTGTACTGCTTGAAATTCAATTGATCCTGAGATACACCATGTTTACCTTTTCACCTAACACAAAGGGCAGAAAGTCAGTGCACCAAGATCCCTATGCTAGTAAGTGCTAATGGATGAAATTACCATAAATTCAATATTAAAATATCACCAGTTATATTGGTGAAAGTTAGTAAATAAAGTAAAAATCTTTCTCTCTTTAAACTTTATATGACATAGTCCATATTTAACAGCAGTGTGGAAATAAGAAGCAAAAAATTACTGGAATATTTTATTGCAAATTGATTTATCTTCTCTCAAACTTTAATGATCTAATGTGAAGAGAAACTACTTTTTCTATTTTACTTCCTTAGTATACTATCTATACTCATTTAACACTTTCAAGAAAAAATAAGTTTTATTTTTTCTCAATTTTATTTTTTTTTTAAAGATTGGCACCTGAGCTAACAACTGTTGCCAATCTTTATTTTTGATTCGCACCCCCTTCCCCGCCCCGGCACATAGGTGTGTATTTTAGTTGTGGGTCCTTCTAGTTGTGGCATGTGGGACACCGTCTCAGCATGGCCTAACGAGCGGTGCCATGTCCACGCCCAGGATTCGAACCCTGGGTTGCCGGATGCGGAGCGCGCGAACTTAACCACTCGGCCACGGGGCTGGCCTCCCAAAAAACAAGTTTTAAAATAAAAGGAATTTTTCAAATATCTCTATTTACAATGCCATTTTGATTTCTTAATTATCTATTTCTTATATATTTGCTTGACTATACATATTAAAGAATCCTACTTTTGGCTAACTTTCAGCAATAATGACTGCATTAAATTATTCTGTTAAGGAATGGAAGAAATTCAAAGCTTCATTCCAAATTGTTTAAGGCAACTTATTTATAGTAATCACTTAAAATAACAATAGAATAAAATCTGATTGAAGCAGCATTTTATTCCCAACAAATATAACTTGAATTTAATTTTCTATTATGGGAATACTTTCCTCTCATAACCAAAGTTCTTGGTGATCAATAGCTTGCTTTTTCACATTTCTGACCATATTTAGTGATACAATCTGAAACTTGAAAGAAGTCAAAAAAAAGAAAATCCTATAATGAAAAGATAAATGTGATTTTTTGTTTGTTTGTTTTTTACTTTAAATCTGAACCTGCTTGAAACACCTGGTTATTCTTACTTATCATAGTTTACTACACCAACTGGAATAAAACAAGGAAGAAACATAAAGAAATGCAGAAGAAATGGAAGAAAATCAACTGGGCCAAAACAGAACTAAAACGAAAAATGACCTTTATGAATTAGGTGTAAAAACTAATTCTTGCCCCCTAATATTTTTTGAAATAAGGATGGAAATAAGTAAGAATAGGAGTATTAATTACTCAACAATAATTTTATAAACTTTAATCTCAGTGTTCATAAGAGATTCATTAATTCAGCAAATAATGTACTAAACATATAACAGAGACTAGGCAGTAAGGGGTTCACCAACAGATCCATCAGTGGCTGTCTTAAAAAGGCTCACAATCTAGTCAGGGAGATAGACATATTTATAGGTAGTACAGTAACACTTTAAACAAAGTATTAGTGAGAACATAGAACACAGCAGAGAGGAGTATTTGTTCTAACTGCCAAGACCAATAAAGACTTCACCTAAATGGGCATCATCAAAGACTGCGTAGGATTCCACCAGGAGAAAAAGGTAGAAAGACATTCCAGACACAGAAAAGCCTAAACAAGGCACAGAAATATAGAAATGAACATTCACAGAAATTCACAGAAATGCAAGCTGATTATCATGGTCTTGGTGCAGGTGGTATAACACGGTATTAAAATGGGAAATTTCCTCTTTTCCTGGTTTCAGCTAAGGACCCAAAGCTGAGAACAATAGGTTCCACATATTAGAACTGAGGTGACAGATCATCTCTGCAACATTTGGAAAGACTGTGGCCAAAAACTGCTCAGGCAACCTTTAATCTATCATTCACATCAAAAAATATAAGCACATTTTGGAGGAAGGGAGCTTATGGATTAAGGAAGAAATACAACAGTGATTCACTCAGAGTTTGGCCTATGTCCTTTAGCACACAGGGCACTTAAGGAATGGTACAGGAATTGGACTCAGGCCTGAAAACAAATCTAAAGGCAACAGGGCAAGATGTTCCCAGTCTGGACTACTACCTTAGATATGGCCAATAGTTCCATTCTAGAGTTTGTGGAGTAAAGAATTATATTATTTTCCCGTTGGACAGTTAAGGAGCCCTGGGACAGGAACTAGCGCTGAGCCATTTTTAAAGGAACTCTACCCACAGGACTACAAAAGGAACAAGATAACCCCAGAAGAAAGAGGTTGTAGGTAGACCAGAGAGTCAGAGACTAGGAGGGTAGTCAAAAAAAGAAAAGCAAAGAAATATCAAGTGTATCAAGGAATTACAAGTGGGTTATCCCTAGACAGAGGGCGTCTTTGACAAACCCAGAAAAGCAAGAGAAAGAATCCATTTAGATTTCCAACATACCTTTACTATGAATTAGTTCTTCTCTATATCTAACCCCAAAGCTTTGGAAGACCTAGGAGCAACGCAGTGAGCAGGGAGAAAAAATAAGGCAAAAGAAACTAATACAAAAGTCTGCTTCCTGGCCGACGCGTCCTGTTCCCCCGCCCCACTCAGCTTTTCAAGCTGGCTTTGGGCAAGGCTGATGTAAGGGAGAAACTTCACAGTGGACGAGAGTTTGGAATTTTAATCTCTTAGCCTGTTTTTCTAACTACCTGAAAATTAAGCCTATTTTGAAATGTCAGGGAGTGAGGAATGAAGGAATGAAAGAGAAAATGAAAGAACAAGAGAGCAGAACAAGAGGAAGAGGAAGAAGAGAAGGGCAGAGAAGGAGTTTAAAGACACCTGAACAGCGTTTATCAAGGGGCAGAAAAAAATAATATCCAAAATGAAATTTTAGGTACAGTGACAGGAAAGAATAAAACAACTTTCTGCTTGCACCCTAGTGAATCCATCTGTTTTAATAAACACATGAAGAGTGGTAAATGGTGGGCAAAGTAGTCTGATTATGAGGCCATAATTTTGATATGATTATTGTGGAGTCTGAAATCTATTCCGTAAATATAGAAGAATTAAGGCTATTTTTTTAAAGGACTACCAATCTTATATATGTTATGAATTTGTTTAGGGAGAACTTACATGTATTTATAAAATGTACACTCATTTCCTGAGTTTCAGAACTCTTAAAAGTACTGGGAAAAAGAACTTAAAGGCAGACTCCACTCTCTATGAATTTACAGAGGAAACGGACAAGTGTAAAGGCAGTCAGTTACATTACAGGAGATAACCGCCATAACGGGGATGAGCAAAGCCTACAGGATCCCATAGAAGGGTCATCTAACAAAAGCCTAAGGGATGAAGACAGAGTAAGAAACACCTTAGTTAAGGAGAAATCTAAAGTAGGCCTGAGGGATGAGGCTGAGTTACACAGAGGATGGCAGCCTAAGGACAAGGGAGGACGTGAGCGGTTGGAAAGAATGCTGCCGGCAGACAAAGGCCCAAAGAAAGACTGACATATTCCGGGACCTGCAAAAGTTCAGTATCAGTCAATCAATGCATGCAGTTTGCAAGGAAAGAAATGAAACTGACAACATAAGGAGGAGTCAGATCACGCGCCTAGACAAGGCGTTTTCATTTTATCATCAGGACAATGGGGGCCACTGAAAGGTTTTAGTAACACTTATTTTTCATATACTGCATGGTTAGTATATGCTAAGCACTCTTTCACATATGTTTTATTGTTCTTTCCTCACAACAACCCTGTGAGGTAGGTGTAATGATTCCCAATTAACAGATTAAAAAACCCTTAAAGTAGTTAAGCAATTTACACTTGATTAAATAGCTACAAAGTGGCAGCCCGGATTCCAGACCATGCTTCAGAAAATATATTAGGAAGATGATACACACACACACACACACACACGCACATTTTACCCACAACACATAGAAATTTCAGAGTTAAAGGAAATTTTTTAAGTAATAATGCTTGTTAATTCAGTATTAAAGATAAAAATGATTTGTGGCATCAACAGTCCTTTACACAAATTTATACATTTAAAATTTTCAACTAATTCAATTTATATTGAGAAATATCTGCCGAATTCATAAAAATAGACAGGAATTAGTTAATTTATAAAATAAGAGTAGCAAAGACTGAGGTAATTATATGAGTATTTTATCTCCATATATTTGCCTGAGGTTATCTGGGGACACAATCTTTTCATATTTATTTCTAAAATATATAAATTCAAACTGCATATATTGTTCTAAGAATATAACTTATATTTCAGATGATAGAAAATAATGTCTGAATATTAAATGAAGTAACTCAAATATAAACCATTTGGTATAAAAAGAACTGTCTACCTAATGGTAAATTGCAAAACCATCTCCCCACTATTCACAATAAAACATCTGAAACTTTTTCATCTGCCTATCACATCACAAGAACTCATTCAGAAAAATTTGATAAGACAAATAATTTTTTAAAAATCCATTTGGGATAAATATAAAAATATGTCCCTAATTTAAAATATGGAGTATGTATTTTGTAAAACTGAGAGGGGTATCTGAGATTTTAAAAATATGGATTGAAACTCTATTTAAAAATGTATGTTTTTAAAATTAGTTTAAATTAAACAAAATCTGCGCTCAAAGTATACTTCCTTATATGTTCTTATTTTCTCACCTATTTTATTATTTCTGCAGCTGGTCCTAATATTTCTTTTTAAAGCCTCCAATTAAAAGCTAGACGTTGCCAGAACATTACTGCTAGAAGTCTAAGTGCATATCATTAAGTATTTAAAAATTCATATTATCTATGTATTTGCGTCACTTTTCCTATTTCAAATAGAAAATTATGAGGAGGATGAAAAAATAACAGTTTAATTAAGATTAATTACTCTTGATCTAGTATTTATTTCTGAATTCTAAAATTATTACGTGAATATAAATTTAATAATAATCCTGAACACAAGTCTAGTCCTTCAGAATAAGATGAAGGGCCCTCCCATGGAAAACAATCAATCAAACAGAGATACTAGGTGCCTATAAGAAACTTTATGCAATGAGAATATCTAAATAAACAATGTTCCAAATATACAATTTAACTTAAATACCATTTTCCTTTATTTTGGATTACACAAGTAGTACATGTTTATTAAATTCAAATAATACACAAATATATTCAACAAAAATGAAAGTTTCCATCTAATTCCCCTTTCCAAATAACATACTCTGGGAGTATATTAAAGTCTAAGATTCATGTGGTTAAAAACGGAATCTAGTAAGTTGTTAAGCCTACATTATCGACAGGAGGTCTAATATATAACAACGAAATATCCTGTGTAATTGAAAAATACATACTGCAATATGTATAATAGGTATAGTTTGTACCTTTTCATCAAAACATTAAGATAATATATAAAACATATGGACTATTCTGTCAAAGATGATTACTTCAGGCAATAAGATGAATGGGATTAAGCAATACTTACTTCACACTATTTGTAGAAAATGCAAAAGAATCAATTATAGCAAATCAAATATTTCATATATATTGACAAAACTCTTTTGCTAGAGATACATAAGTACATTATATTATATCTAAACCGTATTCTTTAAAATATTAATGTTCACTTCTTTAGGGCCTTGACTACTAAATGAAGTCTTAAGTCTATGCAGATAAGGGGGAAAGTCTTATTAAGAATCAGTTTTTTGGTAATATTTAACTGCATTCTGCTCCAAACATTAATAAAGCGTGTTTTTTTTCTAATTTACCTGATGATTCTATGAATAGGATATTGAGAACTGGATGGTATTCTAAAAAAAAATTTCAAAGCAGTGGGAGTAACTCCACTACAAAATTAGAGAGAGCTAAAAATCTTCATAGGAAATCAGACCTCCTCTTTTGACTCTAAAATACTATCACTAGGGATTTAATTAACACATATAATACTCTACAAGAAAATCATTTGCACTAAAATATCTTGGTTACACAATGTAAAGTATAATTCTGAATACACAGAGTTCTACCCCTGAGTTGAATAGAAAACACTTTTAAAAAAGGGGTCTCTAAAAAATTTCTTCTACCCACCTCATTTTACAAGTAAGTAAACTGGCCCAGAGAGGCTTTTATCTGCTTTCATTGAGAATCTATAGGTATAGAGATGTACACAAATATCATTCAACTTATGACACATAAAGTCACCTAAAACAAACGACACTATATTTCATACGACTGAGACTCTCTGAAGACTAACAGACCCGAATTCCTTGCCATAATAATGTCTACAGATGCATAAAAATTTTCTAAACCAATTAGATAACTAATAAGTCATACTACTGACTAAAGAAGCAAAACAATGAAATATAACAATCCATATCATATTGTGTAACAATAGACACAGCAGTTTCTAATGTTATTGTCATATCCTGTAAGGCATAAACATGCCCAACTATAACCACTAAAGACAGCACTCTTGTAAAAGTGCTTTTACAAAGGGGAAAAAAAATAAGTGGGAGAGGGAAACTAAAATACATTAAGTGGAAGTTCAAATATTTACTGTTTCTTCTCTCCCGTGCTTTGTTTCAATATGTTAAAAAAAAATTCAAACTCAATGTTTCTGAAACAAAGAGTCAAAACTATGTTCATCATAAACTGGCTTTGTTGCAAAACTTTCACCAAAAGAGTGAAAGTATGAAGTCTAAGGCATAAAACACTGCAAGCAAAGCTAATTAGGATGTTCCTATTGAATTATAAGTTGATTTGCTATTTTAAGAACACAGCTTTAAAATCTTGCATAATATTGGTTTGGCTACTTGAAAATATTTAAAAACAAATTGATTCTGTTAAGTTTCATTAAAAGTGAAGTACTTATAAAAGCATTTTAGTTTCATTTACTTTTAGAGTAAAATAATTTCCAAGGAGTGCATCCATTTGTTTGTTATTCAATTCAGTACCAATCACAAATTAGATGACCTTAAAATAAAATTTAGAGCCAGGGAGAGCAGCACTAAATTTAACTGACCTCAATATATTTTTAAATGATGCTTCCCAGTTATTTGTTATTCTCTCTTATTGGGTTTTCCAGTCTAGGGCAGGTACACAAGAAACTTACAGTCTATGTAGTACTCCTAGTCAGTTTCACTCTGCAGATGGCACAGTGGAGAAATACCTTCTGTACAGGACCATGTACAATTTCTTCTGCAGCTGTCAGCACCTAGGGGAAAGTGCGCTGTTAAACAGTTGCTGCGTTCCACCTCAGAAGTGGCTGCAATTCGGTGGTGGGTGAAGTGACTCCTGTACATATATACAGGGATGAAAAGTACTATAGAAAATGAAAATATTTAACAACAAAAGTGGCTGTCTGAAAACTGCCACAGCAAGACAGAATACATCATTCGGTCACAAGAGCCCCACACAGATGGGCTACCATTCATTTAAAAATTGAATGTTAAGAATGATTGAAGGAAAAAATAGAAATACAGTTATTCAATTCATGACAGAACTATAAATCAATGTTAAAACATATATATTAAAAATTAAATCCAAACATCGTATACTGATTTATAACATTATTTCTATAGTAATTTACCTAAAAGCAGGCAAACGTACACAGTAAGATTCTTCATGCTGTTCAGCTAATTTAATGCTTTTGTTTCAGATGACAATTCAAGGGAGAAAAAACAAAACAAAATAGGTAAGATATCAGAATTGAAGCATAAATAACATGAAACTATCTAAAAAGAAATGCAAGGAAAATCATTCTGAAATTCTTTATACTGAAAAAAATCAATTTTATGAAATAACTAGTCCTTAACAACTAGCAAGGGTTAAATTATTTTTCAAATAACGGAGCTTTAAAAGTGATCTCATTTTATCACGCCACAGTGGAGTTAGAATCTAAACACAATCTTCATCCCCATACCATGTGAACAATGAGTTAACCAAGTGTACGATAACTTTAGGTCATTAATACAGAAAATTATTACCACACCCTATTTTTACTACAACAACACCCCTTCTACATGATTTATCTTTGAAGGAATCAGAAAATAAAATTCAAAAATTATTCTGAGAAATATCACTGAATCACTAGGTTGGAAGGTACTATCTTTCTAAGCTCTCTCTAGGCACAGCTACTATGTTTATACTACTTTGAAGAGGTAACTGTTTACATCATTTCAGAACACAGTGGTCCTCCCTTATCACCGAGGGATACATTTCAAGATCCCCACCAGATGCCTGAAACCCCAGAAAGTGCTGGACCCTGTATATACTAAGTACTTTTCACTTAAAGGAAGCACTTTATGGCTTCTCTCTGGCATATCCAAATTGCCAGCATCACTCCTCTTGCGAGTTGGGGCCATAATTAAGTAAAATAAGGATTACTTGAACACAAGCACTGCCACACAGGGACGGTCAATCTGATAACCAAGAGGGCTATGTGTGACCTGTATATAGCAAGGATATGCTGCACAAAGGATTCACGTCCCCAGTGGGATGAAGCAGGACAGTGTGAGACTTCATCATGCTACTCAGAACGGCGTGCAATTTCAAACTTATGAATTGTTTATTTCTGGAATTTTCTATTTAATATTTTCAGACCACAGCTGATCCTGGGTAACTGAAACTGCAGAAAGTGAAACCATGCATAAGGAGGGACTACTGTATCACGTTTAGGTTCCTGAAACAGGTTCAGAGTGCTCTGAAGCAAAGTCCAACAAGTCTGACCATTAGAAAGTGTCCCATCCATCAAACTCTTCTCAGTCTCACTTGCCATAACAGAATTTATTTATTTTAGCAGACACTCACTGGAGTTGGAGACAGCTGACAAATTTCCTTACAGTTTTTTAAAATTCTTTCTAGAATAGGCATAGTGTGAATAAATATCATTTCCTTTAAGTGACTAGAGTGGTAGAGGAAGAAAAAAGTAGTTTCTCAGTCTCTTTATTAAAAGAAGACAGATCAGGAATTCCAAATCTAGGGTCCATGTACGGGATTTGGGGAACCTGGGAATTCTGCAAAATTGCAAACTAAAATAAAGACATGTTATATGGATCCATAAGTGCATTTTTCTTGGGGAAATGCACCATAAGCTTTTATCAGGTTCTCAAAAGGCACTGTGACTTCCCCCTCAAAGTTTAAGGAACTACTGATAAGTGATGCGAAGGCACCCAACTGAATAAGCAACGGTGATCTTTTAAATTAAATGTCTAACTCTGAGGAGTTCTTTCTTCTTATGTAAAATGAGTGACAGACACAGGGAGGTTCCATGACTAAATGAAATCACTCACATAAAGCTCACGGTATAATAACTGACCTAGCAGTAACAGTAATAATTGTTCAAAAGAGATATCTCAAACAACTAAAACTTCTTTTGGGTCCCATCTTGTTTACTGCTGCTTAACTTCATAATACTACTTTTATTTAGCTGTGCCTTGCAACATTAAAGGCTGCACATTTCTGCATTACCTTAGATACAGAAATGCTAAATACAAGTTTTGGATCACTGCTATGTAGTCCTAGAATCTACATTTCCCAAAAAGCCCTTCTATGACACTGTAGTTCAGATATGGAAAACATTTGGCTTCAATCATTTATATAAAATAATTTCATTTCCTTTATCAGTCTCTCCTTTCACTCACACAATAACAAACAAAAAATCTAAATTTGAAGAATCTACGAAAGGATCACATTTTCTGACAAGGTTATGTAGGTAATACTTTTACTTTCATAAATCATTTGCCCTACTCCTTTCAGTTTAGTTTTCTGAAGGTAAAAACACAATAAACATTCATACAGACACATCCTTTAAAAAGAATCCTTGATTACAACATGTAAATTAGCCTTACCTTTAAAATGAATTCACAGCATTATGAACGGTATTACCAAATAGTGTTTATGGTGCTCTTCAAGATTGTGGTAACTTTTAAATACTTATCAAAAAAAAGACAAATGAACTCTTACCATGTAATAAGATACTCAGTGAAGAAATGGAAGGTTTGCTAATATATATGAAATAATAGCATACAATGAAACTATATAGTTGGTTCCCAATTATTTCAAATGTAAAGAACATTTCCAGAGTCTGCTCATGACACGACTTATATTTTACATATTGACACACCATGAAGATATATTATTTTAGCAATGAGCAGTAAGAACAAAGCGTATAGGCTTTAAGTAAAGACACAGAAGTAAAAGAGAAGCTTATTAAGCATTCAGAGTACTGCCACGAGAGGGTCTGAGGAGACTACAGAGTACACATAGGGGTCAGCGAGGAGAAGGACAAGAGGCACAGGCCCAATTAGGTTAAGGAATTTGGGAATATTTTATTCCAAAGGGTGGCATTTTGAGAAGTATTTTACAAAAATCACTCTAGCAGCAGCATGGAAATGAACTAGGGGTGTGGATGGTTCAAGTGGGATGACAATAACGGGAATATATAGAATATATAGTTAGGAATAATATCTGAATGAAGAATCAAATGACACGAATCCACAGACGATCTGGGGTAAGAATAGTGCAGACAGATGGAACGGTAAGGGCAAAGCCCTGAGACAGGAACAAGTGATCAAAATTTTAACCTGGGGTCAGATCATGTTGGGCCTTGCAGGCCATATTAAGAACTTTGGATTTTTTTGTTTAACTGTTAGAGAAAGCCACTCAGTATTTTGAGCGGGAGTGATAATAACCTGTTTAATGTTTCAAAAAGGAACACCAGCTGTTGTGGTAGAAATGATGGCCGCCAGCAAGAATGGAAGTACTAGGAAGACTACGGCAAAATTTACATAACAGAATATCAGGTGGGACTTTTCTCAATGCCCAGGGATTGGCAATTAGAACCCAAGACTGAGAAAAGGAATCATCAATCAAGGCTTTCACACTCAGAAGACAGCCTAAGCAACTACTCCTCCATAGCTGAAACATTTTTACCTCCCTCAGCCCCTCTTCATCTCAGAGCTGCCCACGCCTGCCACATCTTGAGTGATTCAATCATCAGAGTTTGCGTCACTGACTCAATGCAGTTGGACAGTGCTGCTGACAAGGGTCCAAATCAAGCAAGAGTGGGTCCAAAAGACTGGCAAGAAGGGAAGACTGGTATCTCAGCTCTCAGCTGGACTTCTTGTGCTCAGACTTGCTTACCATGCCATGCCCACTCCCCCTCCCCATGCCTACTTGAGGAGAGGGGAGAAAAGACTCCGAGTCGGAAAACAGGGTAGAGAGAACTGGAGTCACTAGGTATTTGTAATAGCAAAGAGTGTCCCGACTGTGAAAGTAGCTGGACTTGAGCCTCCTGACAATGGCGATCCCAGCAGTCAGAGGCTGTGGGTAGAGGGGAGAGGCAGAAATTCAGAAAGAGTAGAAAAAGACAAGCCACAACTGGATGGTGTGACACTCCAAAAATATCTCACCCCCTAAAAAATGTTTGTGTCGCATCAGAGAGCTAGTATTTGTCTCTTTCCTCGTAGAAGGCATGAGGTCTATCAGTGTTAGGCAGAGAAACAGCAAAAAGGGAACAAGGACAGACGCTACTTATGCAGGAGAGCCTTTTCCCTCTCCATCTCTCTCCTCCAGACATCGGCCTCCAGGAGGAGAAACAGGAATATAAATGAAAGAGCACGTCAGTCTCCACTTCCTGGAGCCAGCAGAATGACGAGGTTCAACCCTTCCCACACTCCAATCTGCTAGAAAAGCTGAAGTGGCACTGAGTAGCAGTGGAGAGTTGAGCTTTAAATTGGGCTATGAGGTTAAAATTCAAACTAGTCAGGCTAAACTCACGTTACCAGATTAAAGTCAGATAAAACTGATTTTCTGAAGTGTGCAGAAAGTTATGACATTTTCTTGAGATGAGTAAAGAAACAAAACAAAACAAAAATGTGATTTGAGAAATTCTAAAAAAGATCATACTGGAGAAAAATAAAACTACTTCATGTTTGCATTCCCACTTCATTCTCCATCTCAATTCATACTGTATTAGGAAGTGATTAGCAGCAGTGAACTAGTAGTAAGAGATTTTGATTTGTGGTCTCTAAAACATTCTGTAAATGTCAGGCTGAAGGCCTACATTATATCACATTCTTATTTCTTATTCTTGAGAACAACTAGTAATTATATAACTATGGGTATTTTATAAGGAATTCCTTAGATTATCCCCTTGTATAAAAGTTATTGAACATTTATAAATAATACTAGGTCTTATTACAATACTAAGAAATACAAATATTTTATACATTTGTGGAGAATACTAGGTTGTATAGATGCTAAAAACTAAAATCCCATACATCAGATACCAAACTTAGAAGTTTGCAAAACAAAAAGGATCTAGGGAAGGAAAAAGGAAAGAAATGAGTTTGAAAGTTTACTGTTTTAAAGGAATACTTTCAATATTCATGTAAGAGTAACCTAAAACACAATTTTAGAGAATATTCTGTTCTGACTCACAGCTTAATAACTTAGGACTTCCCCCTAAACTGAATCATGTTCTTTTGAGTCATTTAATATTTAAATGAATATTTAATGGGAATTCTCTAAAACCTCAGGTACATCTTTTTAAATAAATTACGGTATTGGTATTTTACACGACTAAATTATACATAACCTTATCTCTGTTTAAATGTCACACTTTCAGAGAATACAGGATCCCATTACATTGATGTTTATAACTCATAATATATGATAACATGTATTTTAGCAGAAAGTCCTTCTCAGAGATACACATAATGAAGAGAAAGTAATGTGAGTCAAAACTACAAAACTAAGTCCTATATTTATACTTTTCTAGGCTAGTGTTTCATAGGATATAACATATATTATCAGTTATAAGTGAATTGGAAAGTGCAAGGAAAATCATATAAATTCAAGTCATCCAAACTTACACGTTAATTCACTGTTAGTAAATAATTTCAGCCAGATTGTCAACACAATATCGAAAGAGAAGAGCAAAGTTGGAAGACCGACACTATCCGACTTCAAGACCTGATGTAAAGCTACAGTAATCCAGACAGTGTGGTATTGGTGAAAGAACACACAAACTGATCAATGGCAGAGAATGGAGTCCAGAAATAAACTTCCACAAATATAACCAACTGATCCTTGACAAAGGAGCAAACAAAATTCAATGGAGAAAGGAGAGCCTTTTCAACAAATGGTGCTGGCATAACTGAAGATCCACATGCAAAAAAGAAAATGAATCTAGATGCAGACAATAAACCTTTCACAAAAATTAACTCTAAGTGGAAGAAAGACAAAGCTCTAAAACTCCTAGAATATAACATAGGAGAAAATCTAGGTGACCTTGGATTGAAAATGACATTTTCTTTTTGGTGAAAAGGATTGGCCCTGAGCTAACATCTTTTGCCAACCTTCCTCTTTTTGCTTGAGGAAGATTGTCCCTGAGCTAACATCCATGCCAATCTTCCCCTATTTTGTATGTGGGATGCCACCACAGCATGGCTTGATGAGCAGTGTGTAGGTCTACGCCTGGGATCCAAACCCATGAACTCCAGCCACCAAAGCAGACCATGTGAACTTAACCACTACACCACAGGGCCAGCCCCTGAAAATGACTTTTTAGATACAAAACCGAAAGCAAAACTCATGTGAGAAAAAAACTGATCAGCTGTACTTCGTTAAAATTAAAAACTTCTGTTCTGCAAAAAATACTGTTAACAGAATGAAAAAACAAGCCACAGATAGGGAGAAAATATTTGTAAAACTCATATCTGACAAAAGACTAGTAAACTAAATATACAAAGAACTCTTAAAAACTCAACAATTAAAACACAAACAACCCAATTAAAAGATGGGCAAAAGATCTGAATAGACAGCTCACCAAAAAGATAAATTGATGGCATATAAGCATATGAAAAGATGCTGAACATCCTATGTATATTAGTTTGCTAAGGCTGCCATAACAAAGTACCACGAACGGGATGGCTTAAACAACAGAAATTCATTGTCTCACGGTTTGGAGGATAGAAATCCCAAATCAAGATGCAGACAGGGTTGGTTCCTTCTGAGGGCTATGAGATTCCAGGCCTCAGTTCCTGGGTAACAGATGGCAGTCTTCACGTTCCCATGGTATTCTCCCCGTATGCATATCTCTGTGTCCAAATTTCCTCTTTTTATAAGGATACCAGTCATACTGGATTAGCACCCACTGTAATAATGTCACTTTAACTTGATTAACTCTGTAAAGACTCTATCTCCAAACAAGGTCACATTCTGAGGTACTGGGATTAGGACTTCAACACATGAATTTGGGGGGACATAATTCAACCCCCCAACAGTATATCATTAAGGAATTGCAAATTAAAATAACAAGATACCATTACACACCTATTAGAACGTCTAGAATCCAAAATACTGATACACTGATAACACCAAATGCTAACAAGGATGCAGAGGAACAGGACTCTCATTCCTTGCTAGCGCAATGCAGAACAGTAAAGCCATTTTGAAAAACTGGCAGTTTCTTTCAAACTAAACATACTCTTACCATATGATCCAGTAATCACACTCCTTGCTATTTACCCAAATGAGTTGAAAATTTATGTACACACAAATGTTTACAACAGCTTTATTCATAATTGCCAAAATTTTGAAGCAACCAAGATGTTCTTCAACAGGTGAATGAATAAACAAACTGTGGTATATCTATATTATATTATATTATTCAGTGATAAAAGAAAAAGAAATGAGCTATATCACAAAAAGACCTACAGGAACCTTAAATGCACATTGTAAAATGAAAAAAGCCAATCTGAAAAGGCTACATACTGTATGATTCCAAGTATATGACATTCTGGAAAAGGCAAAACTATAAATATAAAGAGAGTAAAAAAATCAGTGGTTGCCAGAGATGCATGGGGAGAGAGGAATGGATGAATAGGTGAAACACAGGGGATATTCAGGGCAGTGAAACTGTTCTGTATGATACTGCAATGATAGATACGTGTCACTATATATTTGTAAAAACACAGATTGAATCTTAAGGTAAACTATGGACTTCAGTTAAATTTGTCTGTGAGCCTGAAACGCCTCTAAAAATTGAAGTCTATTAATTAAAAAAAAAAAAGTAGTTCTATTAAGTTTGTCAAGAAATAAAAGGGTTAGGACAATTACATGGAAACAGAAATAGGCCCAAAAATTCTAAATGCAAATAGTGACATTATTTTTTCAGCAATAGTCATGAAAGTAAATTATGGAAAAGATACATTATATCTGATTTAAAAATATAACGACTTGAGAGCAATGAAGGTAGAGAAACAATGGTAACATTGTTACAACAGCTGACATGCAAATAAGTTTACCAAGGTAAAACCTTTTTAACCTTCATTTTTCCACTGACATTCTTTTTTAAAGCTATTTGTTTATAGTCTTACCAAAAGAAATTTTCAGTGCAAAGCATCTTTTTCAGGCTACCTGCACTTGAAACAAAGCGATGTGGAGTATAAGCATTTCATATATTCGAATTAAGAAATAAATCTATACATACAGCTACTCAAACTTGCTTTCATCACATGCAAGTAACATTTCCAGTTTCTAGGATCACAGTGCATATTAAACCTATGTTTATAAAGGTAATTCATGCCACAGAACTCAATAAAATTGTAATCTATATATAGGAAGTTATAACTGGGAAACAAGGTTTAAGTAGGCCAAGACATTTTGTTAGGTTTAACAACGTGCTATTTTAATTTCAGAAACCCAGATAATGCCATGGATATAATAGTATCAAAGTTTGAGGTTATATTTTTTAAAATATTCATGCTATATTTACTTTAATCATTCTAAAATTCCCTAGCCTACCTGATGATATTAGAATGGAACTTCTAATATTGTTTCAGCAAATTGAAACTGAAAACTTCTGATTAAAAAAACTCAAGAATAAGTTTTTCCTCCCTGCCTACATATTATGCATGTTACTTGGATGGAATAGAAAATTTACCAGGACAAGGGAATTTCAAATTGACTATGAGATGAATTTTCACCAAGAGAAGAAAACAGATTTCTACCTTTTAAAATTAAAAAAACAAGTGTTTATTTTTCTAAAGTGTGTAAATCCATAGGTCTATCCATACTCCTATGCAATCATTATTCTATTTATTTTCTATCATTCCTCAATAATGCTTATGAATCTGATGTATCTTTCGACAAAGGAGAAATAATCATCAAGTTGAGGAAAATATAAAATATCCTGGTAGCTGTGTTGAAGAGTGTAACTAGATAAAATTTGATTTGAAATCCAACAATGTGGAATTTACTCTTACTCTCCTCATTTATTAAATCCTCTACTGGTTACAGTAACTCTAGGAAGGATATTAAATGCCCATTTTTAAAAATATGGGACAATTGTAATTTTTAATGTCATTTTTATATTATGTAAATAGGTTGTTTTATATGAAACTCTCAATTATTATCAATTCCTGTTGACATTTCCAATCTAAACATCCATGAATGACATTCAAGAGAGATCATATACCTAATTTCTACATTATAATGACACTAAAAATAAACATGCTTTATCATGACTCTAAGGCCATCACCCTACTTTAAAGATGCCAAAAATGTACATAAATTTCTCAGAACTCCTTAAAATGTCTATAATGTAATTTGCCATATTTAATACTGCAAGTCTTTAAATAATAATTTCTTCAAATGAAAAAGAATGGATATTATAGTTTCTTCTACCACAAGTTATAGAAATGTAATAGTGAAATCATTCCTTAGGATAATTTAGTAAAATGAAAACCTTATTGAATAAGGAAATTTTGCTGTCTACACCACATAAAGAGATTCTCAAACAAAGTGCTGTTCTATAACTTCCTGAGGCTTTTTGGGGATAAAGGTGAAGTAACAGCCATCTTTCTCCAATTCATAGAAAAATTAGATTAAGGGACAAAATTGCCTAATTTGGAGATTTTATCTGATTTTTAATATATATTAACTCCTACTAGTGCTCTACAGTAGAATATTCTATTAGTATAACACGGTAATTATGAGGATAGATCTGTGGGGGAGACTGAGCAAATCCCATCTCTGTCTCCAATTTTATAGAAAAAATTTACATATGAATATAAGCATATATACCCATGTATATACATACGTAAGTATATATAATTAATATATATACTTCTATACTTACATACACATGTACATGTATTCATTCATATTTATATACACATACATGTACATATATACACAAACACTTACATACACATGCATACCACACACACATACATGCTTTGTGCAAATCACTTACTCTCTTGTGCCACATTTTCCTCACAAGATTATTGTGTGAACTAATTCAGTTAATGTGTGGAAAGTATGTAGTTAACTGTCCTCGGCTCATAGGAAGTTTCATATAACTATTAGCTATTATTATTTTCACTGCTGCTACTACAACTAATGCGAAGCATGATATATTAATATTCCCAGTGCCCTGAAAAACATGATTTCAACATGCTCTATCACTTGAAAAAGGTGAATAAATTTGAGGACTACTGCCACTGAAACAGAAAAAGCATGGAATTTTGAAATATACTTGGGATTTTTCGAGGGAGTAGAGGAAGAAGTGAGAGCAGGCAGTATCTTTTGTCACAAAATACCTCAAACTCTCTTGAATGTAAAATCTATTTGCATGTCATATGAGATTTGTGAGTAGAGATAACAGAAATGCATCCTATCCCAAACCTTCTTTATTCTTTAACAGCAGCAGCTGACACAAGAGAATAATTTCCTGCTTCACTGTGCTGACAGTACATCACCTAGATTCAGAAATTATATCCTCAGCAGGAAGGCAATAGGGTTTCTGTCTACACTGAAGAAACAGAAGGATAGAAAAATTACACAAAATAGCAATGATCTATTATTATTATAAAAGAAAAATCACACTATATTGAACAGAATTTATTTTTAAATGGTGACACTCTAAGCAGAATTAAGTTTATTTTAAATTTCAAGTGTTTGGCCATAATATTTTTTAAAGAAATAAAAGTTTTGTTTATTTATAATCTTTAAATCTTGCAAACAAATATTATATTTCTACTCTTTTTGAAGTTTTTAAACAGAGGAAAAATTTTAATAAAATCAACTAAAACTTATTAGTCCTCTGATTTTATTTAATTATACCTAGTTTGTAGAACACTGTGTCCTAACCCAGATGGTAAATGTAATTTTTAAAATTATTTAGAAGAATGGTGATAAGTAATAATTAATAGTTTATATTAAAGTTCTGTATTACCAGAAAAGTTATTCTTCACTCAATAAGTAATAATTTCTGTGTGTGTATACGTAGCCTATTTATAAACTACTAGGTTTTCCTCTAATTTAGTTATATGAAATCTAGTGTCTTGCCTTATTCAAATTGATTTTTAAGATGTACGTTGGTTTAAGTACACTCTAGACGTCACAAAGAAGTATTGTAGACTCCTGATCTATAGTGACAAAGTACCAACCTCAGGTTCTACAATAAGTTCCTAGATTCAAATCTTTTTGTCATTTACTAGTCATGTGACATTGGGCAAATGACATCATTTTGTTCCCTCATCTGTAAAATGAGGATAATAATAGTGTCTTTCTAATGGGATTTGTTTAAAGATTAAATGAAAAGCTACATTAAAATACTTAGAATAGTCTAGCACATGGTAAAGCCCTAGATAAATGCTAGTTATTATTATTAACACCATTATTATTATAGATAAGTATGGCAGATTGAGCACACCCCCTTCTGAAACTCCACTAAAATGACAAAAAAGTACAAAACCGAAGGACCAAGAGAACAGTAGAGAAGACAAGAAGCAAACAAGAAATTCAACATGGTTTTAGAACATGAAAAACTCAGGCAAAAGACTAGTAACTGATTCAGTGCAGCAGAGGAAGCTGAAAACGAAGTGGCAGTAAAGGAGGATAGCATAAGAACCAAGAGAATTTGCCTAATGGAACCCCAACGTTAGCACCGAATACTGAGGAATTCTCTAAAAGTATGTAGAGAACACTTCTACACACAGGTTAACTACCACATTCCACATGTCTTCTTTCACCTCCAGAAGATCAGATTGTTGGACATCTTGAACCAGAGATGTTGCTGACTTAGAACTACCAAGCACAACACAGTGAGGAGTCAAGGAACAAGGGTCAACTGGACCTGAACTGGTTCCTAAATGTTGGCAGACATATGTAAATCATCCAGAAAGAATATCTGAAAATTCAATGGACAACCTTTAAAACCCCAGAGAGGGGCTGGCCCTGTGGCCGAGTGGTTAAGTTAACGAGCTCCGCTCCCGGCAGCCCAGTGTTTCGTTGGTTCGAATCCTGGGTGCAGACATGGCACTGCTCATCAGACCATGCTGAGGCAGCGTCCCACATACCACAACTAGAAGGACCCACAACGAAGAATATACAGCTATGTACTGGGGGGCTTTGGGGAGAAAAAGGAAAAAAATAAAATCTTCAAAAATAAATAAATAAAAAATAAAAATAAAATAAAACCCCAGAGAACAGATATACAGATACCACAATCTGGGATCTCCCAAGAGAAATTCTGGGTCTTTGCTTGATCACCCTAATGAAGCCATGTAGGCAGCAGTTCTTGCCTCCAGACACACAACTTCCAAGCAAATCTGTAGCACCTCATTAAGTCAAGGCTTTCAGAAAAGCCTCCAACACAACTAGAACCAAAAGAAACAGAAAAAAGTACTCAGAGGAAATATAAAGAGTAGAAGAAACCTTAAAAAAAAAAGCTATTATTGCCATCATCACAGACAAAGGAATGATAACTTAGCCACCAAATAAGAATGATGTGGTATGTAAAAAACAAAAACAAACAAAAAGAATAAACCTGAGAAACTAAAAACTTTAAGAAAATAAAAATAATAGCTGAAATAAAACATTCAATGAAAGAGGAAATCTAGAAAATCTCTGAGCAAGTAAAATATAAAGAAATGAAAAAAAGGAGAGAAAAGATAAGAAAACTAGAGGACAAATTGAGATCAATACACGCCCTATGACCAGAGACAGAGAACAGAAAAGTGAGAGAACAGAGGAAGCAATGCCTTCACAATTCTGAGGAAACATTATTTTATAGCTTACAATTATACACATAAGGCATGTAAATGTGAAGATGGGATGAAGATATTTTCAAGTAAGCAAACTTTTACGACTCCTTTATCAGGAAGCAGCTAAAAAATATACGTCTGTAAAACAAAGGAGAAAACAGGGGGAAGGGTCAAAGAGCATGCGATTCAGGAAATAAAGGACCCAGCAGTGGAGAAAAGCCAGGGGAAGTCCCAAGATGTCTGCTATGCATGGATGTAAAAAGCAACCAATCTACACTGTAGAACAAGCCATTGTGGAAAGGTCTCCACAAAAAAAGACAAATTTAGGCCAGCCCCAGTGACCTACTGGTTAAGTTCAGCATGCTCTGCTTCAGCAGCCTCGGGTTCAGTTCCCAGGCATGGACCTGCCCCACTCATCTATCAGTGGCCATGCTGTGGTGGTGGCTCACAGACAAAGAGGAAGATTGGTAACAGATGTTAGCTCAGGACAAATTTTCCTGAGAATAAAAAAAAGAAGACAAATTTGATAGAGTGTTTGAAACTATGGTTGGGCATTCAAAAAAATTACTAATATGCATATAACAGATCTGCTGAAACATTTAGGAAAAAAAAACCAGTAGGCACACAAAAAATAAGCAAATAAAAATGATGTAATTACTAACTTTAGAAAAAAAAAGTTGTAGGAGAAAGGAAACATAATACATCACTTCACTCAAAAAAGAACAATATTTATAAAATAGTGCTGATTTAACAAAAATTATTGGATAAGTATGTTAAGAAAATGAAATGATTATTTTGAGAGAATGAGGTGATATAAACGTAGGAATAGTAATGAGGTGATATAAATGTAGGAATAGTAAATCTCCAACTAATAAAATGGGAAGTAAATTGATAAAGAAAAAATTGATAAATCAATAAAGAATAGTTTAAAGGTGTTATTTTAAAGTATGGAAATGCCATAAGAAACAGATCCAAGAGTGCAAAGTGACTGCCCCGGAGGCTGGGGCTGTGGGAGAGGGTGAGCAGTGAGGCAGGGCAGGGCTTTATTTGGTTTCAAGTCTTTTAATACTATTTTACTTTTTAACTCTGTGCATACATTATTTAACTTTTAAAATCAATTTAAGAAAGTAAGTTAGATAAATTTCCTACTTACAATGCGAAATAACACACAGCTAATGTCAACTTCTAGATTTTAACAAAGTAATATCTCAATCATCCAGCACCGGCACGGATTCACTTAAGAAAATCTAGAGAGGAACTGAAGTTTACACCTTCAAGTGACAAAACTTTCCTTTTTTCACCAATTGTTAAAAGATTTTTTTTAAAAAGTTTACCACACATATTCTTGAGTGATTGAGTATCACTCCTTACCTTCTTGATGATTACATGTTGTTACTGTGGATATCAACTGACATACTTGCATCAAGACCTCTGGGGTACACAGAATGTTCTATCCTACACTAAATGGCCCCAGGTCTGCCTTTCTTTATAATTTTAAAAGAAGAGTAAAAAAGGGAATGATTTGGTTTACTAAGGATTCTAGTTAACAAAACTGACTAGGACTTGAAAAAATACTTAGAATGCAATTACCAAATTAACAATACAGCAAGTATATCGTGCTTACTATATGTCACTGTCTAAGCACTTTCATATAAACTTCAGCTCTGTGAGGTAGGCACTATTATTTTTCCCATTTTACAGATGAGAAAATGAAGGCACAGAGAGGCAAAGTGACTTAATGAGTTAGTAAATTGACTGAGTTGAGATTTGAACCCAGGCAACTTGATTCCTGAGCCTGTGATCTTTACGCTATGTTCTACTTAGCATTATAAATCTATTGACACAATATATTGTCTTTGATGATTTGGAAAACATTTTAGAACCTTGCAGGGTCTAAAGTACATAACTACAAACAATTATTATTAATCTATGAGAGATATATGAAAGTGTGTTCAAAATTAATAGACTGTCAGATACCAAAAGATATTCACCTTATAAATTTAAAATAAAAATTTCTCCCATAAAAAATTATAAATTGACAAAACAATATATAAGGCTCATGTAAACTAAATATTTCCACGCGTGGTTTGTCATATTTCTATTTTCCCCTAAAAATAGTAGTACCACTATTATATTTGGTAAGTGATAAAGTTGATTAAATCTAAACAATATAGCACAGAGGAACACGATAAACATTATCTTCAAAAGAATCACAATATGAAAGCTTATTAAATTTACCTATCTGATAACATAATGTTAGATTGCACTGATTCTAAGACACATATTCTTCCACAATTTTTTTTCTTTCTTAGTATATAAAGTAATGGAGTATCTTACAAACAATGGTACTTCAGATTTAATGAAATACGGTAACAGTAACAGATCACTTACTATGTGTCAGGCACTATTCCAGTTGCTTTTTACATATTTACTAACCTAATCCTCACAACAATTCTGTGAGGTGGGTACTCTTACTATCCCTGTTTCACCTATGAGAAAGCTGAAATGCAGATTAAGTACACTGCTGGAGTTCACGCAGCTACTGAGTGCAAGAGTGAGGCTTCCAACTTCAGCAGGAAGTCTAGCTCCAGCGACTGAGCTCTCAAATAGTACACAGTTCCGCTACATCACTACACAGAATTTGTCCCTTTCTCTGAGACCTGCTAACTCCTACTGCTTTTTTCATCTCTGAAACGGCAACTGCTTTTAGCTAGAGCACTTTCTGTAAACAGAACCGACTGTTTCTTTGGCTGTATAAGAATAAAGAGTAAAATTAAAAGAAGAGCTACGTGGTTGTCAGTGAATAAGGAGCATAAAATGGGACAATTAGTCAGCATTCATTTTTCTTCAATTCCCTGCTCAGCTGCTTCTCACCCCTTCACTTGTAATCCTTTGGGATATAAACTCTCAATATACTTTCAGTTCTGAGGGAAGACGTTTAAGCAGTGAATTGGCATACATGCGATGTACAATAATTCTCTAAAAACAAAAGTTCCAAAGTTTTCCACTACATAGACAATTTCAAATTCATGCCTGAAGAAATTATATACCATGGTAACTTTAATTAATAGTGTTGAAGGAAGAAATGTTCAACAATTTTAATCACAATTACCTTTGCTATTAATTTCTATGTGAATTAAAGTCATTCTCCTTTGGTAAATAAGGAGAACCTCAAACACTGTTAAATAAGGTAACAATCAAGAACCCACTGCTTACATAATTTCATAACCACGCGCTGCTTTACAGTGAAACAATACTATTCACTGAGGGCTTAGTCCATTATTTTGATAAAGTTTTTTACAGACATCATCATTCATTACAGCTCTTCGCAATAGATACTACTATATCCATGTTTATACTGAGAAACTGTAAAAGAGGGATCAAGAAACTTGCCCCAAAATCACAGAGCTGGCAAATGATAAGACAGAAATTCAAACTCAGTTCTGCCTGACTTCAAAGCCTTTGCTCTTTTATATATTGAATAGGGTGTTAGTAAAATGGGTTAAAATTAGAACAAAACTGACAGTAACCATCCCATTACTACATAATTTGTAAACAATATGGTAATAGACTACTTTAGTTATAAAAATATGCCCAACAGGTATGTCTGGTTTAGTGATTCTGTGAGATAAAAATGTTAAACCCTTTACAGAGATAATCTTGTATGTCAACTATACCTCAATTGCTTTACAATAATGTGCAATTTGTATTTATGTAAGATGCCATAAGTCCTTTTTGAAAAAGTTAAAGTCATAACATGACATAATGTCTTTAAAAATCCTCACAATAAAATTTACTTGAAGGTACCTGCAGTATATATGAGATACGTAAACTGATTTAAAGGAATTGTGTTTTCTTCACACAGTATTAAAAAAAAGTTAAACCTTTAAGCACTGCACCTGAATTTTAAATACATTTGCGGACAATTTTCTAAACTGTATCATACACATCTCTAACTTCTTAAAATGTAATGAACATAATTTAAACATTTCTTGACAGATCAGGGTTATCACCGTGAGCAGCAGCAATTACACTGTGCGGCAAGGTCGCTACAGGTGTAGAGAGTAAGAGATGAAACTTAAGAGCTATTGAAGTCAGTAGGAGTCCTGTAACTTTGTTAAAGAAGTCCATGCTGAGAAAACCCACTTTTGTCATCGCTCCTTCTCTCTCAAAAAAACCACAAGAGCTGTTTGACTTTGTTCTCCATCTATATTCACTGTACCTAGACTCTTGTACTTTTGTAAGAACAAAAGGCTATCCTTTTTACTATCTCGGTAGCTGTTTGACTTCTCCTCTACCCCTAAAGTGAACTATCCTGTCACTGATGGGTTTTCTACTATTTTACAGTGCTGCCCTAACCGGAAGCACCCTTCCCAGCCTCCGAGGTTACAAAGACATTCATCTTCTGTCTCTCCATCGACTTCTTTCTGTTCTATCTGCTGCTGTCCTAGCACAACAGCGCTGCCAAACCTGCTTCCATAGTCCACCACTCTCCTCCCTGTTCTTTTCTCTACCTTTTTCTTTCTTGTCTGTCTAGTCTCTTTTATACACAGTTTCTACATATAAAAGACCAAAACTTCGGGGGCCAGCCCGGTGGCGTAGTGGTTAAGTTCACGCGCTCCACTGTGGCGGCCCAGGGTTCCCAGGTTCAGATCCCAGGTGGGGACCTAGCATTACTCATCAAGCCACACTGTGGCAGCATCCCTCAAAAAACAGAGGAAGACTGGCACAGACGTTAGGTCAACAACAATATTCCTCAAATAAAAAAAGACCAAAACTTCAGTGCAACATAAGGCCAAAAAATGACAAGAGATTGGAGACACAAGAAAGAGAAAAGGGAGACCATGGCTCATGGACGTTTGCAATCGAGCACTGAGCACTGTTCCATGGTAAGCACGAAGGGTTATTGCATGGAACTGAACTAACCACGTAAAACAAGCAAATCACCAACAAATGAGATTAACTAACTTAAAACCAGGCTCACCACCTTCTCTCTTTTTACCAGTTTTCTTTTTAATCTTCCTTAATCCTTGACTGACAGAAGAAAAAAGCATGAGAATGCAAACAGAAGGTAGAATTCTTAAATAAGAAAAGACATCACAAAATGGGCATTCGTATAGAAAAAAAATCACTTACAAAAGTGATCCATGACAGTTCTAAGAGAATTTAAATGAGCAGAAGGAAAGAAAACATGATACAACTGAAAGATAGGCAGAAAAATGCTGCATGGTGGATAAAAATAGAAATGAAAACATATTTTGGATAATAAAACTACATGAATTACATGAATGGTAAAATACTCTTTACATTGTAAAATGAAAGGCTAAAAATGCCATAAGGAGTGCATAACAAAACAGGTTAGCAAAATCTTAAACACTTAATGAGTAAAGAACTTAAGCAGTGCTTAAGGTTACTGAGAGACATGCTACATAATAACAGATTCACATTTCTAAGAAAATATCGTACCTGTTTTGAAGGCTATTCACAGAACTGTTCTATATTATCACTGGCTTTCAAGTCCAGGTCTAACGCATTGTCATCAAAATAGGAGTTACCATTAAAAATCGACTGTAAGCAGAGTGCCATATACATGTGCTTTCTAGTCTGCTCCAATGGTTAAAACTAAGTACCTAGGGAAAGTGATTTAACTCTTTTGTGCTTCAAGCTTCTATTTATAAGAATAGATCCTACTTCATCAAGTTATCGGGCAGATTAAATAATACAACCACAGTGTGTTGAACACGGCTTTGCAAATAGTAAATGCTCAATAAATGTTAGCTATTATTATTATTACTAATACTATTATTATTTTGCTACACTTTCTCCCTTATCATCTATTCTCTTACCAACTAGCTAATAAGGAAATTAATCCCATAATATGGCCAAGGCTATGGAAGCAAAAATTTTAAGACTGAAATAAAATAACAGATACTGAGAAAAGGGAGCCACCATACTCTTCTTTCTTACTTGGTATTTCTTATTGACACTGGTAATTTCTATCATCAATAAAAATTAGGGAAAAACAAGAGGTCATCATAATAAGAGAAATATAACTTACTATGTTAGAGTAAAGCAAAAAGAATAAATCCATTTATACAGTTTTTGAAAAGGCTAAATGCTACTTTAAAAAATCTTCCCTAAGAGATCAATCCTTAGACAACCATCCTGTTTTTCTTTTCCTTCTCCCAAAACTAGAGCCCAGGGATATATCTTCAACAGTACTTATAAATACCTCTCACATACAATGAATTCCATAAATATCTGGAAAATGAAAAACAAAGAATCCATTTCACTTCCTATAAAAACACTTGCCTGCAATTCAACTCACTTTTCCCAATAAACTGCAAAAATGACGCCAATTACAATCCAAAAACCAATACATTAAGGTCTATATACTCTTGGTTTAAATTTCAAAATACTATGTAAAAACAATATACAGTATAATCAATTTGGAATGTAATTCAAGAATGCCTTCAGAAAAATTTATTTCTAGTTTCTCTTACTTGCATTATCCTGTGACATTTACCCATCTTGATTGATTTAAATAGTTTGGTGGTGCTTACAGTAACCCAATCTGGAGAACTGTTAAGAAGATCACTTCTGTTCTGTACATGGTTATTCTATACCTGTTTCATTTCCACTCTTCTGCTTCATTAACTTTCCATTTTCTCAAATCTATTAAATCTGAAGTAGTTATCTCAAAATGCAAAACATCTGATAACATTTTAAGGGTTTTTTCCTGCTCAAGATGAACTAGTTACGCTTTTTTTACTTAATAGTTTTCCAGTGGATAATCAATAAACTTCTGTGCACTACTGTATCTTTACTGAGAAAAGCCTAACAAATATTACGTCTATTTCTGCCTGTATTTAAAATATCTGAAGAGTTTTTTTGATATTTACTATGTGATACATCTCAACCCAACAAAAATACAGACAGGACTGGTAAAGGAGAAAGTCAAGGAAAAAGTGGCCATAAAGAAGGAAATGCTGGGATCTTGGAAAAAACTAGGCAGATAATACCGAGACAACAGGAGAGATTTAAGGAGAACAGAAAAGATTCACATGTTTTTTAGAGAATCCCAGTGTACTTACTACCTGTTTTTGACACATATTGCTAATTACTGTTTACAGTGTAGTAACTGTTGTTATATCGTCTTTCTCAAAACTCCTTGCAGGCAGTAATTCAGGATCCCATTTCTTTATATCCACCACCATCGACTAACAAAACAAATGCTATTCGGAACAAATATTTGTGGATGAAAAATCTAAACCCACATGGAGGCAGTGCTGGACAACATAGAGCATGGACGCTGGAGTCAGACAGACCTGCAGAAAGATGAATCTTCTTCACTTACCAGCTGCATGACTTTGGGCAGGTCACCTCATTTTTGAAACGGTTTTAATACATGTACAGACTTCCAGGGTAACTGGGGGAAATAAGATAATTTTGGGGAAAAAAATCTAGCATACTTTTATGTTCGGCAATATAGTAAGCTAGATCCCCAGACCAGTCCTTCTGCCTGAAACATCCAAATACATTGGAAAAAAATATTAACACATTCTTCAATGGCATTTGTTAGCTGGGAAAAAAGTAATAAATACTGAATTCAAGACCTTAATGATGAGGGAATCCAGAAGGATTTAGTAAAGCATTTAAGAAACTATTTACTTTGAAGACATTTGATGAACCAAGATAATCTGAGCTTCTGTCTTTTTATCTTCCTGACAGTAAGGATTAGGATAAGAAGTGCAGAGCATGTCCAAGGTGGGCAGCTGAGTAAGAGAGTCCCCAATAATCCTGACATTGATGAGCCGTGTCATCACCGGAGGAGTGAAAACATCCTCTCACTCTCTGATAATTCCCCCAGCAAACACACTTGGAAAGAGGGGAAAAAATTTCTGGGAATTCATAACCACAAGTCCACCTTCAAGCAGGTTTTCAGCCTGAATTTATACCCCAGTGGTTCAAATAACCTCAAGCCACAATTCAGTTTCAAGTTGTTCCAACTAGGAGGGACCGCATGCACCTGGCAAAAATTCCTTCAGATAAATTGCTAAGAAAAATTAACAACTAATTTACGGAACACACAAGGAGGCCTGGCTGCATGAGTGAGAACCAGCAGAAACAAGAGACAGCAGAATTAACCAGGGTTTAAAATAAGTAAGCTTAATATGTTTCAAGATATAAAAAGAGCCTTGAAAACATAAGAGCAAAGAGATCTGAAAAAGAATGAAACAGCACTTCTAGAAATGAAAAATAACTGAAATTAAAGAACCTAGCAAAGTATCTTGCATATAGAATATCATAACACTTTTCTTCCCCATTTTCCTCCCCAAAACACAAACATTTTGATCAAATGGGGAGCAAATCGAATTATTTAAAAGCCTGAATTACAGCATGCATTTGTGTGCACTGTATTCAATCATATTTCTTAACAACAAACTAGACAATTAAAATATTAACAAAGACAGAGAAGTGGATCAGAATGATATATTTGAGTGCTAAAGAATGTTTCCAATGCAATTTTTAAAAATTAAGTGTTCCCTGAAATCTTACTTGCTTTCTTTAATTTATCTAGAAAATTCTGTTTATCATGCAAAGTAACTGGATAAGCCTCAGATCTAGATATAGTGCAAATTATCTAAACTTCAAAGTGGCAAAACTGAAGATGTAAAACTTGCCCATTATTAATGATAAATAATTACCATACGCAGTTTCAACTACTGTATACTTGAGACCATAGCCTAAAGCAATTTCTTAGTTGAAAAGAATTAGTCCCAGATTACTTCAAATCTTTACTTTTTAACCAGAATACTATTTCATCTGTTGATCTCCCGTTTCAGTATCACAAATGAAACAAGCCCAAACAGTTTTGAAGCTCTGATTCAATACATACTTAAACAAAAGTCCAGTGTTTCTGCTACTTAATGATGACTCTATACCTTCCATTCCTGGTTCTTTACCTTAAAGGATCTCCAGAAGCAAATGTCAGAAAAGATAAGAGGAGGAAACCATTTTCTTCCTTATTTAAATAAAGATACAAATTATTAAAGAATTTTTAAACACTAAATCCATCCTCAGTCACGGCGGTTAGAGCATAGAAAATCTTGTCACTGGCAAAATTGCAGTTGTCAAGACAAACTGCTCATCAAAGCAGATTAAGTAAAAAATAAAACTGGCTATCTATTACATATATAATATATATGTGCATATATATACCTGTATACATATACACATATGTGAATATATTTAAAACCAACAGATAAAAGTTCCAGAGGCATTTTATTCCTAAAACAATTCACAAAGGTACACTACTCCGGTATGTGTACCACCTCCTGAATCACCTCTTTCAGTTGTTCAGTAAGCACTGTTATGATACTGTGATGCGCTGAAACAGAATCTTCCCTAAGTTTTATATTATGCAGACATTTCACCTTTTTAAAGTACTGCAAACTAGTCTTTACGCTATTAAGTTCAATGTATTATCATTTACATTCTCTCTTGTTTAATTTTCCCAAATCTGTGAAATGCTTTTTTTTCATAGATCACAAATATGCCTAACAAAAGTCTGTTTCCTGGCTTAATCTACTGTCCACGTATATGCAGAACTGGATGGGTCACAAAGCTTGTTTTCTCTCTTCCTCTCTATCAACCCACAGACTTGACTATAGACTGCAGGAATGGGCAGCAATAATTGGTGATGTGTTATTTTGGTTTAGAGACTAAATAGCATGGATCAAAAGATTTTGTTATACAGGTAAGAGAATGATTAGGGATACCTTTCCTATTGCCTGGGTTTGGAAACAAGGACCCAAAGAAGAGAACAAGAATGAAATAAGTATCCTCACATTCTAAAGAGAAATGAAACAACTGAGGCAGATGGTCCCTCGTCTGGGAGTACTCCTCCTCTGTGGTGCTGTGAGACAAGAGAACGATCTCTACAAACTGAGTCTCTTCACAAGAAGAGACTACCTTTTCACTCCTGGCTTAGAGGAGTCCTTAAGTATCAGACTACGCCCAATCAGCTAGAACAGAGAGGGCCTGAAAGAGAGTTCTCTAAGGATATCTCACAGCAGGCTAACTGTGCAGTAGGAGACCCCAGGAGAGCCCTTCACAAATTCAGAACATACACTCTATGAGAGAGCCACCATTTGGACACCTGCCACATAGAAAAAGGCATTAATGGCCAGTCAGTTAAATTACAGAGGCAGCAAAACTCAACAGAATATTACAAGCATAAGCTGAGCCAAGTAAAAGTAAAGTTTTGCCCATTTCTTTCTATCCAGACCCAACACCTAAAGGAGGGAGAACCAGAATTGTGGGAGGGAAGAGGGATCTCAGAACCAATCCACACTGCTACTGAAACAAAGAGAGAAAGACAGAGAATGAGAAAGAACAGACCACACTAACCCCAAGTTCCCAGTGCCCAAAGACAGACTAGTGCTGGGGGAGAGGAAGACCTTTAAATCGCAAACGAGATCCAAATTTCATATTACACTAGACTGGAGGGCTTTTTTAAATGACCAAAGACAAATGAGAAGCTACGACCTATGACAAGATATGACCACAGTAGAGTCTATACAGATCACAGATGCAGGTTAACATTCTACCATGGAGAAAAACAGCAAGAACATAAAGACTAATGCAAGGTACAATTCATAGGCAAAACAGACAAGAATTGGAAACAATCAGAGAAAGAAGGAAAACAGAATAAAGAAGAGAACAAGATCAAAGATATCATTTTTTCAGTTTGCATAACTTGAAAGTCACCAGTGCCAATAACTGAAACAGAAAACAAGAAGAAAGTCAAGTTTATAAATTATGAAAATAAATACTTTTTGACATTCTGAGTTCTTCATTCACCCACTTAGTCATATAAGCAATAGATATATATGGTGCACCTACTTTGTAGAAGACCATATATGAAGTATTAGGAATAACTAGATTTAGATGGTCAGGAAAGACTTCTTAGATGATGAAATATCTATGCTGAAACCTTAATGACATAATAGGAATAGTGGTGTATGTGTGTGTGTCTGTGTGTTCAAGAAGGGGTTAATACAGAAAGATAACCAAATATATCTGGGAAGAGGAGTAACAGGCCAAATCATGTGAACCATATTAAGGAACTTGTACTTCCAGGGTAAAGTAATTCACAGAAAGATTTTAAAAAAGGTTTAAATAATCAGATTTATTTGAAAGACATGAAATATATCTATGATGAGATGTACACAAATGAAAGTTCAAAACAGTTTCGAGCTGAAAATATGGTCTTAAGAATGATCTAAATAAACATAATAATTAAAGTCAGAGGAATCTACATGGGCAAGGACAAAACCTAATGTAACTTCTACATTTATGGGATGGTTAACAAAAAGAAGCCCATCAAAATGCCCAAGAAGATAAAGTTAAGGCAAACAATAAAAGAAACAGGATCTTACTATGTCAAGAAAGTCAAAGGAGGAAAAGCACCAAAGTTAAGAGAGTGGTTATCAACATGGAATGCTCCAGAAAACTAAGAGGGTGATGACCAGATGACCAAAGAAGTGAGTTCAATGAGTTAAGGAACTAATATGATACTAATGAACTTTAAGAGAGTTAGGTAACTTCAGGAGTAGCAGAATGCTGAGAAAATAGAAACTCAGTATACAGATTATCTTTCAAGAAATCTCATGGTTATGGAAAGGAGAGAGAGGCAGTAACCATAAGGGAATTGTCAGAATCAAAGAAAATAATTTAGTCTTTTATAATGTAAGGTAAGTAAAAACTGAATCTATTTCTAGGCCAATGAGAATTATCTAATGAAAAAATAAAAAGTAAGATCCAAAAGAATGAGATAATAAAACAAGAGTCTGAAAAAAGTAAAAAGAAACAGGATAAATGACGGCCTCAAAAGAGGAAGAGAAAATTCCCTCTGTAGAGACACAGGCAACAATTAAAGGCGAAATTACAGAGCAATCTGAAGTATAAAAGAAGTTGATGGAGGTCCTTGAAGATGATCTAACTGTGAAGAAAGTTCATTCACAGAGTATGAAGGTGTTGGGGTGAATTTCCAGGCTGACAAAGATGAAAAAAGTTCAAAAAGCAGGTACAGGATAGAATGCTCAACAGAGATAAACAAAAGGATAATAACAAGAGGTGGCTCAACTGGAAATATATGTTAGATTGAGTAGAAGAATGAATTGCCCAACTTTAGTCTTCGCTCTAGAGATGCTGAGCAACCCCAGAGCAAATGTACATAAAGTGGATGATAAAAGAAGCTGAGCTACATCAGCTCTTACATGTATAGCCTAAACACTGACAGTTCAAGAAAACAAAGATTGCACATTTTTAAAGATTTTCAAGAATAGAAATGGATATCATAAAATTGGAAAAAGTGAGACAACAATGATATGATTAGTGTACAGTGTAACACATTGACTGCTACCTTGGAAATGTCATTCATTCTTAACCTAAAGTCATTCCATTCTGTTAGTTTCCGCATACTTCCTTCTCCCTAATGGAGTCTTACTGTAAAACAATGTCTTAGAGCAAACAGCTCTGGGGTTCCACTTTACACAGAGCCACATAAATTAGTGGTCACTGAAATTGAAACTGAAAAATGTTATGCGAAAATAGTTACTTTAATAACTTCAAATGTCTTAAGTTAACCAACTACTCCACATAAAGGCTTTTCATATGAAAAAGTCTTAACTGTATTATAGTCAAATATCTCATAGGTAAATCCTAAGTAAATAATTCTCTGAAAACTGCAAACACCCCCTCTACCGTTTAGGAGTTTTGGTCATTGATGTAGATTTGAGTATGTAATAACTGCAGATTTAGAAAGTCTTTGTAACATATTGCGTGCAATCCGATTTAAGATAAATAAAAGTCTAAACTACTTGCCATGGACTAACAGGCCCCCCACAGTCGTCCTTGTCTGCCTTTTGTCCTTGCCAGCTTCATCTCTTATCGCTGAGAAGAGATTTGGTCTTCAATATCTTTGAATCTTAAATATCTTTGAATCCTCCGTACATAGCAAAATGCCCAGTATGTAATCCATACTTAAATATTTGCTAGCTAAATACATCGATAAATAAATAAATGTTGGAAAAGCTGGAGATCTTTCACTAGGTTAACACCAAATTTAAAGAAACAACATGAAAAATTACTATCAGGAGTATGTTAAAATTCCAAAATTATATTTCATACTGTTATAACTTTTATTAAATATGACCATAGTCTAATTATGTTTTAATTGCTTATGTAGACAAATCTTAAAGCTATTTTAGAAGGCTGAAAATTAAAAGCCTGATTTCAGCATGCTGAAATTAACCAGGTAATAACATGAAAACTTCAATATGAGAAACTTTAAAAACAAGTCAAATATGGGAAAATTATCTTTATTCAAAGAAATTTTTTACCTCATAATAGGATATGGTAAAAAGACCATGAGCTTTGGAGTCAAATAAACTTGCATAAAAATCTGTCTCTATCAGCTGTGTGAAAATAGTATAATATAGATATTTCCAAGTTAATATATAAGAATGAAGTGTAAATAATATATAAGAATGAAGCAGAAACCACAAAAATGAGCACTGATACTAATGGACGATTTAAGAAAGAAACATGTAATTAATAAGCATGCCAAAATAAAATCTTTTAAGTCACAAATTTTAATCCATAATTTTGAGACACAAAATTGAATTTCAATGTTAAACATAAAAAAGAAGCCAAATGCATACAACATGTTCTTGCCCCTATAATCCAGGAAACCACAACCACCACAGTTTTCCTTTTCTACAACAGTGACTAAACAAACTTCCTCTATTGTATCATTTATATATTGACAAGTGCACACATTTATTTGTCTTACTCTGGCAGATTATTTCCAGAGATCAAATATCTTTTGACAGAAAGACATACCAATAAAATGTATGATTAGAAGTCAAAATTGTTATTATTAAAAATATTACCTTGGCTCTATAAAAACTCCGATTTTTCTGCTTCTGTGTGAAATAATACACTTTCCTTTAATAACTGAACACAGAATGAAAAACACAAAATAAAACAGTAAAAACTAATTAAAGAGAGAAATGAAGTCCATTAACTAGAATAATTTTTCACGAACAATAAAATGAGGAAATTCACAGTCAATAAGGATAAAAGTATCTCAAAATATTTTATAAGAAAACAATTACCACTCAGATAATTCACTTTTTTTCTAGGTGTGTTATTTCTTTAAGGTGTAATTCTCAAAAAAGATGAACTTTTGATTTAGCACAATATTCCAATTCCAATTTAGCACAATATTCCGGTTCGGTATGTATTTATTTATCATTCACAATGTGTACATATACCACCTAACATGGTTTACATTTTTAAGCTAATTGCGTCCTCAAGGATCAATGGATTCCATTTTGATACAATCCAATGAATTGATATTATTTAGAATTCTCTTAATCCTACTGCTTCACATTTGTGTTTTAAAAATCAATCCTCACAAGTATAAAAATATTCATGCTACTATAATGGATGTGCTGATACTGATATTCCTTAGAATACAGATTTTTTTCCTACAGACTTCCCTATAACATAAAATTAAACACGAATCTAGCTTTCCTATTGCTTTATCTTTTCAAATTATAAATAATTTGAGGGCTCAGTCTGGTAAACTCAATAACAAGAACAGGCTACTTTCTCTCACTTTCCAGAAGGAGTTTTAACACTGAATTCACAGCCAACCACATCTCTAGTTAATTCTTTGCTTGGCTAAGCAGGGTAGAATGCATTTTTGCAACGTTTATTTTTGTTTTTAGTATGCTTTTGGCTTCCATTTAAGGCAAATATCTTGAACATAATCAGAATCATGACGGATTGAACACAAAGTCTGACAGAGAGAGAGAAGGTAAGAATGACTCCAAGATTTCTGACCTTAGAAACTGTAAGGATGAAACTGCAATTAAGATGGAAAAAATTGTGGGAGAAGCAGATTTAGGAATTTGTGAGAGAAATCGGAATATTTAAAATCCTATTTAATTCTAACATACTTATTAGACATATAAGTGACATCAAGCAGTCAGCTGCATCATTAGTCTGGATTCACATGAGCATTCCAGAATGGATATGAATATTTGGTAGTCATCAAAGAACAGACAATTATTTAAAACCATGACACTGAATAGGACCACCAAAGGAGTAAGTAAGTATAGAAAAAAGAAGAGAGTGGTCCAAGGACTGAGCTCAGGGAAATGAGAAGAAACCAGCAAAGGAAACTTGAAGCTGCAAACAGTGAGGCAGAGGTGTGCTGGAGGCAAAATGAAATGTTTCAAAGAGGAGGCAGTGATCGCAGTGTCAAATGCTGGTGACTGGTATATAAAGATGAAGACTGAGAACTGACCACTGAATTATCATCACTGAACTCACCAGTGACACTAATAAGAGCAGTTTCACTGGAAGGATGAGGTCAAAATCCTAACTGGAGTGGCTTTAAAAGAAAAACAGGAGGAGAAGAACCAAAGACAGCACAAGTATGGACGGCTCCTTTAAAGCATTTTACCATTATTGGCATGGTAACTGGAATAGGAAATGGGATAGAGAGAAAATGCTTTTTTTTTAACATTGGAGAAATAACTGCTTGCAGGTTGAAAGAAAATAGAGTAGGGGAAATTGACAGTATAAGAAAGAGAAGAAAGAATTGCCAAAAGATGTCTGAGTAGTTAAGAGGGAATCAAAACTAGAATAAAAGTGGAAGACTGGCCTATATAATAAGAGAACATATAGACTAATACAGGGACTGACGTAGATCCGGTGGTGGGAGCTTATGGCATTTCTTTTAACTACTTTTATGTTATCAGTGAAATAGGACACAAGGTCATCAATCAGCATGACAGAGGAGACTTTGGAATTGATACTTAAATTTATCATACATTGTATAGCTTGCTGCCTTAGTTCCAAAGAAAAGTGAAAATGTTACAAGTGAGAAGGAAGTTGGGGTCATTTTCAGCATTCACAGCCTATCTCAAATTTCTCTGTTTCCCCAAACCATACCTTAATATAAACACAGATAACCCTTCACCATCTCTACCCTAGACTAATACAGATTCCTCTTCTATCAAGAGCAAACTTTCAGGATGACTCTCATTCAATCAGACTTCAAACACTCTCACTGTCTCTATAGGTTCTAAGTATCTAAGAATAAACCCATTGCTCCAAAAATTAGGCCCACAACATTTAATCATTCTGGAATTAAATGACCTTTAGCAAAGTTTCTCACTTTACTTTTTCCTATAGCATCTAGTATTCTTATATATGCAAAGGTATAACATTCTAAATATAAAACTGAATTTATTCTGCACTATGACAGATATTTACTAAGATTTTATATTTTCCACAAAGCAGCCCCAGAATCACTATGATCTCAATTATGTATATTGCCCTGAAGAGGACATTCACACACACAAAAAATCATATATACAGTTGTTCTTGCTATGGTACTAGATGAATCTTAAATATTTAATATGTAAATAATATTTACTTTAATATGTAAGGTATCTGAATACAGCACTAAATTTATATACCGATTATAGCAAAATACAGATATATCATAAAAAAAAATTTTGCCATAATGACCATCAAGAATTTTTGTGATGACTCATGGAAAATACGGACTGTTGATAAGAAATGGAAAGTAATAAACCAAGGTCCCTATGAGATACTCTTAATAAGACTGTGCCACTAAATTTTCTTGGATCTTTCATAGAAACTGCAGGAACATGAATTAAAATGTTTAAGGCCTTCACAGAAGCAACTAAAAAAAAGAATTTTTTTTAAGCTAAAAAAGGTGAAAAACAAGCCTTGTGAGTTATGACATACATTATTAAACTTCTACCTTCATCATTTAATACATTATGACTTTCTTTTTGACTAGGAAAAGGATTTTCAAAAGTCTTAGTATCTTGAAAAAGATCATGAAAGCAAGTATTAAATATTCTATATGCCATCTGATTTATTCTTATTAAAGCTCTGATCAATATTTTTAATGTTTTATATTTGCATGTACAAGAATGAAGAAAGGAGGAACTAATGAATAATTTTCAAGTCTTAATACAAATAAACCCATATGCTTCATATGAGATTATAATGTGTTTCGATATTATAAATTCATGTCCTTGGTTTTCATCTCAACTATATGAGTAAAAAACACACAAACTAAGCTCTGCATATCTTCAGGGCTATCAAAGAACACGTTTTTAGGCTATGCAAGTAACGTATCTACGTAACTCACATTGGAAGGACACCTTAGAATATTCAGAAGCTCTATAAATCCATTAACCAAGAGAAGTGATTTGCTGAAAACTTATTCCTATATATAACAAGTATTACTTGCAATTATATAACTAAAAATATGAACCTACATAATGTAAAAAGGCATTTATAAAGTCTAAAATAAATATACACCAAATTATTTATATTAATTATCTTAAAGGGTTGGGATGAGGAGAGTTAGCTTTAACTTTCTCTGTATTGTCTGCATTTTTATAACAATCTGTTATTATGAGAAAGAAATAATTTTGAAAAAATCTTTATAGCACTGTTTTTCTTTTTAGGGCCACATTACTGTAATTTATTGTATCTTAAAATCTCTGCTGCAAATTTAGTATTATTAAATGTAACAAACATGAGGAGAAAGAGATGAAAAAAGAGTCATAAAATGCTTATTGTATGTCAGGTATTATGAGGCATGCTTTACATTTTTCTCTTTGTGGCACCTAGACCAACAACTTATGTGAGAGATACTAATATCTCCATTACACAGATGAGAAAATTAGAGGTCCAAGAAGATTAAATGATTTTACGAAAATCAGACGCTAGCTAGCAAGTGGCAGAGCTCAGATTCAAACTCTATTCTGACACCATACATTCTCTAGGAGTATTCCATCTCATATCCCCAGAAGGCATTAAAAAGTATTGAACTGACTTGATAATTTCTTAATAAACTTCACTGTGTATTATCCAAAGCATATTTTCCTCATAAAAATTTTGATTATAGTAAGTAGGGTCCTAATGGTTTGAGTAGACCTTTTTAACCTCAAGTTTATAATTGAACAGATCTCTAGAGTAGTTATATGATTTAAAAAGTGAAAGACAAAATCTTACAATGCTAAATGAAAAATAACTGAATGATTTCATGTAAACAATCTCAGATAAGCAGAATTTCAAACTATCTTAGAGGTCAAATATTAATATGAAGATGGGAAAATATACAGAAGATATCAAGGTTCTATGTTTACAGGTCTGGTCAGGACAGAAAACTTGCTTTGATGTCACCATTTTGCTTAATGATTACAGTTTTGCTTTCAATGGCAAAACTCAAATTTATAGGATTTCCATACGAATAGGGAAAAAATTATCAACTCATTAAAAATATCTAATTATTTCCAAGTGATGCACCAATGTGGCCGTTTGGTGAATATTACCTAAACTTTGAATACTGCATTTTCAAATTCAAATTTATTAGTCTGATGCAAAGTTACAGAATAAGAGTAAACAAACAAGTCCATCATTAACTTGCTATATCACAAACCATTTTAACTATCACTGTGTTCTTTTCCCTAGTTGTAAAACAGAGATTAAAATCCCTGCCTCCACTGATATATTAAGATCTAAAATAAGTGATAAAACATAAGATCTAATTAAGCCGTGATTAATAAACTACTGTTATGTACTACTTACTCACTTTTATTAAGTAACTGTTCGTTATACAGATTTAGACTTTTAAAAACAAGACCATCACTTTTCCTACTAATAGTAGATATAGTTTAAATAAGTGCACAAAGAAATTTAGAGCCTGGCCCTTTAAATGATACTGAATTTAGATAACTATTACTTGAAACAATTCCCAAACCCAAAATTTCTTCAAAACTTCCCTCAAACAGAATTCTATTTGTTCTGCATATGTTCAGTAGCCAAAAAACATACGTAATCCTTACTGTATTATTTATCCCTTTAAGTTACCTAAATTAACCCCGTCACATTGCAGTTTCTATTTATTTTAAATGCAATCTGCTGAATTACTTGAAGGGCCTTCAGAAAAATCTTTGGGAAAAGCAATGTTTTAAAAAATCAAAGGGAAAAAAATTACATGCAAGAAAGCTAGAATATGATTTCAAAGCTGAGTATTTTTTTCATAAAGGGTCAATATTTATTGCAGTCTGCTTTAAAAGGCTCTGCTGCCATTTAATATATGACTTTACTGCCAAGACTCTATAGAACCTTGAAGCTTTTCTTATCAACTTATGTCATTTTCTAAAGATAAAAATACTGTTTTCAATTCTTATTTATTTTACTAACCCATTTTTAGCCACACTAAATATCCCGGCGTTATTATTCCTTAACAAAAATACAATATATGTGATTACTATTCACATTCATAACTATCTGTCAAACTATATATTATCTATTTGTAAAATTCTCATTAATTTTCATACACTTCAGAGAATAAGTTAGTAAGACAGAACTCAGGTAGATCATTTCAACAGCAAAAAGACTTTTATAAGGACCAGAAACAGGGATTTACAAAATAAAGGGTCCGTCAGTATTCTAAGCCCACCAGCAGGAGACTATATCATAAAAGTAGCAGCCTTCCACTGTAAAACTACTAATCTTAGTAATACAGTACATTAAACATGCCATTTGAGATATATGCCAGCCTAAACTGCCACATATGGCATATCGAGCTTATTATCACAGTTTGTGTTTTCATATCCAGAGTCATTCTAGTCTTTAAACAACATGTCAAATATACACCAGTGTAACTAAATATGTGATAAAGCTTTGAAAGGAACATACCTCTCCTTAAACAGAAAAGGTACACAACTTTGGAAGAATAAATTTAAAATACTACTGTAAAGAAAATATGGCTAGAAATTTTCAGTTGAGAAGATATGTGTAAACACAAAATAGAATAATATTTTAAAGGCAGAATTCATAAAAGATGTTAAATTTAAATAAACGTTACTTTGAAACAATTCAAAATTTCTTCAAAACTTTTCTCAAAGAGAGTTGTATGGTCTCTGCAAAAACTGTATGTGGTCATCTTCCCTATATTTTTTACCCCTTTAAGAACAAGTCATGATATCCTACCATGATATGCATTATCAATTTGAAGGCAATGAAACTTTACTTATGCTTCCTTTTTATATTGAATGCAACCTTGAGTTATACAACTGGTATTACTGAATTATGAATAGCACTTAAATAAAGATTACACAGCGAATATTTTTATTTCAAATCCCCATCTGGTGCTTAACGTCACTTCAGCTGTTCAATTTTTTAATGTTTCTCTACACAACTAGCCAATAATTTCACAAATCAGTATAAAATGCTAGATAGATTTTTAATTTCATTTTCTAAGTGGAAAAACAGTGCCATATTTTTCACAGTCATCTTTTTAATTCATCTGAATTTGAGAGAGAGTATCGATTAAGACTGATTCTTATATAAAATAAATATTTATCAATGATAGAGAATCCTGCTGAATCTCAATAATCAACTGAAATTCCAAACAAAATAATTACGTAACAGAGAACCCACTAACAATGAATAAGATTCAATTCTCATTTTCATTGACGTAACGCATACCACTGCTTCTATCATACACCAAAACTTTAGTGTTTGAACGGCATCAAATTCACACATAAAAAAATGCGCACACTGTACAAATCACTAATTTTCATCAAATTAAAAATGAATGTATCTGTTCACATGCCAAGAGAGTTAGAAAGGTCTACATATCCATAAAATTTAAGAAACCAGAAAAATTTTATCAGCTATGATTCTAAACAGCTGTGAAGGCAAAGCAACCTAGTAAAAGAAACCATTCAAGTTGCTAACGTTAAATGCACCTGCGTAGACAACAGGGTGTGTCACACTGAACAAATACATCACTCTCTCCAGAGCTTTCCTGAACGCAGCAGAACATTGCCCACTGACATGTGTCCTTCAGTCCGTCCCCAGACTCTTTTTCTTCTACACTTAGCACATAACTGCTTAAGAAAAGACAGCTCTCATATTTCTTCTCTCTTTTCTGTCTCCCTAGTTGCCTCACCTTTCCCTTAGTCTTTTCCTTTCTAAACAAGTTAGTCTTCTCTTTAATTCTACTTATATTGCCTAAGCAGAAAGCCAGACTCCTCAATCTACTACTCAACTCTGCTCTTCCATAACTAGGACAGTCCTTCCTCCAATGTACAAGTATCACGTATTTACATTTATATAAATAGACATATATTTAATTACAGTACTACGATCATTTTATAGACAGATATATTTTTTCTTTACAATAGTTCTTGCTAATGAATATTTCCAAGATGATTATTTTTCAAACTCTTTTTTTATATGTAATATTTTCTCTTATCTAAACAAATATCCATAATATATCCCTGTCCCCACTCTCCCCCTACAATAATATCCACTTTTATTCCAATAACACCAAACTCCTTTTGTAATCCTGGAAATATCAGGAATTTTTCATATCTCCATGGCTAAATTTTATCTCTCTGCTTCAAATGACCCTCCACTCTTGTCCACCAAGCAAGTTAAAATGCAACTCTCAAAACCATCAGCTCGCTTTGAAGTCAACCCTCTGCTCTCAAGCTCTGCCACTGACAGAGGTGGTTTCAACTCTGAGACATAATTCTATCATTATATAATTATCAAAAGTTACTATAACCAGGTCTTCATCTTTGTTGTTTCTTATTGCTTCCCTGCTTGAGAGTAAGATCTTCAGAGCATTGTATACCTACTCCTAACCCCAAAGGGGGGCATAAACATCTATGGAAATGTTAAAATCTGGCCATGGCGGCAGGGAAAGGCAGGGAAAGCAGCAGGGAAAGAAATACTAAGATAGAGTTATTTTAATTCCACCAGCTTTTCAAAAAATAAATGGAATTTATAAAAATGTAGGGGACTAAGCATGAGACTAAATAGATCTATCTATTAAGTCTTAGATGTTTCATTGGTTTATTGTAGCAAAAAGCAATGTATTAATACAAGAAAAACACTTGTGTTTCATGCATTTCTCTAAAAATCCTTGATTTTCAAGGTGTCTCAAAAAAATGTCAGCAGTAGGCTGTTCCTTACTGCTCAAGTAGCCGTGAGGCAGTAAGCAAACTAGAATGTGCTATAGCTACAAAATCTTGTAATGTAGGTACTTTTAATTACTTTATTAATAAATAAATATTCATTAGACTCATGTTGCTTAAGTCAGAATATTTTAAAAGTGATCTTCATGTTGGAGATGACTTTGACCTACTCTCCATAATACTGGCTTTCCGTTTTCTTCACAAAGACAACATGCTAAATAGAAAGGAAATTCCCCTATCAGACCCCATCTTCTTCCTTAATACCTGGCCCAGCCTTGTTCTAACACTTCTATGGCCATTTCTTGTTTGTGTTTTGTGTGAATTTTTGAACTCATTAGTTCACTTATCCAAATTACCGATTTTATACACACACACTTACCCTTCATCAAAGGAAACCAGAAATAGAATGAAAAACTAAAGATGAATTACTTCCACCTCCACTGTATTGATATTATACGACCACTTCACAAGTAAAAGCCTCAGATTGGTCATTCATTCATTCCCACATACATTCCTTTAAATTTCAAGTGCCACCTATGTTTAAAGCGCTGAAACATACAGCATATGTAGCAGCAGGCACGAAGGAGGACAAATTCCTTCACACCAATGGAGCTTAATTCAATTATTCAATTGATGGAAGTAAAGACCATCACACAAGATTTTTTGTTTTAATTTAAAGCCGTGAAGGAAAAACATCTTCAAACTCACGTTAAGTACTTTGTTAGAAAGTAGTCACGCCTATAATGCACGGCAAACAATACCAGAATTCTAATTAACTGAGAAGGGGACCAATTTAATGAAATGAATAGACAAAAAGAGAAAATACTGATGTTTTTTAAATTAATAATTATTGTAGAATATATCTTCACTTTTACTTAGATTGTCTTATAATTAGCCTCATGTTTATTTTTTAATCATAATATTTTGTCCTTTTAAAACCAACTGTTATGAATACCCAGCCAAATATGCAATATTTAAGGAAATTTTTCTAACTCATAAAAAGATGGAAAAAATATATATCCTTAAAAACAGAATTTGACTTAGAAAGTACAGTTTTTTTTAATCAACATCAACACTCTGTTTAACCAAAAGTAAAAAGTTGAGCTAAGAAACAGTGGAAACAAGCTCCACTCTCCCCAAAAAGAACTTTGCAAATGAAGAAAAGTAACGAAGCCACCGAAATCAAATTGCCCTGAAAATATTGCCATTTTCAAACATCATAATTAGGGGAAAACAGAAAACGACCAGGCTATATTCCAGGCAATAAAATCTATCATATCTTTCTTTTTTTAACGTGTGGTAATGACGAGGAGCAACTGTCTCTGGTCCTTCAATGTAGCAAACCAACAACAAAAAATTACCATAAAATAACTACTGTGATTTCAACTTAGTTTTAAAAAAGGGGGCATATTGATTTTACAACTAGGAAAGAGAAAAAGTGAGGACATTTCCCCAGAGAGTCATATCCAAAAGGGGCATATTCATTTTGCAAGTAGGAAGGGGAAAAAGTGAAGACTTACTTCCTCAGTGAGTCATATCCAAAAAGGGAGGGGGGAAAACAAAGAGTAGAGCAAAATAAGAAGAGCATGAAGTACCTACTACAATTGTATCACAAACTCAGAAAACATATCTAGAAGTTACAGGACAATTATTGGCGTATATCACTTAATCTCTTGGTTTTCTCAACTGGTAAATGAAGATCCTAGACAAGATCCTATCTAAGCTCCGCTCCTTTCATCTAGTTCCACAATTTCACGATTTTTCCAATCTCTTTAAATGGAAAGCTTCTTCATTACTCCTAAGTGCCCTTAGTAAGTCTTTGACGAAGATGCCATATAATATAAAAAATTTAAAACAAAACTTAAGGAGACAGTAACAAAGCACAACTTTTTAGGGTAAAATAAAACATGTCTATATTCCTTTACAAAGAAAAGACACTTTGTAATAATTCTAAGTCATGATGACCAAAGAGCTGTCTGCACAAGGGCTCAGAGGAAGCATCTGATATATACACACGATAATTAACCAGACAAAAGCTTCCAGACACCTCTCACACTAAAGAATGAAACTGGGTTTTTTAAAAGATTGTACTTTCAAATTTTTTAAAAACTGTAAGTCTTAGAAAAATAAAAGCAAGAATTTTACAAAGAATAATTAAAATTAAGTATGCGAATGAACAGTCTCTAAGTAAGACCTCACTGGCTTCCAACACTAACTCCTTCAAAAACAAGTATTTTAAGAGTGAATATAACCAAATTTGAAAGGCTACAGTTCTTCTAAAATGTTTAGTAACATAAAACAAAAACAAAAACACGTACCACACTCTCTACTATTCTACGTTAATGAAATGCACTACGCCATTCCTTCTATTCTGCTCTGCCCCCAAATTACCAGATCTTAAAACAGTCACCGCCAAATCTAATTTCTAGAGCAGCAAATTATTAACAATTTAAATGAAGACAACTTTCTTCTTTAAGATAAGAATCATTTTTAAAAATTGAATCAACTGAGAGTCAGCATTTATTATATCCTAGAGGGGATGCAGGATTTGAAGTCGTATTTAATTATTAAGTTCATTCTGGGAAAATTCATTCTGCAAAAGAATTATGGGGCTTCCAATGTACAGCTATTTTCAAAAATCTTTAAAACAGAAAGAAAAGTTATTCCTCAAACTTCAAAAAGTATGCTGTTTCATAAGTAAAAAAAGAACTACAGTCCAAAATTTAAAAATTACTGAGTTCAGACTAAAATTCACTAGAAATTACAAATATACTGAACATCACTAAAACATATAACAGGTCTTCAAATAAGAAAGAAAAATATTTTTTTAAATATCAATTATTGAATAAAATTAGTGTAAGAAGGGTAAAAAAAGTTTTATTTTCCACACCACATAATCTTACCTGAATCATTTTGTTGTTAAAAAACTCAAGATACTGATTTCATTTTTCATCTGGTCCTGTCAATGACACTATGACAGGCCCCACAGGAAGCAGCAAAAGACCAATAATGGAGTGCAGATATTGTGTGTTTTCATGACCAAGTTTTGTTATGGAAAAGGATATCCATATAGTGGTTTGAAACTTAGTAAATATTGAAAATATCTCAAAAATTTTGTCAGTGTACAAATATTCCTTTTTATTAACTTTGTAGTCTTAAAATGTTTATTCTCACCATTCTTTATCAATTTTAAAATGATGAAGGATATATATGAAATTTTAAAGAATCATTTTTATATTAATGAGAATTAATAACAAAACAATAGTCCACAATGTCAAAAAAGAAAAATCTTAACTGAAAAATGAAATATGTTTAAAATTGTGGAATGATTCTCTTGACTTCTGGAGATGATTATTCTAGTCTCATTTCCCATAATTACTATTTATATTACTATTTACCAAAAAGTTACCAACTATTCATAATTTAATTAAAATAAAATTTAAAAGACTTTTGTTACAAACAGCAACTTCAGAATTAAACAGTTATTGGCAATACTGGTAAAAATTCCTTCAAGACAAGTATAGAGGTTACAAAAAATCTGTGCAAACTCCAAAACTTAATTACTCTTGGGTAATTCACAAATTATATTCAATGGATACCAAAAAATTCAAATTAGTAAAACAGAAAAGTCAAAACTACAAAAATGCTTCACAAAGACTCCAAATGATATTTTTAAGTTCTGAATTATTTTAAAGTAGTATAGCACCTTGCCAGATTTAATTTAAAGACATTTTTACCTTAGGAATTGCTTTCCATCCAAGGGGCTATTAATAAACGGGGCTGTGATGAAACACCTACATTAATTGGGAGTACTATTAGAACACACACGAAACTTCTATACTTGCCATGAAAGCATATTGTAAGTCAGTATTTCAAACAGATTAACAAATGTAAAACAATAGAAATAAATGACAGACTAAATTTTTAGAGTTTTTATTAAATGAATCAAAATTTAATTTACTTGTAATAAAGGGTAGTAAAGAATCATTTCAACAGCACTCCTATATTATGTTGAAACATCCCAAAAATATTTTTAATGATATACCTGTCTTGTTTGTTGGAACACTTCAAAACACTCAGCAAAGTTTGCTCGCCAAAGCCCCTAACACACTAAAAAGAGACAACTTAATTTTACATGGGTTATTTCTCCTTAAAAATAAATGAACGTTAATCTAAGATTAAAAAAAGAAAGAACTACAATGTACTCTCACTTATTTCCGCTCACTCATGATTTGAAAAAGTACTTGTGGAATGGGGAAATTTAAATACTTCGGACTTAACGCTATTTTCTTTTTGACTTTTATACCTAAAGCCCCCATCTGCTTTTTATGTGAATGCTATCAGAGCCAGAGAAATCATTTTAGTTTCAAATATTTCCATACCAAAAACATGGAAAAACTGATGCCATATCTTTAAAGAAGATGATGAAGAGAATAGAAACTTCCCCCACCCAGGCATCAGGAAGTACTGAAAAGGACTGCTTCATTTCTCGCGTGTTGCGTTTTACACCGTGACACTTCAGTCTCTGAGGGTCAGGTTAATTAAGCTGCATGGCAGCTGCATGCAGTGTGAGACACACGTTGCTGCGGTTCCCGCCAGTCCAGTCCAATTACCTGTAGGATCCCAGCACTGGACAAGTGACAACCAACCTCTTCTCTCTAGTCATTTACTCCCACTGGTCTACCGATAAATGTTAGAACAAACTAACCTCTTTTTGGAAAAGACTGCAAAGCTGAATGCACCTGCTGCAGGCTGCAGTGACGAGTCCCAGAGAGATGTTTGTCAGTCAGATCTCTGCAGATGTTGTTTTAACTTTAGGCTAGAGCTGTATCCAAAGATGGAAATGAGATGGCAATCAAGCACAAATCTCCCACCCTCGTCCCCCCAATTTTATTTTGAAAAGCTGCACTTGCTCATAAAAGTTGTGCTTTAAAACACAGCTCCACTAAACTGGAAAGAACTCAGACTAGACTCTATGGTACAAAAACAAAAAGGAAAAACGTTTATTAAGTGCTGAATTTTAGTTAACAAGTGGCATATTTCATCCAACAAATGTTATTTGTGTCATTCAAGAGCTTAAAAAATTAATTCTGTTAAGCCAGAGCAAAAGAAAAGAAAAGAACTATAAGATAGACAAGTTTTTGATTGGTGGTTTGTTGCTCAGGTTTTTAGTGATACCACATACTGCTTAGAGCTCCCAAGGCACAGATCATTTTCCTCTCTGTATATTATACAAAACATCTTCAATACATAAATATTGAACTATTTCACCAATTGTGTTCACTATTTCTAAACTATTCCTGAAATCCTTTGGGGGTGGTATTTGCAAGGCAACATTGTTAGATGTATTGTATTTCCTTACAGTGTCACAAATTTTAAATGAGCTATTTTTCCAAAATCCAGAAGGCTTCAAATAGCAAATTTCAAAGTGACGTTGCACTATATAATCCACGTAAACACCAACAGCGTAAATTAATGATGCTCCATAACTTACTAAACCGACGACAGAAGACACAACATCAGAATGAATCAAAAAAGAATCAAATAAAATGAACAGCTAAGGTTTTTAATGCTCATTCAAACTTTCTAAAAATTCCATGCCACAAAACATTTGCTTACATAAGTATAAAAATTGTATCTTTCACAAACTACAATTTCAATATAGACTGTCCTATGCCAGTAACACTCCTTTGCATGTCACGATTTTCTATTCCTTGAAATGAGAAATGAAGTATTAAAAATACAGCAAATTTTTAGAGATATATGAACGTCTAAGTGAAAGATTACGGTTCCTCCTTCAATTGAGGATATAGAGAGACAAAATATGAAGTAACTCACAACAATAGGTAGTATGACAAATACCAACAGCAGAACTTTAAGATTTAAAGAAAAATACGTTATGTGTCAGCAACTTTGATCATACTAAAATTAAACGTATAGCACAGTGTAATGATAACTATTCTATTAAACGCAACAACACTGGAAAGGATATTACTTTATTTTCTACTCGTTGCAGTTCTATTTATCTACTAATTTTGCCTTAAAATAATATACCTACAAATTTCTAAAATGTTCTGCATCTAAGACCAAAGATGATAAACTGCAACTTTTAGAAGCTATAACAAAAGTATTCACATTATATTACCAATATCATAATACTCTTCCTTCAACAATGTAAAACATAAGAAGTGATCTATTTTAAACATCATTAACTCCGGATTTCCAAAAAACTGATTATTCTTATACAATCCCAATCCTAAAGGTTAAATTGGCCACAGAATTTTCTCCATGTCAAAGTTAAGGCGGTGTGGGGAATTTCCTTCACTAAAAAAAAAAATTCACTTACATTTTGCTTTTTTATGATTTTAAAAAATGTAACATACAAATGGTTTCTGATTTTTATGAAAAGCATCACCCAAGTTGGATAGCGATAAAATTAAGATATAATATATCTAGGAATGGTAAGTTCAAATTTTAACAGACCACAAAAGGAAATATTTTACATTAAACATGATCCAGTTTTATAACCACAAATATGAAAAGTGTAAAATACACACAAATGTATGCCAAGACGATAGTGAAGGGTTCCTGTTTGATTGATCCAATGAATATCCCCAGTGTCATATAACGGAATAAAAATAGGTACACTATGAAGTGTTCTAAAATCTAAAGAATGCATGAAAATATCCTTTACTATTTCCAACCAATAATGTATTCGATAAGTTCTTCTGATTACCTACCTGAATCATTCATTAAATAATTTTTAACAGATCAAATCAATCTATTTATTAACAAAAACTAAACACATCTTCAGATGCCAAATAAAATAAAAGAACAGTAGCGCCATTCTGAAAATGCATACATTCCCCAATGCATATTTTCCCCAAATGAGAAAGCTGCTTTTTTACTTCAAGGCAACAACTTTAGGTAAGCTAATCATAAAAAGGATATATAGATAAATCAAATTAAGTTGCTTTAATCAGGTAAGAAAAAAAGATATATTCATAAACCACCAGTGATAAGTTAGTATTCTGTAAAATTTAGATTTTTAAAAACAGATAAATGAATTACACATCACAGGAAAAAGTAAAATAAAACTACTTGTAGATCTTTTTTCTGATTCTAATAACGGAAAAACACACTTTACAATCCTCATCATACAATTTCCCAAATTAAATATATGACATGATGAAATACACAATGCAATATACGGTTCTACAAATTCTAAATTCATACCATTTAACGTGCAAAAATGTTTTCTTCATTTCAACCATAAATATCAAAAAATTACTCAGAAAGGCCAGGTTGCTTAAGACATTTTAAAGATATAACCTGAGCAAAAAAAAGGAAAACAAATATGACAAATGTGAGGAGATTATATTGGCTATAGCATTAACAATGCACATATCATTTGAGTCGAAATTTATTAAAATATCTCCAAACTGTGTCTGTGCTCTGCACTGTATATCCTGAAGAAAGTTTGTCTCAAACACACCAATGTTTTAACTAAACCTTCCGAACACAATTACACTCTGTTTCAAAACTTAGGTTTTGAGAAAATCCATTAGGTTACACAACTAAAGTATACTTTTCCCCAAATACACTGTCTTAGCAAATGAGAAACAGGAAAATGCTTCATGAAATAAACATCAGGCATACACATTCTAATAGAAGAGTCATAAATACATATATGAAACACACAAAAATGGGCTTCCGAATTACTGCATAAGCCTACACGAAAGTCCTTATAACTCAGTGATATACATCACAGTTTTATAATTTATACTATCTGAGATGAGCAAGGTAAGCATCCCTTAAGTATATCTGAGTAAGAGAAGCTGAAAGTAGCTCAGAGGCTGTTATGTTGAAGAATACCAGCACCTTAGACAATTCCAGAGGCTTGTGGCCAAGTGTGAACAGAAAGACTACTAAAATTAAAGCCTATCAGAAGAGAGATGTATCTGTCCGAACAGGTAATAACCTAGTTAAAATCATATTTAAATACAAAGCGTTCAGAGTTATTAAAGCTTCTTATAAATTACGAGGCTTTATTTTATCCTTAAAATCGATTCCAAGTGTGTGATTGGTTTCCACCTGTTACAGGCAGAGTAGAAGCTTTCTTTTATCCAGACATTTCAACTCACATTTGAGCAGGTTACGTCACTACACACAAAATTTTATTCAACGCACTCCAGTCTTCCAACGGATATTCTTGCTCTATATAGAATAACTGCCTCAAAACTATAAATAAAATAAGCAATTTCAATGTAGTAAGAAAAAAATACATGACTAAGTGGACTAAAAACAAAAGATCTAATTCTTGGTGCACCCTTTCCAACCCACTGAAAATTAACTACATTCAAATGAAAAGACATTTAATTTACTATTTGGAATATCCATGATAAACACCAATTTTCTGTAACATCCCTGCACATCTGATACCACCTCATGTATAATGCAAAAAAACTATTTCATTTTCATCTATTGACAGTGAATTTAATTTACCATTGCAGCGTTTTTCCTAGAACTATCACGTTATTAATTCTGCAATCAAGCTCTTTTGAGTGCTTTTATTTGTACTAAGAGTTTTCACAATTCCACATTGATTTTTTCATCATAATATATCTTTTAAACATATGAATGTGAATATGTTAGCAAACTTTCTTAATGTATAAGGAAACTTTGAGAGACAAGGAAAGCCATCTAGAAAACTACACTCACAGGAAACAAACTTTCAAAGGACATCATACCTAATACACTACTGCTTAGTTTAACAAATTTAAGGTTTACAAATATATTATATGTAATTTACATAACTAAATGATAGCTTCAACCATTCTAAAACCTCCTTATCTAGCATAATGGTCCATTTTCTACCACCAAGCGATTGGCTACGAAAAAGAAATCCTCCAAATGTTCTGCTTACATTCATGCCAGATGTCTTTGCTGTATTAAAGAACTCTTACTGAATTAGATCATTGAAAGCAAATCAGCTTTCCTTTTCCACCAGGAAAAAAAAAAAAAATTAGCAGTATCGGTCCCCTCAGCACTGAATAAATATTTTTTATGCCCATAAAGATGAAATAACCAAAAAAAAGGCAGAAGCTACATCTAGGTAAAAGCGAATCAGTTAATGTTTTATCTGGGGATACACTATTCAATTATGCAGATTTTCCAATGAAGCTTAAAATCCATATATTAAGTAGCAAAATAATAAAAAGAGAAAAAGGGAAACATGCAGAACTGTATAACATTTGAAATTTTAAAAAAGCACACTGAAAAGTACAATACAAAAATTGTACCACCCAGGAAACTTGCCATGTTCCAGTGGGTTATAGTACTACACAAACTGTGAACATACTTTAATCAAATACAGCTCTTAAGTAACACAAATCTTGAGGCATTCTTTTACTTCTTACATAATAATATATTTCTTTGTTACAATTACATTAAAAACGTAATATTCTACAAATCTGAAGAAGCAGCATTTGTCCTCTTTACTTCACTCCAGGGCCAACAAACAAAGCAATGAAGCAGAAAGAGGTACATAATGGATTTAGAAGTAAATGGTCCATTATTTAAGAAGCCTTCCTACCCCCCTCTTCTGAATTCATTCTAGACTAATTGTCATTACAATGGTGTCTGAAAACTTCAGAAGAACCCTATTTCCTGATGCCAGCTGTCCAGGTTTCTATCTTTACATTTTAGAGTTTTTTCCTAATTAGAAAGAAGTATTTAGAAATGCCCAGAAGACTCATCTCGCAATTTGTCTAAATCACAGACAAGTAGATCAATTATAGAAACAAGACATAATCAACAGTGGAACAATTTTTACAATTTTTCCTCTAATACAGCAAATACATATAAAATAAAGTCTACACCACTAAGGATTTCTTTCAATACAGCACAGAACACACGTAGATCTTCTCTTTCTTTCCTGGGGGATTTAGCAAACAATCTCTTCACCATTGCACCTACCTGGATAAAAATCTTTGGACTTAGACAGCTTGATGGTGGCTCCAGTTTCTTTTTGCAACTGAACAATTGTCTGTCCTCCCTTTCCAATTATAGATCCAGCAGCATAGCTAGGTATGAGAACCTTTAGAAAATACTGGCCGTCTTCTGAAAAAATGCAAAGAAATATACTTCGTTAACACGATCATTTAAAAGTTTGCACCCCTTCTCCACCCTCAAGAGAGAAAAACAGCAATTAAAACACTGGGCATACAGCTGCAGGAAATATGGGGTTAAAAAGAATTTTTAAGGACAAAAAATAAGCCAATTACACTGAAAAATAAATATGTACAAAATGTTTCCCATCTTGGAGGATTTATAATTTCAAACTTGGAATGAAAATCGAAACATGTTCTATTATTTTGCAGCACTGTAGAAACTGATGAATAAATTCCAGTTGTTATTCCAAACATGGAAGACTTCCAATTCTATCTGTAGTTACTATGGTAAAACGGAATGAACTGACCCTTTAACAAAACTTCACAGATTTCTACGCTGACAAACCTTCACTTAACATACCGTAAAATAAATAAATAAAACGACTGTAAATAGCGATGAGCTATATTTGTTTGACATTAGCAAACACATAAGGGCTACTATCAGCCATTGCCTATATCCCACTTAAAGTATGCAAAACAACCATTCTCCTACCAAATTATCCACCCAAACTGTAGGGTGTATTCCAAGCCTTCAATAACTGCCAGGAAATAACTCTAAGTGATGTGGACTGGCAAATCTAACTAATCCTGGTGTATTTCTTTAGCACTTCTTAGTCTACCATGATCTCCTTTAAGCTCATTAATTAAAGGACCTTAAGAAGAATTTTGCCAATACTAAAAAGCTTAGGAGTCATTTATCTCAAATACACTTAAAAGTGACCAGATAATGTTTCTTCTCCAAAATAACCACAATTTTTAAAACGAGAGGGGGTGGATGAACCAAGAAAGAGGGAAATGAAATGTTTTAGAAAATAAAGCCAACTCCATAAACTTTAATTTCCGTCAAACTGATCATGTCTTAAATAGGAAACAGCCCGGTAAATCCAGCTTCCTTAGGTGAACGAACGTTCCAAATTTTGCGGGTGTACCATTCGCAAGACCCCCATCCGTCTCTAATGTACAGGCTGTAGAGAAATTCACCTCTGCCTCGATGCATTGGGTGCATTGTTAAGATGACTCCAGTGCAAATGAAGAAGCGATACCGGTCCGGTTATAACTCATCTTCCCAGGAAGCGCAGGATGTTAACTAACAAGTCACAGTACCAGACACCCCCACCCTCGTATGCACACCCCTGAAGACAAATCAATGAGATATTTGCCCCGACGGTCTAAGTGCGCTAAGAGCGTGCACTCATCAAGATTTTGCCTACTACTTGTGGCCCAGAGCAAGGGGATGGAGAGAGAAAAACTCTCCGGCGCCCCGATCATTCGCTGCCCGCTCCCCAAGTGCCATTTATTTATTTATTTTAGCAGACTGTTAAATGCAGCGCGCATCTTCGGGCGGCCATCACCTCACTCGGGGGTCATCCTCCTCCTCCTTAACGGACCCCCTTGCCCAGGTCTAGGATATTTAAATGGTCAGCCTGTCGACCGATTAAATGGAAAGATAGGTCTATTCCGAAAAACCGGTCGCCATTTTGATGAATGATAAACACAGAAATGGAAATGTGTCGGGGCCGGCAAGGTGCGGGGCAGGTGCAGGGGAGGGGGCGCGGGGCAGGGGCGCGGGAGCCGCCGGGTTCGGGCTGGAGGTGTCCCGGCCGCGGGAGGGAGGGAGGGAGGGAGGGCGCTGGGAGGGAGGGAGGGAGGCAGGGGCGGGCGGCGGGGGATGGGGCCAGCGGGGAGGTGGAAGCGATACCCACCGCCCGTATTGGTCCTCTTGGTGCTGCCGGCTTCAGGGGGGGCTTCCAGCGGCCTTTTCCGCGAGTCCGGCGGGTCCAGGTCTATGGGAACCCCAGTGTGGGTCCCGTTCTGCTGGATGGGAGCTGCCGCCATCATGTTTGCAGTTCCTGCCGCTGCTACGGGGAGAAGCTTCTCCCTTTTGTTTTGGCTTTTTTTTTTTTTTTTTTTTTTTTTTTGCGTTTGGGGTTTCTTAAGGTTTTTTTTTTTTAATCGGATCAATAGAAATCTCTTTAGGAAAAGAAGCAATGTTGCTGGTTTGTTCTCACTGGGGAGGGGGCAGGGCTGAGGAGCAGCTGCAGTGCAGTGTCAGAAAGGAGACAGGGGAATGGAGGGGGTGTGAGAGACGGAGGGTGAAAGAAGGAGAAGAAAGGAGAGAGGGGGAGAGAGTGGAGAAGGGAGAGGGGCGAGCGGAGGAGCGGGAGGAGGGGAGCGGGGAGGACGGGCAGAGGGAGTGGGAGCGCGAGGGCTGGCGGGGCGCGGGGAGAAGCCGAGGAGGAGGGGAGAGCGAGGGAAAGAGTGAATGAGCAGGAGGAGGGGAAGGAGGAGGATGCGGAGAGAGGCAGGAGCGGGCCGCGGAGGAGGCCGGAGCCGGGCAGGAGCGCGGCGGTCCCCGCGCCGCGCTAGCGCTGCGCTCGCTCCCGCTGCTGGTGCTGCCGCCGCCGCCGCTGCCGGAGCGGGTCTGCCGCCGCCTGGGCTGCTCGGCGCTGCTGCTGCTGCCGCCCGGTCTCGCTCATTATTTCTCCCGCTTGTGGGGGGGGCGGCGGGGAGGGAGGGGGATGGCTGCGCGGGGAGGGTAGAGCGGGCTCGAGTTCGGAGACTCCCACACACTTCGCGCTCGGGTCCCTGCCTCTCAGCAGCGCCGCCGCCGCCGCCGCCGCCGCCGCCTCCCCGCGCCGATGCCTCAGCCGGCGGGGGCGGGCAGGGGGGGGGGGCAACCGGCGGGGGGACGAGGGGGGGGGCGCGTGAGGGTGTGTGCGCGTGCGTGTGCGCGGGGGCGCGCGCCGGCGGCGGGCCGGGGCGCTCCGGTGGGAAGGGAGGGGTGAAAGGTCGCCGGTCCCCGGCAACACGGCTCAGGCAAACGTAAGCGGCTTGTCGCAGCAACCGAGGGGTCCAAGAAACGCGCTAGGCGGGAAGGCGGGAAGCAGAGATTACGGACAGCCGTGGCAGCCAATAAAATGGAAATGTGGGAAAGCTCTCCGGGCCCCTTCCCAATCAGGGAACTTGGGGCTGAGAGGGAGGGAAGGGGCGGGGTGGCATCTCGGGTCCGGCCGGGACTGGAGCGGCGACAGTTTTGGCTAGTCGGAGAAGGGCATTCGAGTGACCGTTGACAACGGGTGGGACAGCGTGAAAGCTGAGGGAAGAACCTTAAGTGTGTGCTTCCAGGACTTCGGGCTAGGTGTATCCGTGTTTACGTTTGAGAGTTAGGTAAAAGACATTAGTGAACATCTCACTCATCGGAGGTTTTCTACGGGCTGATTTCATCCAGAGTCTTTATTGCTCGCACTGTGTGACATCGTTAGGGAACTTAACAGTGTCATTTGCCGCCTTAAATCCTTTCGGGAACAAGCAGGGATATAAATGAATAAAGCTAGGTCTGGGTGTCCCCTTAACGAGACGCTGATAGGCAGACTGAAGACGGGCAACAGCTGAGTGTATACACAAAACTAAATGTTGAACGATATACGAGTGTGGGAATAAAGTCCGCTGCAATGTGCACAGCTTATGATTATACAGGTCTTGGCTATATAATGAACCTGAACCTCACCCCTACGACGCTACAGAAAGAAAAAAAAAAATCTAATGTCGCTGGCATAGATTCTGAAAGTCCGAAAAGACTCAGTTTACAGATGAGTAAACTGACTCAGAGAAGTATTTTGCTCAAGGTCATCCGTCAAGTTAGTAGTTTAATTAAATCAGTGTGCTCAGAAGCAGGAATAGTGGAAAGCGTGGGTTTGGAGTCCGAAATCGTGGTTTCAGGTGCTTGCTGGCATGTTCTAAAAGTGTGTCTTTGGCAAATCCCTTAACGTGTTGCTATTTATTAGGTGTTTGCTTGTGCCAAGCAATCCACTTTACATGTGACGCTCTTTATATGCAGTATATTACGTAGTTATTACTGTCCCCATTTTATGAGACAGTTTAGGTTCAGAGATATGAATAATTTACCCAAAGCCACACAGGTATAAATATTGTAGTAATAATTCAAACTCAGCTCTTCCTGACTCCAAAGTCTATCCTCTTGAATATTGCATTACACTAGAGCTTCAGGTTCTCTCCCACTAAAAACAGGGACTGCCTCCCACGATTCTTATGAGTCAAATGAGAGAATGGACACGGCAATGTATTGTAAGATGTAAAAAGGTGTAAACGTATTCACTAGATTTCTAGAACAAAGATGCTCCTTTCCTATGCTCTGCACTACAGCACTTTATCCTGAAAGATGGCTTTTGTACTAAGCTAGAATCAGAAAGGACTTCACCTCAATTCTATTGTAGTCTAACCTAGCATAGCTGCATTTCTGAGGCAATAGCCAAAGAAAATAGAATAAAATTTAATTCCTGACAGAGAAGGGAATGGAAAAGAATACTAAGCCTACTCTTAGCATCCTTTATTCGAAGGAGCATCGAGGAGGCATTGGGATGAAAGGCAGATGACAGTCTGCTGAATGAAGAAGAGAATGACGTTTAGTTTGGGAATAAAAGTTCATCTGGAGTATGAAAAACACGTTTGCCTCAAGTCAGGGAGGAAGATTCACTGAGAGCTGAAAGAAAGGGAAAGCAGGTAAGTTAGTGCATTTTGGTAAAGGTCTGTAAAGCAAAGTCCAGAATTTTGATCTGATATGTGATGTCATAGGAAACCACAATATAGCCTTCATGACCAAAATAAAGAGGATTTATACACGGAATTGGATTTGAAGAAGAGGGAGCTGTGATGAGAAAAAAACAGGGTTTGGAATAAATATGTGATAGTCAAGATAGAAATAGGCTTATGCCAGACATTATGCAATCAAAGTGTTCTGTGAAGTGTACGAAAATATGTAAGGATGTTTTTAAATGAAAAATTAGAAGATGGCCGGGATTTGCTACTAAATTGTTTTGAAACAGTAAAAGATGAGGGACAAAGATAATTCAAAGACAAATACAGTTCAAAGTTATGTTACACTAAAGCTTGGGCAAAGTATTCAGTGGAATGTAGTTTTGAATTGGGGAAAGAATGAGTTTTAGAATTGGAAAACCTGAGGTTAACAAATTTCTAAAAATAAATAAAATATTTCTAAAGTAGTTTAGAAAATGTTTGTTGTTCCACGTGTAGGTTAAATTGACAATGAGCCTTGTAAGTTAAAGTGCATCATACATAGACGTAGTTTAGTGAGGTAAACTCATGGCACTGTTTTCTTAAGGCATTTTTTTGACGCTTCTCAGATTTCCTTCTTTAGACTTAATATTTAAATACTACCCACCACTCCATGGGGTCCAGAAGCAGAAGATGTGATTTTTAGTGTGGATAGTAGGCTTAGTAGTAACCTAGCTATGATGCCAGGAATCACAGAGATTATCCTGAGACCTGGTCAGACATCTGAGGATCAGTCAGCTGTGAGCTGATTTGGTCAATGAAGGTTATCAGAGAGTACATTCTAATTAAGCCTCCGTTCCCTAGTTTATTTTGTTGTCTTTTTAAAAAATTATACTTCCTCGTTTCTCACTGCATATGCCTCTGCCGTTCTGATTAAATAGACATCTGAATAAACATTTTACCTGTCTTCTACATTTTCTACCAGCTAGTAAAACTGAAGAAATGAAAAAGTAAAGCAGCTCCCAGCTTATTAATATTTAGTGTGCTATACCTCTTATGCTACAGATAAACTGTTTGAATGAACTTTTTGAAAAATATAATCGAAGCATTTGACCTTTTAATTCTCTGAAAAGAAATATTTTATTTTTTAATTAACTGAGCAATTGGCACTGCAAACTTAATAGTATTTTCTAACACCTTAAGACACAATAGAACTTGTGTGCTTTTAATTAGTTGATGAGTTAGGAACCTAAGCAACTATGATAGAAAATGATATTAATCTGAAGAACAAAACCGCCAGTCTTTATTGGCTTTCAGTGGGGGTTCTTTTCCTTCTTAAGTTTTAGTCTGAGCAACTTGGACAAAAGGTAATCCATTTTCAGTAATAATGATTGGCTTTCTAGAGAAAGCACAGATAGACGATGTCCACAAATATTCCTGAACCCGTTTCTTTGTCTTCATGTTCCTGCCTTTCCTACCATCAGTCCTGTTGCTAAAGGACATAAATACTCCCTCTCCTTGAGTATCTGTCTCTTCAGCCTATGCTTTGGGAAAATATTTTCTGAGTTCGTGTTCTACCAGAAGCAGATCCTGATTTAGGGATTCAAGTGCAGGTAGTTTATTTTGGAAGTGATTTCAGGAAACAGTAGGGGTTTGGAGAGATGAGACGGGGAATGGAAGGAAGGCAATGAAGGGTGAATTACCAAGCAAGTTATGACTGGGAGCAAACAGAGCCTCATCTCTCTGGGATTTCCTGGGAAACTGTTTAAAACAGCAGCCTTGGAATTATCCCACCCGCAGTGCGAGAAAACTGAGGCCTATGTACAGCAGCTCCCTTCAGTCATTGGTTGAGGTCTATTCCTAGGGTGCTAATTCGATGCATGCTGGCCTGTCTTCCTACTGCCAAGAGCTTCATCTTTTTCTGAGGACTTTGGCACCTGGAATCTGTTCTGCCCTTATACAGGCTGGAAATGCTGGGGAATTAACACTCTGTTGTGGAACATCCCTCACCATGATGGAAAATCAGACCAGTGTGCTCTGAAATGGCAAGGAGATATGGGGGAGACAGTAACAGTTTGTTACAAGTATCAACAGAAAATTAGGAAAAAGGAAAATGAGAAGCCTGTCTGTTACTGCAAGGTATTGTTGGGAAGATCAAATAAATATGAAAGAATTTGGAAAGCTTAAAGTACTTAAAAACATCTAATTTTTATATTTTATATTATAATTTTCACAATCCAAATATTGTAACCAAGCATTGATTGTAATAAGCACAAATAATTTTTTCTATGTTTTTAGACATGAAGAATCAATATACCTATTCTGAATTTTTTTTTTTCATTCAGTACAACACAAATAAAATAGGAACAAATATATACCATCAGAGTCTGTCGCCTAATCCTAAATCCCAGATCTTATATAAAAACTTCTATAAATAGTCATATTGATTGGAAATACTTTTCTAAGATTGCACTTCTTAGAAAAATGATTTTGAACTTTATCTTCTGAGAAATTCGAACAGCTTTTATGTTTATGTATTTAATAATATAAATTCACCACTGATGGATATGTTTATGAAACAGTCTATGAGTGGTCATACTAATTTATATAGAGACATAAATGTGTTATTATCATTATTCCAAAAAGTCCCCAAACCTCAATATTCCGGTTGCAAATATGTCATCCTAATAGATACGTTAGTATTAGAAAGAATCCTAAATTCTTTGGCACTGGGTATGTTTCCTTGGTCTTTAATAGATCATTAATTTTTTCTAGCATTTTTCTAAATATTATGAAATACATCTTTTGGCACTTACCTTAAAGACAGTAAATCTGAACTAACACTTTCCACAGCTCAGTGAAAAGAACCTTGTGATAATTGGTACGTGGTTATGTAAAAGATTAAGCTGAGGAAAGGGTACAGGGAAATTTCTATCTTTGCAACACTTCTTTCAGTCTAAGATCTTTTTCAAAATAAAAAATTAAAAAAGAAAGAACCTTGAACTGATGATATTCCACCTACTAACTCTGTGACTTAGAGTAACTCATTTACTTGCTCTGAGTTTCAGTTTCCTCATCTGTAAAATGGAAGAATTGGTAAATGTTCTGTAAATTCTAAGAACAAATATTCTATGTTAGTACATTTGCTTCCATTCGTAGAGTCTTACAAAGAAAATTATCAAAATCAAAGTACATGTTGTGTGCCTTGATGTGTATTTTTAAATCAGTTAAGAATGCACATTTTGAAGATGTACTTTAGGCACAATGGAAACTAACATACCAAGGGAAACAATTGTGATATTGGAAAGAATATATCGAATATATTTATTCTCTATATTTTTGCATTTTAAAAACCATAATTTGTTAAAATCTATAGTTGAAAATATTTTACTGAGACTACAATTCAAATTCTGACAGTTTCATCTTTTAAACCATTTGAATGTGAAAAATTCTTGCAATAAAAACAGTAAATGGTAAAGTTCAGATAGAGCTAAAAAAGAAAAAGAAAGAACAACAAAAGTAGACTAAAGAAGCAATAATTGGCTAGTATTCGTATGTTATATCAACGAAGTTTAAATCACTTCTCTGTAGGATCCATGAAACATCTTCAGCTACACATACTTTATTCTGATAACACTTAGAGCGACCCTGAGTCTGCATTTGCTGAGATGGTCCTGGCTTATGCTGGATGTCCCAGAACAATGTTCAATACCCTCAAAATTGTCCCACTTTGGACAATAAATTATATAGTTACCCTAGTAATACTCAAGAGCTTTGACTTTTTGTTCTAGCCCTGCCAATTACAAAACATAAAATCTTTTTTATTCATCAGATTCCTTTATATGGCAATTTCCCCATGTGTAACAGAAATCTTTTCATCGTTCACTCTTATATTACATTCTGGTGTAATAAATTAGAACACTCCCACATCCTCTACTCTCCGTGATGTTTTGTTCCCTACCTATACTTTTCTTAGCCAGAGGTAAGACTAGAGATCAAGAACAGAGGTAGAAAGTAGTAGAATGGAATTTAAAAATGTGTATTTTCACATTTTAACATGGAAGCGATCCTCTTGATAGGATGACTCCTTCATTAGGAAGAACTGTATGTAGCAAGATGAAGTGAATTGAAGAAATAATAAATGAGACATTATAAATATAATGAAATCCAACTTCAAATGATAAACCGTTGGACCCGCAGATAGCATCAGGGAATTGCTTATATTATGGATTATTCAGATTTCCTGTCTGTTTACTTCCTGCTGCTCAAATAAGCCATAGTCCTTCTTGACTTCCAGATAAGCTTTTAATGTCTCCACTCAAGGCATCTTTCTAATGTAGTTTGCTATTTCCACTGTTTATTATAGGTCAAATAATAAAAAGTTCTGTTCGTCTTATAACAATGTTACTTGTGTTTATAAGTACAAGAAGAAATTGGCATCCTTGTATATTAAAAAAAATTACATTACCATACTCATCCCTAGATTCTGCCTTGCTATTTAATCTTTTAGTTTCACTATGTAAGCATTTCTGTGGTAGGTCAAAAGTGTCTAATTTACATCCTGCACTTCTGAATTCTTTTATCCATGTGTCATTTCATATAACTGAGTGCATAGAGCTTACAGATTAAAACCTACATTTTACATATGGATGTTTATGTGCATATGGTATAGAAAGAGGGTGTGTGTGTGTGTGTGTATGATACAAAGAGGGAGACAACAAGAAACTGGGTATAGCAGCTCTACCTAATGTCTGTAGTGAAAGTGGAAAATTTAGTAAATGCGTAATTTGCCTTTACTTATCCTTTTCTTCTCAAGGTTAAGTATTTGTGGGCTTTTAAAAAAAGTTTTAAGGACAGCCTGGTGGCATAGTGGTTAAGTTCGTGCACTCCACTTCAGCAGCCCAGGGTTCGTGGGCCTGGATCCCAGATGCAGCCCTACACACTGCTCATCAAGCCATGCTGTGGCAGTATCCCATATACAAACCAGTGGAAGATTGGCACAGCTGTTAGCTCAGGGACAATCTTCCTCACCAAAAAAAAAAAAAAAAAAAAAAAATTATTTTACCTTCTCATTATGGAAAATTTGAAACGTATTCCAAAGGAGATAAAACAGTATAATGGATCCCATGTACCACACACCCACCTTCAAAACTATAAACTCCTGACTAATCTTGTTTCATTTACAACCTCTCCTTCAGGGTAATTTTGAAGCAAATTCTAACTACCATACCATTTTTATTCCAAAAATATTGTAGACTTTTAAAAAATATCCGAACTACCATTATTACATTGATGATAATTAACAAAAAATGCCTTAATATTATTAAACATGCAGTCTGTGTTTAAATTTCCTCAATAGTCTTCTAAAGGTTTTTTACATTTTGTTCAAATCTCTACCCAAATAAATACATTGCAACTGGTTCATATGTCTCTTAAATTTCTTTTAATCTATATCAGTCAGGTTTCAACCAGAGAAGCAGACCAGTAGGATATACATTTTTATAATTTATATATATATGTGTATATATATATATGCACACACACATATATAGGTATACATCTATAGATATATAGTGATAGTGATATTAAGGGAATTGTGTCACACAACTGTGGGCTCTGGCTAAGCCAGTCCAAAGTCCACAGATGGGAAGTCAGGAAGGAAAGACACAGGGAGAAGGGAGAGCAATTGCAGGCCCAATGTGCTTTGAGTCTCATAATCAGAGAGACCTGGTTGTTTTGATGACTACCACCTGATTAAGTCAGGCCCACCCAGGATAATTTGCCTTTTGGGTAACTCAAAATTGGAACTTTAATTACATCTCCAAAATCCCTTCTCAGGAGAACCTAGGCTACTGCTTGATTGAGTAACTAGGAAAAGTTGTGTGTGCTACAGAAATGGCTGCTACCTTCCTTCTGTCCTCCAGTTCTCTCAGAATATCCCTTGTAGACCAACCTACTGAGAACTATACTAGATAAGAAATTCTGAGAAATAGCCTTCAACCTAGCTAAGCTGGCATATCACAAAGGCATTACAGCCTGCCCCCTGTCAACTTGGCACCCATACGCATCTCCTTAAACCATATTTAATCACCAAGTGAAGACAACAGCAAAATCATACTTTTGACTAACATAATGAACATAATGACATGGAATGAACTGCCCCATGTAAAACTGAAAACATGCTAACCCTTTCCCCAGGGGAGGATATGAAATCTTTGGGTGATAGTCGCACTTTTCCTGTGATATCCTGTAAATCAAATACTGAAATATAAAGTTAACTGTTAGGAATACATCTTATGTTACCTGGTAAGAGGATGAAAGATAATAAAACAAAAATATTTAATACATATAAAACATTCACATCAAAATAATAAGTATTCATATGATTAGAGGCTTCATTTCTGCCAATGAGCACATCATCATACCTGGTATTTCTTCTACTTTTCTGCTGTCTTCTTCCATTTCCTTCTTCCACCATCTTTTCCATATTCCCTTTGCCCTCAGCAAGCATCTCAGCTGGTTGTGGTTCTTTGCCCAGTGGGATGACCCACACCTTAATTCCTGAAGGATCTGAGCTATTAGGAATCCTACCTGAATTGAGTTGTAGTTTTCCGCTGACTTTAATCGAAGGACAGGAGAATACAAAGAGATGCCTTAGGGGATCTTCTGTGTTTCAGACATAACCCCCTTTACCCTCATTGTTTGATAGCACCTGTTTTCCTTGATAGCCAGGATCAATCACTGCCACCAGCACAGTAACTCTTTTCTTTTCCGTTTATTCAAAGGCTTGAAGAGCCCAGAGTGGCCAGGTGGCAGCCTCAACTTCCACTTCAATAAGATTTTTATTGTGTGCCCTGGTGGATACATTTCTTGCTTTGGAACTAAGATGTTGAGACCAACACAGCCTAAAGTCATGGGGATGGAAAGAAACATTTTGCCAGTCAAGATCACTAGGGGCAATAGTGAGAAGAGCCACTCCCATTTCCAGTCTTTGGATTTACAATTTAAGGATCTATAAATGCTGGGTATAGGAGAAATAGCGCCATATGTTAGAGGCTGATTTAGAGCGTAGACCATATCCTAGAGGACATTGCCCCAGTCTCTCAAGGTGTTGCCACCTAGCTGGCACCATAACTGAGCCTTCAGTTAAGGGCAATCCATAGTCTTATCACGCCAGCTGCTTCAGAAGGATGGAGGACATAACACCAAAGAGTTCCATGAGTATGAGTTCATTGTCACACAGCATAAAATTTTCGTAAGATACCAGGGTCCTTTTTCAAAGTCTCCTTGGATTTGCAAATCGACTCAGGTCCAGAATTTGCTTGAGGGGCCATTTTGGGAATTCAAGTCAGACTTCTGGTCACTAGAGTTAGAATGTTCCACTTATACAAATCAAATAAGAATTCAGTAGGCTTCCCATCTTAGATATTGTAGTTCTCATCTCTAGAAGCTAAGTTTGGGTCTTTTTTATGTCTTCCAAGAATTCGCTTAGTATGTTGAATAAATCTTGTAGATTCTTGAATATATGGAATTCAGTTACAATTTACAAATCTTAATATCTTTACAAATATTTTAAATTTTTTTTCTTTTTTTCTTTTTTGAGGAAGATTAGCCCTGAGCTAACATCTGCTACCAAGCCTCCTGTATTTGGGGGTTTGTTTTGCTTAAGAAGACTGGCCCTGAGCTAACATCTGTGCCCATCTTCCTCTACTTTATATGAAAGACACCTGCCACAGCATGGCTTGCCAAGCAGTGCAGAGGTCCACACCTGGGATCTGAACCAGCGAACCTGGGCCACAGAAGCGGAACATGCGAACTTAACCGCTACACCACTGGGCCAGCCCCTACAAATTTTAATATCTTTACTTATTGATTCTATCTTGTGTCAGTTTCTGATATAGTTTTGATTGTTTGCTTTTTCTCTTCAATATGAATCATATTTTCCTGCTTTTGTGCATGTCTGGTAATTTTTATGGGATGTCAGGTATTGTTAATGATACCTGTTGTATACTGGATGTTTTTTATGTTTCTATAAATTTTCTTGAGCTTTGTTCTTGAAAGTGGTTATTAGAAACAGTCTGATATTTTGGGGTCTTGTTTTTAAGCTTTATGAGGTGGGACCAGATCACCATTTAATCTAGGTCTAATCTTGCCCCACAACTGAGGCAAAATTCTCTTAGTAGTCTAGCTGATGCACAGTGAATTATGAGGTTTTCCATTCTGGGAAGAGGGGACAGGAACTACTCTCAACTCTGCATGGGCACCAGGGACTGTCACCTCTAATCCTTAGGTACTTTCCTCCAATGTATGTGCTGATTGGTACCCAGCTGAAGACTCATGGGGACCAGATTTTCAAAGTGTTATTTCTGTGAAGCTCTTTTCTCCGTTCTTCTGCCACCTTGTGAATTTTAGCCACCCTGTTTGGTGGTTCCTCAAAAAGCCAAACACAGAATTCCAATATGACCCAGAAATTCCACTCCTAGCTATGTACTTACCCAAAAGAATTGAAAATAGGTTTCAAACAAATACTTTTACGTGAATGCCAATAGCAGCATTACTCACAATAGCCAAAAAGTTAAAGCAACCCAAATCTCTATCAACTAATGAAGGAATAATAAAATGTGATATAGTCATACAAAGGAGTATGATTTAGCCACAAAGAGAAGTAAAGTTCTTATACATGCTACAGTGGAGATGAACCTCAAAAACATTATATTAAAAATATAATAAATGTGTTCTCATCGAATATGAAGTATATAGCCCATATGTTCAATGAAAACATGCTCATTGCATTTATCTGGCTATTCTACAGTGATAGAAGAAAGAATACTATCCACACACATACCACACACAGTATGCCTCTGTTTAGCTTTTAATTCCTGTCAAAAATATTAAAGAAAAAGTATATTACATTTTCTTTCAGAAATTATGCATTTCACATTGGGTGTGGACTTTATAATCTTCTTTTTAAAATGTCTGTTCAAGTCCTTTGCCCATTTTTTAATTGGGTTGCTTTTTGTTGTTGACTTGTAGGTGTTCTTTATATATTCTGGATACTAGTCCTTTATTGGATATATGACTTGAAAATATTTTCTCCCATTTTCTAACTTGTCTTTTTAGTTTATTGATACTGTCCTTTGATACACAAAAATTATTAATTTTGATGAAGTCCAACTTATCTATTTTTTCTTTTGTTGCTTCTGTTTCTTATGTCATATCTAAGAATCCATTGCAAAATTTCAAGTCATGATGATTTACTCCTATGTTTTCTTCTAAGAGTTTTATGGCTTTAGCTCTTATATTTAGGCCGTTGATCCATTTTGAGTTAATTTTTGTATATGTATGAGGTAGGGTTCCAACTTCATTCTTTTTGTGTGTGGAAATCCAGTGTCCCAGCACAATGTTAACTATTATTGTTATGTGTCATAGAAGATATCAGAAGCCAGAGGCCTATAACTTCCTAATGACCTGAATATTAGCAATAGTCTCTTTCTTAATTAAAATTTAGGAAAGTTTCTTTATTGTTACATAAGGAGGAAGATGCAGAAGGAGGATAAACTCAAGGAGGAGATGATAAGATTCTCTTTTAGATTGAATGGAATTATCAATATCCATAACAGTGATATGTCCCAGAGCCTCCAAAAGGCCTGGGCCTTCACACTCTGGTTAGGATGATGCTATATAATTTTATACACTCTACACGCTCCATCCATTCGCCCAACTCCCCCACATGAGGGAAAAACCTGTGGTGCAAAGGGATAAATATTTTAAGTGTTCCTAACTTCCCTATTCTGCGTTTTCACATCTCTTCTCCACTAGCTCTTCTTATGATGCTATGCCAAAATGAATGGCACTCTCACCACGAACACTCAGATTTCCTTTATGCCCTGGCTTTGGTCTAACAAAACATTTTACCCCTTCAACTGAGGAAAAATTGGAATTTTTCTAATAGAACTCATTTAGAAACTAAGAAAAAAAAAACAGGAAGCATAAAAAAAGTTTAATCTGTCCCCTGTATACTAGCAACTGAAATGTATCCATAAATTGGCTTAGTTAGTGTATGTTTATAGAAGACCATGACTTGCTTCCCTTTTGCTTACTTCAAATATGCCAAGGTGGCATAATTATCCAAGTGTTGTTAGCTGGAGATAGATTTGGGATATCCCTGCAGCTAGGTAATAAATTTCTCAGTTTTATCTCCAGGTTTATTTCCAGCTCTCTGTCCCCAACCCCAGTTCTGAGCTGTAATTTTTATGCTTCAACCAACCCTATAAACCAAGACATGGTGTCATATTCTCCTAACTAATCCCAAAGATTGCAATTGCTTGTTTTATTAACACAACCTTGCACCGCACTCCTCAACCAACCCCTCATCACTTGTCTTTATCTTTCTCTTATTTGGCTTATCTTTTGTCTGAATCATTTTTACTAACTGGCTGTGAAGTTAGTTCCGCCTTAAGTGAAACTGAGTTCCTTTACCTGAATTGGTGTGATAGGACTTTATTGAGCTATTATTTGCTTTGTATCACCTCAGTGCATATGAGACTCTAAGGATGAGAGAGATTTTGCCTGTCAGAGGGTAGCCAACCATAGTATTCTGAGACTGAAGTTTCTTCCTTAAGGGGGTCATTAGAGGTTTCTGTGTTTCAGGTCCCCAATACAATAATTACTAGGTAACTGGAGGAAAAACTCCACCCAAGAATTTCTAAGGCAAGAGAGGCTCGTTCAGAAGAAGGAGGGAGAGATGTTGGTGCTGAGGGTTGAGAAAGGGCATGTGATTCTACCTGAGAGACAGGTAGGATTAGAAAACGTCAGAATCCACCTGCATGTGGCTCCTTTAATGGGGAATGACTGAGTGATGATGTGAAAGACCAACCAGTTAGTGTTGCAGCCTAGAGGGCAGGGCGATAGGTCTTTGTGGTCCAGCCTGCAGTCGATGAACGACATCATCATGGCAGGCTTATTGAGCCTGTCAGTGGATCAGTGCCTTACATACAGCAGATGAACTGCAGGTACAGCATCACGGAGCATAAGGAGATAATAAGTGCCATAAACCAAAGACCAGCACAGCCCCGCCACCTCAACTTCTGGACAGGTGCCAAAGACACCTCCTCCAGATCCTTGGAAATTTCTAGAGGGAAAACAGCCCCCTCCGTTAAATATAGCAAATAGAATGTTTTACAACTCTAGATGGTGAGGATTTGGAATATGATTTGGTTTGTTTTAGAACAAATAAAGCATGCTGCTTAGTCTGTGGAGCAAATTCATACTGGCTACGTTAATATCCAGTCCTGGCCCTCAAGCAGCTCTGTGGTTCTAATGGAAAATGCCATCATTCCCTGCTGGAACCTGTCTGAATCCTGTCAGCTCTTCCGACAGTCAGAAGTGGAGTTCTCATCTTTGACAGTTTCTAAAACCCTTTTTCTATTGAACTGCCCACAAATTCCTATTTTTCTGTCAAGGAGAAATCTCTGAATTCTCAGTTTATTTGCAAAGCAGAGACAGATGACAGATACGAAGTTTAATTACTGTTGAGGCTCAGGGCACCAGCGCTGTCCACTGCTGCAGGTCTCTGAAAATTTCCCAGATGCTCACAAATGGTACCCATCCAGAATCCTTTCATTCTAAGTTAACAACTTTAAATCTGCTCTACCAGTTGTAAAAATATTAACAAGTGTGCACAAAAAAATAAGAGTAAGGTTATTTAGTTAGACTTCCTAGTAAAATTTACTGAGGTATGTCTGTATCTGTACCAGTCATATGTTTTGTATTTTAACTTGTTACATATCCTACATTTTCTCACATGCTTTCTTTGTAATTTAGTCTTCATATTCTCAATTTGGAATATTAAATGTTACTTCTTAACTTTATGCTATTTGGATTCTCAGCTCTGCAATTAACTGTCTCTGTGATGTTGAACAAGCTCTTCTCCTTGCCGGGCCTTATTCATCCAGACCATAAAGAATTTTCTTAAATTATTTTTAAGAATCCTTATACTTCTGACTTCCTGTAAGAGTAATTTGAAAACACTATGAAATATGGTTAAGGAGTCAAAGAAATGCCTTCTTTAACTCTTTTCTAAGGAGTGAAATAGTAAACTTAAATTTAAATCTATTACTTTTGGGGACAATATTCACTTACAGATTTTTAATAGATTATTAGTAGCCAAAGGAAGAAGAATGAAATGTACTGAAATAGATATTTTCAAAAACTATGTAAATGCTTAAGTGACTTTGCATATTATGTGTATGCCTGAATTCTTTAATATTTTTAAAAAGTGAATATATTCTTTCATAATGCAGACTTATATATGTCCCTGTGATTCATACAAAATGAAGCTATTTGAAATAATTGAGCTTGATTTATATAACTGAGAAGTTAAAGGCTGACTGCCTTGTTTTGTTGTTTTTTTTGTTTTTGCAGAGAAGGATTCGCCCTGAGCTAACATCTGTTGACAACTTTCTTCTTTTACTTTTCTCCCCAAAGTCCCAGTGCATGGCTGTATATCCTAGTTGTAAGTCCTTGTAGTATTTCTATGTGAGCTGCCACCACAAAATGGCAACTGACAGATGAGTGGTGTGGTTCCACCACCGGGAAATGAACCTGGGCCACTGAAGCAGTGACAATGCCAAACTTTAACCACTGGACCATCAAGGCTGAGCTTGACTATCTTGTTTTATTTTGCCAGTACTCTTTTTCCATTTTGGGGGCCAACATTTAGAAATTGATAGGTTTCACGTTTTTTAAAAATATGATTTTCAGTGTCCTTTTAAAAAATCACATAATCTGGTAACTCTGGTCCCACATTCACATGTAGTAATTACTGGCCAAAGCTAAATAGCAGTTGTCTCTTTAGGCAAGATGTGGGCTCGGGGCCTCGCCCTGGTTCCCATCAGTCACACTTATGTTGGACCACTTCACTCATTAGGTTACCTGCCTGAGATTTCAGCTAATATGTTTACACTCATTTGTTAGGACTATTAATATTGAATGAAAATATACTTTTCCTCTGGATTTGCAACATAGGATTTGGATTTCTTGTCACCCAAATTTAGCCTGGTTTTCCTCAAGTCTTCTGAAGTGAGTGAATGTCAAACTTTGATTGACATAATGTCCAAATAAAGACAGACATTGAGTTATATATTCTTCACAGAGAAAATACAGGAAAAAGAATTAGTATTATAATTTTTCCATTTGAATTTGAATACCAATTAAATAGACACAATATCTTCATTATAACCTCGTAAGCACCATTAAATAATAGTTATAGTTCTTCAAACATTCCACCTTGACACAAAGAAAGCTGTTCAGACATCCAACCACTGAAAGGAAAAGCTGAGCTAGATACACACATATAGTATCCGTTATAGTTGACTTTAAACATATAGGCAGTTATTTCTTCAGCAAAAATGGGTTTATTTGGGATCAGCAAAGAATTGCAATTTGGGGTCTGCAACCATGGTGAGCCACATGCAAGTCTCCCAGCAACAAGGGGAAGAGAAAATCTTTTTATAGAGAAGAAGAGGAAGTTGGAGGACTATTGTAAACAGAGTCCACTGGAGGAGACTGGGAGTTCAAAGTATAGTGACTTTTCATTGGCTGAGTTGTGACTGTCTCTGATTGGATGAGCTTCTTGCCAGTCAGGAAGAAGGAGCCATTCTTCTTCCTGTTGGGCTCTTCTATTGACATAAAACATTGAGAGTTCTCTCCTTTGGCCTCCCAACTCCAATCTAAAGAGGTTTCTGTTTATTATTTTCCACAATTTCCTCTTTTGATCAAGATCTTTCTCTGAAAGCATCACAGATCATGACTCTGGTTTTTCTGATTTCAGCAGCCTTTTGTCCCTCAATGCCAGAAAGGCCCTTTCTTGAGTGTCATGTCCCACATCAAAGGAAAAGTGCACAGATTGGAAACCTGTTGTGGCCACATTTGAGTAACAAGTAGAGGTAGGCGGGAGAACTGTCCGGCATTTTTCTTTTTCAAATTCCTTATGTTATCAAGATCATAGGCCCTGGAGATCATCTGAAGTGTCATGTCATCATCAAAGGTTTGGAATCCTTTTTCCAATAAATGTAAAAATCTTATAAAATGAAAGGAATGAGCCTTTTAGTAATACAAATTTACTATATGAATTCAATTTACAACACATTTCAAAATTAATTATGGAGAAAAATGAAACTATTTGATGATATAAAGATTTGAAATTAGAGCTTGTAAATAACAGCTTTAGCATCTGATTTACTTATTTTGTTTGGTGGCACAGTATCAAGAAAATCCTGATTTACAAAGACAAGTTCCAACTGGTAACATATTTTTAAAAAATACATCTTTTCTGCCAATTTTATAATTCTTTTTATAACATGAAATTTGTAATTTTATAAGTTTATGGTTTTATATGTTTATAATTCAGAAATCACAGAAAAAGCTTTTTACTAAAGCAAACACTAAAATAAGCTAATGTGGCAACACAAATGCAAGTATTGCTGGTCACTAATGTATTAAAATTTGGAGTATGACACATTTTCTTAATGATGAAAGATATTTAAAGTTCAAAAATTCAAATCAAATGGATGCAGAGTCCCAACGCTTATGCAAAATACTAGGAGGCAAACAGTTTGCAAAATATTGGTCAATAACTAATTAGCTTAAGATAAAAATAGAGGAGGTAAACATTTTACTTAAAAACTAGGGGTTACTTTTCTTTTCCTTTTTTCTCCTTTTTTAAAATGTATTTAATTCTCAAAGAGAAGTCTGAAATCAATTGAAGCAGGAAATTATCTTGATGCTTCAGCCATATATGTGCACTTTCCACTAGGAAGTCTCAGATGTGTAGTAGAATAGGAAATAATGTGCTGTGTTCATGCAAGTTTATTTAGAAGAAGGAAATAGATAGAGACTTTAAGGCAGATATTCCAAGCCTTTTGGAGTTGCATTACCCAGAGCTGCAAAAATATTTTTTGTGTGATATTACAACACATATTTCCCAGCCTCCTGGATAGGCCACTTGGCATAGATAATTAGTTTCTCTGAGTTTTATTATTTATTTGTTTGTTCCATTTTATTTTGTTTTGAGAATTTGGTGGTGATGCTGGAGATAATAAGACATCTTGAGATGTTCCCAAACAGATGTGCAAATATGAAAATCATTCACTATAGTATCTTCTAAGGCTGCTTCCTTCTTGTAGCTTAGTTCGGATAAAAATGCCAACAAAAAGTGACATCGGCCTTGCCAGTAGATGCAGTACAAGTAATTTTAAAGTGTGTCACAGAAAGTGTTAGATATTTGAATTCATTTGCAGTATGAGATTACGAAATCAAGGGTACAGGGCTTATGTCTGGTTAGGTTATCATCGCATTTTCATTTCTCAGCACTATGCAGGCTAAAATATATGCCTGATAAATATTTTTTTAATGAATCACTGCTACTATTTAATTGCCTATCGATTTCATCAAGAGTGTGGGAGAACTCAGAGCTTTGAGGGTATCCATTCACTGTAGTGAAGATAGATGCAAATTACTCAGGAGGAGTCAACTTTGCAAGGTTTATGCGACATTTAAGCCGGCTACATTATGATGTGTAGCTCTTATTTTTCTATTTTTAGATCAGTGCTTCTCAATATCTTAAAGCTAAATCTATACAAGCTTGAACTGATAACTTTAGTACTATTTACTACGTTGTTCTATGGTCCATATAGAATGAGAAACTATATTCACACAGATACTACTATTCTTATAGTTAAAACAGGATCAGTTGTAAAATATATTTTAAATAGTGTACTTAGCATACAATTTAAATTTCAAAAATAGCACTTACTGGGCCAGCCCCATGGCCGAGTGGTTGAGTTTGTGCGCTCTCTTTGGCAGCCCAGGGTTTCACTGGTTTGGATCCTGGGTGAGGACATGGCACTGCTCATCGGGCCATGCTGAGGCGGCGTCCCACATGCCACAGCTAGAAGGACCCACAACTAAAATATGCAACTATGTACTGGGGGGATTTGGGGAGAAAAAGCAGAAAAAAAAAAGATTGGCAACAGTTGTTAGCTCAGGTGCCCCCCCCCAAAAATATATAAAATAGCATTTACTGTTGTTGAAATAAATTTCTAGGCTCAAGATGGAGCCGCTTCTGCTTCCACCTGGGCTGGCAAATGAGCAAACCAAAAGTTTCATAATTTTCGTGTCCCCATGAATGCTCCACTTGACCAGAGACACAGTATATCCAGTCAAGCAATCCGCAAATGCCAAGCCATCTCTGGGCTTTCTCTCCCCAAACAAGATTGACTATTTGACGTCAGCCAAGCAGATATTTTCTATTTTTCTTTTCCTTATTCTTTATTCTTTATCCTATAAAAACATCCTACCTTCTGCTCCATTTTGCAGTCCTCTCAGACTGTCCATTTCATAAAGTGTTAAAGTTTATTTGTATCACCTAAATTGTCATCTTTAATTGTTTTGTAAGACTGTCAATTTATAGAAAGAAGTACTAAATTATCACATGTATGTGAAATCTCAGGAGATTATCATGTAAACTAATGGGTAATATACTTTAGATATTTTCTAATCAGTAACCATGAATTAGTATTTGTATATCACTATTAGTTAAGTCTATCACAGTAGGCCTCTTAAAAGACAACAGTAAAACCACTACGAGGCCCTACTCATCAGTACTCCCAAAGGAATAAGTTGCCTAAACACAAGAACATAAGTCCCAGGACTTGAGAGTCAAGCCTTATTCCCAAAAATATTCCCAAAGCTACCACTTCCCCTATGGGGTAAAGGTGAATTGATTCCTTCCTTTTGCATATAGAAAGAGTGGACAAAATGTCCACTGCTGTCCTCTTTGTGCTGTTTGTGCCCTTCTCATCCTAATTTATTATACTCACATCATTGTCCCATTTTCCCTCCTTCCTCTAGTTCCTCATTCTCTGGCCTGACTTCCCTTTTTCACCTCATTTGCCAGATACCCAGAGAGGCGCAACTAACAATTCAGTATTTCAAGTCTGCTCTGTTACCTTCATCTTAGCCACAACTATAGGTGAGCTAAGTATTGACTGGAAAGAAAAAAAGCTATCACTAAATTGAATATAAATAAATATTAACATATATGTATATATGTATATTTGTGCATATATATGGATTATATGGATATGATTTATTAATATTATATTAAGGATGTTGTGTTTATATTCATAAATTATATTGGTCTGTAATTTTCAGATCTTGTATTGTCTTTGTCTGGTTTTAGCATCAGGGTAATAGTGGCCTCACAAAATGTGTTAGAAAGTATTGCCTACTTTCTCTTCTATGTTCTGAAAGAGCTTGTTTATGATTGGTTTTCTTTCTTTCTTAAAAGTTTGAGAGAATTCATCGAAAAGCTGTCTAAGGTTTCTTTGTAGAAAGGTCGTTAATTACTTTTTATATCTAGGGCTATTCAGACTAAAATTTACTTTTATGTCACATTTGGAATTGTGTCTTTCAAGGAGTTGGTCCATTTTGTTTATGTTGTTGAATTAATTGACGTGAAATTGTTCATAATATTTGCTTACTATCCTTTAATGTCTTTAGGATCTATGGTGGTGTTCTCTCATCATTTGTGTTTTCCTTATTTTTTCTTGCATGTCTATTCTCAGATTTATCGATTTTATTGGTCTTCTCAAAATATAGCTTTTGATTTCATTAATTTTTTTGGTATTGTTTTATTAGTTCCTGTTTCATTGAGTTTTATTCTTATCTTTATTATTTCCTTTCTCATATTTAATTTGGATTTCATTTACTATATTTCCTAGCTTCAAAGTGGAAACCTAAACCACTGATTTTTAGACCTTTCTTCTTTGCTAAAATATTTAAAATTGTGAATTTCGCTGTGAGCACTTCATTAGCTGCATCCTACAAATTTTGATATGTTGTATTTTTATTAGCACTCAGTTGAAAATTATTCCCCATTGCTTTTTTTTCTTTGACTCTTGGGTTCTTTAGAATGTGTTTCTTAATTTTCTTTATGTATGTATTTATTTAGAAGTTTCTTAATTTTTAGATTTTTAAGATTTAGATTTTTAAAATTTATTTCTAATTTATTAATATTATGAGTAGAGATATTTGTAAGATTTCAATAGTTCCAGAATCTACTGGTTTGTTTAGTGGACCAACATATAGTCCTGGTGAACATTCCCTGTATATTTTAAAAAATGCATTTTCTGCAGTTGTTAGATGTAATTTTTTTAAATGTCAATTGAGATGATTGATAGCATCATTCGGATATTCTATACCTTACAGATTGTGTAAATCAGTGCTCTCCAAGAGAATTGTCTTTAATGATGGGAACGTTCTACCTGTGCTGTTTAATATCGTAATCAGTAGCCGCATGTAGCTATTGAACACTTGATATTTTTCTACTTCGTTGAGTTTCATTCTTATCTTTATTATCTCCTTTCTTATATTTAGTTTGGGTTTAATTTGCTTTATTTCCTAGGTCCTTAAAGTGGAAACTTAACTAACCATTGATTTTAGCCAAAAAAAAATGTGAGAGGAAGACATGTGTAACACCTCAGGTAAAGCCGTTGCATACATGGTATGACCGCTTTCCCCTTTCCCCTCTGCTGTGAGATTGGCAATGATCCACATACAGGAACAGAGCATCAGTCAACCCTCGATTCACATGAATGTGAGGGACAAGTAAACTTTATTGTGACAAGACTTTGGGTGTTGTTACCATGAATGTGAAGGAGAAATAATCTTTATTGTCGAAGATTTTGGGGGTTCTCTTTATCATGGGATAATCAAGTCCAGAGTTTCTCCACCTCAGCACTGTTGATAAAGGGGTGGAGAATTCTTTGATGTGGAGAGCTGTCCTGTGAATTGCAAGATTTTTTAATTGGCATCCTTGGCCTCTACCAATTCGATGCCAGAAGCACTCTCTGTCCCATTGTGACAAACACAGTTGTCTCCAGACATTGTCAAATGTCCTCTAGGGGGAAAAATGCCCCCCCCCCCCCCCCGGCTGAGAGATCTGCCCTGACTCATGTACAACTATACATGTAGAAGTAACAAAGTAAGAATGAAGCTCCACATCACACTACACGCGAAAACCGATTCTAGGTGGATTAAAGCTTAGAGAGGAGAGATAAAACTATAAAACATTTAGAAGATAATATAGGAGAATATCTTTATTTCTTCAGGTAGGAGATTTCCTAAATAAGACTTGAAAAACATAAACAATAGAACAAAAGATTAATAAATCTGACTGTATTTTTAAAAGTTTATCGAAGCACACCTTCAAGAGAGTGAAAATACAAACCACAGAGTTTGAGAAAATATTTGTAACACGTGAAACCAATAAAGGATTAATATCCAAAATACGTAAATTCTCCTCTAAATCACTATTTAGAAAAATCTGAACTACTGAGTAGAAAAATGGACAAAATAACAAGAGTAATTTTACAAAGAAGAATTTTGTGTAAGTACAAAGCACTTACATAGTTATGAAAATATCTCAATCTCATTGTTAATCAGGAAGATGCAAATTAAAACCACAGCAAGATAGATCATACCATCAGATTACAAAAGTCTTAATCTCTGACAATATCAGATTTGACAGGATGTGAAGTGAGGGGACTCTCATCCTCTCTTGTAGGTGTGTAAATTGGGACAATTACTTTGAAAATAGTTTGTAGTCATCATTAGTAGACATTCTGGCTGTTCACAGGTATTTCTTATTCTTTTGGACGTAGGTTAAAATGCCCCACCCCCTTAAAGTTCAGTGTGGCTATGTGACCATATCATTTCCAAAGGGGAGGCTTTAAGACGTGTGAGTGATTCACGAAGTTCCCTCCCTCTTCCACGGTGACTGATAACATCTCCTGAAGGAGGATGACCTGAGAGACTCCCCTTACCCAGCTCTCTAGCTAAGATGAAAACAGAACATGAGCAACAAATAAACCTTTGACGTCTTAACCACGAAGATTTTGAAGGTTTTTCTAGCCCACTATAACTGCTATAGTATTACTAAGTAAGCATGAACATGCCTGTATTTATTGGCCAGCAATTCCAGTAGCTGGCATTTGCTGTGTTGACTGTGTGCGTAAAGAAGCCATTTAGAAGAATGCTTCACAAGAACATTGTAGGGGTAGCAAAAAACTGGGAAAAATGAAATACTTATCAACTATAAAAGAATAAATAAACTGTAGTATATTCATACACTGGAATCCTATAGAGCAGAGACAATTAATGAAACATAGCTTAAGATGTCAACATAGATAAATCTCAAAGTATATTGTTCAGTGTAAGAAGAGAGTCAGAATAGACACAGTGAGATTCCATTTATGTTAAATGCAAAGTGTGAAGAACTCATGGATGTTGTATATTGTACTAGAATTCATGGATAGGTTGTAAAAATATAAAGAATACTTAGGAAATGATTAATATAAAATTCAGGATAGTGGTTTTCTCTGGGTAATGGAGGGGAAAGCAAAATGTACTCAAGGAGGTGCAATAGAGGATTTTTAACTGGTAATATTCATTTCTGAACCTGGCTGATGGATATACGGGTGTTCATGTTATTATTATACTGTAACCTGTCCTTATACATTTTATATACTTTTCTCCATGTATTTTATGTTTCACAGACAAAACTATTTTAAAGCCATCAGTAATAATCCTGACACACAACAGCCCATAAAATAGGTTGAATCAAATTTTGACAAGTGGTTTATATAACTCCTTAAGAAAAGTCTGATTTTATTGTGCAAGGACACGAATGGAGATGAAATTGATGATATCCTAATTTTGCTTTGATTTTTGCGAGATGTTGGGCAATTCACTTATTAGCTCTAATTCAATTTTTATGTTTACGCAATTGCAGTGATATACCAGTTTATTTGAAGATTAATGTTTACAAAACACCTTGAACCTGAAATGGTACCATATCCTGTATTAAAATATTATATTACCATTGAAAATAATATATTAAAAACACACCTTAACTTCTGACTAATGGAGGTTCTTGAATGAGTAATGGGCATATTGGCAATCTCAATCATCACCAGCTTGGTTATAAGTGATGATATGAAGCATTTAGCTTAATGGAAGAGATAAAAAATGATAGCAGTTAGATAGATTTTTGAAAGCTGAAAGTTCAAACACATAGCAAACTATGAAAACACTTTAATAGTGCCTTTTGTATGATGAAAACAGAGTACAAAAATGCAAGTTTCTTACTTAGGATGTTAACACTGAATGTCAAAATGCTGAGCTGCAAGTTTTGGTGTTAACTTTTGAAGATGACAGGTAACATCCATAAACAGTAGTTTTCAAACGGTCATGAACAAATATTGTCGCTGCCAAAAGCACAGGTAAATTACCAGCTTTTCATTTTTTAAAGTGCATGAGGTCTAGTACAGTGATTTCTTCAAAGGCAGGTCATTAAAGCAAGGAGATTGTCAGGCCTGAATGAAACAGGGGTTAGAGCACTGACTCCAAGGTGGGTGACCGCAGATACAACACCTGAGGCAACATAGCAATAACAGGTAGGATCTGAGTTCGCAATAATATCTATGGAGCATGATCCGATGGGTGGAAGCACTCTAGTAGTGGTATCTAGAAAACGGCCACAATTAATGGCAAGGAAATCCATCTTTGTTCAAACTGGACCTCAGTCAAAGCCAGGCATACAGTTATAGAGCCCTGTCTCTACAAAGAGAAGGTGCAGATTAGGTCTAGACAGGCTGGAAGGCTGAGTAAGGTTTGCCAGCAAGGAGTTAGAATGTAAATCTGAACCCAAATTAGGCTACTAATCATAAAGAAAAGATATAAAATGTGGCTATTTGCACTAGCTCTGTTAATATAAATGTCTAGGGGGTTCACACTAAGAGCATTGTATTTTGTTCTAAACCATTCTCAGCTGGGAAGGGATATTTGAAGTCTGCCAGATTTATGTGATTCCCAACTTGTGTACCACGTGGAGTTAAATTTTCAAGGTGAAGAACTTCTGTACCTGTAATTGGCCAGACCAAAAAGGATCAAACTGGTTATAAAGACTATCCCGTTTACTGAACTACTTTGATAGATATTGAAAACTTTTTATTTAATTATATCAAACTTTGCTGAAAAATATAATTTCTCTGGGACTATTTATAACCTATATTTCAGAACTCTGATTGGTATTTTCTATTTTGCCCTTCTAGTTTTATTTTCACACCTTTGAAATCCTCTCTGTGCCCACAAGTCTGACATTGAGGGATTAAATCAATGGACAACCTTGTCTTCTGGCTTCTGGATGGGGTTGTCCAATGGAAAGTTCCTGCAGTAGGTTAGAGGGCAGGATGAAAATGAGACCTGGTGTTCATTCCCTGTGTTACCTAGTCTTCAAAGGTGTCCCCCGACAGGTCTTCCCCTCCTTGTACTTACATGCCACTCTTCACATCGAGAGATGGAGCTTATTTCTGCTTTCCTTGAATTTGGGCTGGTCTATGATTTTTACAGATAGAATGTAGCAAAAAGACATTCTGGGACGTCCAAGTTCAAGTCCAAGAGAACTGGCAGCTTCCACTTGCTGCCTCCTGGAATAGCCTCTATGCTTTGAGAAGCCCAAAGTAGACAGAGGAACCACAAAAATGAGAACTGAGACACTCTAGCTACATAAAGCACTAACTGACGACTATGTAAGTGAGTCATTGTGGTAGCCAGTCTCCAGTATTGCTCCCAGTGAAGGCTGCTTCTTATTATTCTCATCCTTGTGTAGTCCCACGTTGTGCTAGTGTTGGTTTGTATGACCAATTGAATGCCACAGAAGGGATGATATGTCACTTCCAATATTACATTATACTCACACTGTGGTTTTCATCTTAGTGGCCCTCTTTCAGACCACTCACTCAGGGAAGTCAGCTGCCCTGTCATGAGGACACTCAGGCAGCCTATGGAGAGGTTTATATGATGAAGAACTGAGGATTGCCTGTGAACACATGAAGTTGATTTACCAGACTTTAGATGACAGCAACTCAACCAACAGCTTGACTGCAACCTCAGGAGAGACCCCAAGTCAGAATCAACCAGCTAAGCTGCTCCCACATCCCTGACCCACAAAAACTGTGATAATAAATTTTTGTTGTTTTAGGCTGCTAAGTTTTGGATTTACACATTATACAGCAATAAATAACTAATGCATCCATCTTAGCCATTTATGTTTAACTGAGGCCCCAGGGGGTTGCACTGCCAGCTGACACGAAGAGCAGAAGAGGCCAGCTGACCCAGTTTAACTTATAGAACCATTACAGATGATAAAATGATTATTTTAAACCAGTAAGTTTTGGAATGCTTTGTTTTGCAGCAATAATTAACCAAAACAGAATTTGGTAGCTAGAAGTGAGGTGCTGCTGTAACAAAAATCTAAAACATGTGGCATTGGCTTTGGGACTAGGCAATAGGTGTAGGCCAGAAGGACCTCACAGAGACAGTCAATGGAGGCTGGTAAGACAGTGAGGAAATCGGGGCTGGCCCCGTGGCCAAGTGGTTAAGTTCGCGCGCTCCGCTGCAGGCGGCCCAGTGTTTCGTCGGTTCGAATCCTGGGCGTGGACATGGCACTGCTCCTCAGACCACGCTGAGGCAGCGTCCCACATGCCACAACTAGAGGAACCCACAACGAAGAATACACAACTATGTACCAGGGGGCTTTGGGGAGAAAAAGGAAAAAATAAAATCTTTAAAAAAAAAAAAAAAAAAAAGACAGTGAGGAAATCGTTATTTGAGCCTGTAGCAAAGGTGAGTTTTTGCCTTGTTATGTAGAGGCAGAATGTTTAACAATGCTATAACTTGTGACAATATGAAAGATAGAAAATATTTCTAACAGACTTAAGTGTAAGTTGATTATGTGAACTAATGTGTATTTGGCTAAGGCAGTTTTTAGACAATATTGTGTCAACTGGTTTCTTTTAGGTATATCTTATCATAAGTAGGATGAAAGGCACTAAGGAAAGAACCATTCAATTTTCAAGCAGGATAGGCTTTTCAGGCTATATGGCATCTGTAGCAACTACTCAACTCTGCAGTTGGAGCACAAAAGTAGACACAGACCACATGTAAGTGAATGGGTGTGGCTGTGCTCCAAGAAAAAAATTGACAAAAGCAGGTGACAGTCTGGATTTGACCTGTGGGCCATAGTTGACCAACCCCTGATCTAAAGAAACACTTTCAAATAAGGATTTGCTGAGTTGGGACATAAATTATTCTCATCTCCAAACCCTCCAGCCCACAAAAGAGTTTTCAGAGTAAATCAACATGTGGGGACAAAGATCAGATCCAGGGTGCTGCCGGAAAACCAGCCCCAGCGTGAAGATCAGTTGAAGAGTGTAGTTTAAACTCTTTGTTCAGCGTTCAGGAAGATTAAGGATTTGTCCCTTCGATCTTCTCTGCTAGACAACAGGGCTTTTGAGAATCTTAAGGGCTTGCCTTGTTGACCTTCTCAGCTAGACAACAGTTTCTAAGAATCTTAAGGGAGTGCCTCTTAGTCCCTTTGGGCTGGAAAAAAAGGAATTTCAAGAATCTTAAATATATTGTCCTTACAGCACCCTGATTCTAATCAGCACTCTGATTATTAACAGAAATTCTAACAGCTTGGACTAAAAATGACAGAGATAGTTCAAAATGAAAGCAAGGCCAATGTATTATTAATCTCTTATCAGCAGGGCACAGGCTGGGAAAACTCCTTAGGTCCAAACACATTCCACTTCTTATGGAAAATTAAGGATGACACAGGAGGCAGAGCCATGGAGACCCATTCTCAGGGAGTAGAAATGGGCCCCAGTCAAGTGACGTTTTCTGTCCCTGGAGAAAGAGGAAATGGTGACATGTCCTGCTAGATTTCAGAATTGCTATGAACCAGTAACTGCTATGTGTTTCCTGTTTCACCCTTTTAGAGTGAAGGATTCTATTGTGGCTGCCATGGCCTTTCCTCATTATTGTATGTTGGGTATTTACAGGGCAGATAATGATTTTTTTTTCTTTCTTTTTTCTTTGCTGAGGAAGATTTACCTTGAGCTGAGCTAACATCCACTTCCAATCTTCCTCTTTTTGGGATATGTGAGCCACCACTATAGCATGGCCACTAACAGATGAGTGGTGCAGGTCCATATACAGGAAATGAACCTTGGCCACCGAAGGGGAGGGTGCCAAACTTAACCACTAGGCCACCAGGGCTGGCCCCAGATAATGATTTAGTTGTTGATGCTTTATCTTTTGGTTCACAGGTGCTCCTGATGAGCTTGAAGATTCGACCCCCTCTACACCTGGCTCTGATATACCTGATAAGGGCCTTGGATATGAGCTGATACCATAAAGGAATGGGAATTTGCAGAGGTCTGGGAAGGTGGTGAGTATACTTTGCATGTGAATTCTAACAGCCAGAGGGCAAACTCTAAAGTGCTTTTCCAAATTCCTCACCTCTCTGTATATGCATGCTACTCCTAAAATGCAGTGGTGGAGTATTTCCCCTTTCCTTGTATATGGGGCTGCTCTTCTGACTAACTTTGATCAATCAAATGGCTGTGAAATTGATGAAATTGTTTAGAAACTAAAAGCCTAGGCTTTAAGAGAATTGTTAGTGTGGCAAATTGAAGAGTAGCTGCTCAGATCCCACTTTAGGGAAGAACTTGCTGTTCAGCAGTGAGGAATGAAGACATCAGACAGACCAGGTTGTTGGCTCCTTTAGCATCTGCCTCAGTGTAGAGACCTGGCTCACCGAGGTCATGCCCTTCCTGAGGACTAAGCACAGGGAGGGTATAAGGAACTGGACATTTTCCCGAGGTGAGACAAGTCTGCAGGTTCACCAACTGCATCACAGTTTGTCTTCTCCTTTTACCTAATCCTGCTTCTTCCACCTTTTTTTCCCCCTCTGGTGTTGATCCCTAATTAATATCCTGTATCTCAAACTTCTTGTCAGAATCTTTTTCTGGAGAATCCAACCTATAACTAGTAGGTTCTACTTCCTGCCCCTTAGACTATAGTAGCCATATTGTGAAAAGCCGATTCTATATGGAAAGGCCACATGGAGAAGAACACTCTGGTTGATGAACCTAGTGGAGTCCCTTGTCCATAGCCAGGACCAACTGGAAACTTTGGGAATGAGCCATCTTGGATCTTCCAGCTCAGTTGAACTTCCAGATGACTGTATACCTTTCTGACATCATGTGGCTCTGAAGAACCACGAAGCTGAACCCAGTCAAACCACGGAAATATGAACAACAGTAAAATAGTTGTTTTAAACCACTAAGTTTTGGGGTGGTATGTTGTGCAGCAATAGTTAACTAGACATTTCCCAGCTCTCTCCTTGCTTGGTAAAAGTTGTGTTCCCCTATTGAGGGCCCATCAGTCTGGCAAATTTCCCCTGCAGCTACTTCCTTTGGACACTGTTGACAGTAACATATTGCCCATCTTGCTACCCCCAGGTGATTGTGCATCTATTGTGAAATTTAGTATTCCTTTGTCTTATTTGCTATAAAAGAAAAAATAGCTCCCAAATGTTATAAAAATCAAGCAAACAATTTCTAAATACAGGAGGTTAAAGCAGAAATCTTTTAGACATTGGTCTTTCTCCTTCTTTCTTGCAGGTACGTATCTTATCTCTGGAAAGAGGTACTTTGGTTTACCCCTGCTTAAAAACAACAGGCAAGGGGCCAGCCCCGTGGCTAAGTTTCTACTCTCCGCTTTGGCAGCCCAGGGTTCACCAGTTCGGATCCTGGGTGCAGACCTACGCACCACTCATCAAGCCATGCTATGGCAGCATCCCACATAGAAGAACTAGAATCACTTACAACTAGGATATACACCTATGTACTGGGGCTATGGGAAGGAAAAAAAAAGGGGGAAGATTGGCAACAGATGTTAGCTCAGGGCCAACCTTCCTCAAAAAACAAAACATAAAACCCAAAACCAACCAAACAAACAAAAAACAGCACGCAAGAGATAAGGTCTATTAATCTTATGTCCTTTCCATAAAAGGAAAACAAATGTTAGATGTCTGTATCAGAATGTCTTAGCTCCCAAGTAGGATATTTTCCTGGGGTTCCGACATAACCGGTAGTATTTGACAATTTGATATGCTTTGAACTGGCTTTGAAAAACATGCCCATAAACAAAAGCAACTAACGTTTAACGGTGGTCTTTTAGGGAACTTGTTAGGTGGTTAAGTTTAGAGGAGGAAAATCCTTTAAAGATTTTCAATATATTTTTAAATTATTCCTTAAAAGAAAAAAAATTTGCTGTCATATTTAGTTTTCCAACTTTTATTAACAAACTAAGATCAAGTTGTTCTAATTATTACTTTGAGTGAATATCAGCAGTTTGGTATTAAATAAGTTAGTTATTATCTACTATAAATAATAGATCCTTATATTAGTGCCAATCAATGCTAGGTATTTTATAAACTTTTCAGTATCTTTGGTAATGTTTGACTCAGATTTTTTAAATTAAGATTAGGTTTAACACTTTGTCCAGGTTGGCCCAGAACAGACTCAGTTTATGCCCATTGTCTCATTATTACCATTATCATTATTAATATTATTGCCCTCTCTTATTCACAAACTGTACTTGTTTGAATGATAAATTATATGGTTACCTTATCTCAAGTGGTAGTTATATCTAAGATAAAACTATGCACACTTAGAAAAGAATATTAGAAATGTTTAAATATTTTAAAGGTTAATAATTTTTTTTTGCCAAATAATAGGATCAAAGTATCTTTAAGTGTATTCGAAATCTTAAAAAAAGGTTAACATGAATTTTAAAAAGAATCTATATAACTTTAGACCTAATTAGTTGAAAATGCACTTTTTCAAGTTGAAATAAGCTTAATATTAAAATTATATTCCATAAATTGACTTTTACAATTTTTGACCATGGAATATTTTCCTATTACTTGAAGAAGACAAATGAGGTTTGAGACCACAAAGTAAATTAAAGGTTTTCTTGATCAGTAGTTACATAAATTAGAGGGAATGTCAGTTTTATATTAATATTTAATAATAAGTTGATTAAACTTTGATTGAAAGCCTGTTTGTTTACATATTACATAAATTGATTTTGAAGTAAAGTTTATAGATTTAGATGATGTTTACATTATGTCAGTTTCCAAGTTTGTGTATGCCACATAAATTTTAGTGTCAATATGACAGCACCTAAATAGGTTTGAATTTGGGAAAACATAGCAAAATAGAATTCTTGATTAGGAAGTCTTTCAAAGTTAAATTTTAACCTTCTTTATTCCATTAGCTTCATTCCTTTGTAATTTAAAATAAAAGAAAGAGATCATGTGTACTGACATGAAAAGAATCTTTATGATGGTCATTCTCTCTTTTGGAACCCTGTTTGCCAGCCCTACCCGCTACTCACATTCATCCTCTGATCTTCTTTGCCTTGTGAGTCGTATCCCTGTGAACTGCACCACTCAGTCTCTCCTGCCCTGCACATCAGATAAAGGACTGGTATCCAAAAGATGCAAAGAATTCTTAAAACTCAACAATAAGAAAGCCAATAACCCATTTAAAAAATGGGCAAAAGGTCTGGACACTTCACCAAAGAATATATACAAATGGCAACTAAGCATATGAAAAGATGCTCCATATCATCTGTCATCAGGGAAATGCAAATTAAAGCAACAATACGATACCAATTCACATCTATTAGAAGGACCAAAATTCAGAACACTGACCACACCAAATACTGGTGAGGATGTGGAGCAGCGTCTCATTCATTGTTGATGGGACTACAAAATGGTATAGCCACTTTGGAAATCATTTGGCAGGTTTTTAGGGTGTTTTTTTAAACATAGTATTGCTACACATAGCAATTCTATTCCTAGGTATTTGCCCAACTGGTTTGAAAACTTATGTCCCCCCAAAAATCTTCATGTGAATGTTTATAGTAGCTTTATTCATAACCACCCCAAACTGGAAGCAACAAAGATATCCTTCAATAAGTGAATGGATAAACAAATTGTGATACATTCATACAATGGAATATTATTCCATGGTAAAAGAAATGAGCTATCAACCCGGGAAAAGACATGAAACATCTTTAAATGCATATTGCTAAGTGAAAGAAGACAGTCTGAAAAGGTTACATACCTTATGATTCCCGTTATATGACATTCTGGAAAAGTTAAAACTATCGAGACATAAAAAGTCTAGTGGTTATCAGAGGTTCAGGAGGAGGGGGAGAAGGTTCTAAAGGGGAAAAATAGCTTTTTATTTGTAGGGGTGAAACTATCTTGTGTGATACTGTAATGGTAGATACACAGTATTAGATATTTGTCAAAAACCTATAGAACCTTATAGCACAAAGAGTGAAAGTTAATGTATTCAAATATTGAAAAAGTTATCTAGATTGTTGGAGAATCCCAGGATGTAATGCAGATTGTGACAAAAGGATTACAAGTGTATGAAAAAAACCTCAATGAAGGAGGTAGGGATGACAGGTGCTAAGGTAAATAACTTTGGAAATGAGTGAAGCCTATAATGCTTAAGGCAAAAGGAATTGCACATAAACACTGTACTTTAGTTGATAAAGCTGTTTCCCATGGGGTATGAGTTAACAATGCTGATACTGCTACACGTATATATATTTGAATTGAACAATTAAATAAATGAATAGAAGATGATGAAACCCAGTTTCTCACTGTTCGAGTGGAGGTTAGAGATAAGAAAGGGAAAGAGCTAGAACAATCCATGTAGTAAAGGATAGGCACTGGAGACATCAGTATGAACTCATGTCTAGCTTAATATACATATAGATATAAATATTACATATAGAAATACTTATATGTATGCACATAGGGGAGTATATGCAATTATATTTTCTTGCTCTCTCAATTGAGAGATCCTAGAAGCAATGACACCTCAGTAGCAACAAGCACATCTAGCATCCAGATTTTGATTTCTAATACCATTCTTAAATAAGAGGAACCAGAGCTTCTTAGATAAATGGTTGATTCTAGGACTGGACCAGGAAATATATTAGATAAGTCATGTAGTGCTAGAAAGGAAGGAAGTGTTATGGACTGAATGTTTGTGTCTCCCCCGCAAAATTCATATATTGAAATCTAATCCTCAATGTGATGGTAATTGGAGGTGGGGCCTTTGGGAGGTAATTAGGTCATGAGAGTGAAGCCCTTATGAATGGGATTAGTACACTTATAAGAAGAGGCAAGAGAGGTAGCTCGCTCTCTCTGCCATGTGAGGATACAATAAGTCGTCAGTCTACAACCCAGAAGAGGGTCCTCACCAGGACCTGATCCTACATGGACGGAGTATATTGAAAGGATAACAGGGCCAAATGAAAGAATTGCAAATGGCCAAAGGCGGAAAAAATTTGTGGGACAAAATACAGAAGGGCTGGATTATAACGCAAAGTAAAAACTAAATGCCCATGAGCCCATGTTGATGTAAATAAAATGAATAAATAAATGAAGAAGAAGAGACAAATCTCCCTTGTAGAAGAATTATAAATAATTTATGTGGATACACTGTATTCATGGAAGGGGAACGTTAAACCCCACTCATGAAGTGTGGGGTCTGTATAGTGACTTTCTTCCTAAGAAAACAATATGGGAAGGTGGGAAAACAAGCAATAAGAAAACCTGGCAAGGTTTTCTTCAGGCAGGTGATCAAGGTCAATATCAACTTCAATATTAGGTTATAAATCAAGTTAATAGTATGTAGCCTTGATATGATGTGATAAAATGGCACTCTACCTCTGTGGTTTTGCTCCCTAAAACCCATAGCCCCAGTCTATTCATGAAGGAATAAGCCAGACAAATTCCAAATGAGGAGCATTCAACAAAATACCTGACATATATTTCTCAAAACTGTCAAGGTCATCAAAAACAGGGATCTGAAAAATTGTCGCAGCCAAGAAGAGTCCAAGGAGATAGGACACCTAAATATCATGTAGTGTCCTGTATGGGATCTTGGAATAGAAAGAGAATATAAGGTAATAACTAAGGAAACTCAAATAACATATGGACTTTAGTTAATTATAATTGTTCAACATTGGTTTGTCACTTGTAACAAATGTACCATACTGATATCAGATGTTAATAGTGGGGGAATTGTGTACAGGGTATAAATGAACTCTGTATTATCATCTCTGTTTTTTCTGTAAATCTAAAACTGTTCTAAAAAAATAAACTCCATTTTGAAAAAAGATTACTATCATAGAGTCTGGCACATACATAGTAGGTTGATAATGCTAGCTTAAGAAAGGAAGGGGATCAATAACTTTATGCATTCAAGAATTGTATTCTTGAGAACAGAATAAAATATTACACCTTAAAATAACCCAAAGGACCATTTCCTTCAACTTCTGTATAAAGAAGGAAAATGAGAACATGAGATGTTAAGTGACTTGCAGAGCATCATGGAGTTGTCAAAAAGTAGGTGCCTTTCCCAAACAGAATTGCTCAGGTAATGAGATCCCAAATTATTGGAGTATTTATCTGCATATCCATATTACAAACTATCCTTTCTGATTTGAGTAATTTTAACATCTTGAGAGGGAAAAATAAAATTGGGATCCACAGACAATTTAGTTAGGGACCTTTAAGAGAATTTGGTTGTACAACTGCAGATTTTAGAAAAGAAGACCCTGTCCCCTGCCATGTAAATTAACCATTAAACAACTGGAAAAATACATATTCTACATGTTTCCACATTCTGTTTAGACATTGGAAAATTATCATTCAGTGGAGTTACTAGAGGGCTCATTAGAAGAATTGAGGAAAAAGCAGTAAAAGCTTTTCCTGAAAAGGGTGTACAGTTAGTGAAATTTTTTTCCTTTATAAATCCAAAGTCTGGAATGATTATGGACCAGGAGAAATTCCGAACACAAGAGTCTCCTCACCAATAAATCCATAGTTGAGCTAAGGAAGGTATCCCTAGTGTTGGGGTGCTGATATTTATTTAAATATTTTATATGGGGGCTGGCCCCGTGGCCGAGTGGTTAAGTTCGTGCGCTCCGCTGCAGGCGGCCCAGTGTTTCGTTAGTTCGAATCCTGGGCGCGGACATGGCACTGCTCATCAGACCACGCTGAGGCAGCGTCCCACATGCCACAGCTAGAAGAACCCACAACGTAGAATACACAACTATGTACCGGGGGGGCTTTGGGGAGAAAAAGGAAAAAATAAAATCTTTAAAAAAAAAAAAAATAAATAAATAAATATTTTATATGTTACAGATCTTCATTCAGATTTGAGTCATTAAAATAATTGTCATTTTCACAGTTTATAACAGAAAAAGCTCAAGTCTAGAAACTTGTGCTCCATTTTTTCACATCTTTTCCATCCAGTTTAGAAATAGGTCTCAATGCTAAAACGATGCCATCCTAAGTAGATGGCACTCTCCAAACAACGACAAAAATAAAAATTGCAGAGGAACTAACTAATTTTCAGCGTGCTTGCCTAACAAATTGACCCTCTTATGCAACATGAATAGGTTTGATGCATAGGTCATCAACATCTTGTAGAAAATATAATTGGTAGGGACGGTAAATTCTAGTCACCTCATTTTTTTCTGATCGTTGACATCTGCTTACACAGACGATAGCAGTTATTAAGTATTGCATTGAGAGTCATATATACAATACAGCAATGTTAGACATCATTTGGGAATAGAGGAATGCTTTAAAAGAAAGATCAACAAGTCAAAACATTTGCTGTTGAATCAAAGCTTCAATAAATTTAGAAATAGGTCATAAGAAGTCTAAATGTCTAGAGAAAGAAACATATGCCAATTCAGATTTTTAAACTAACAATTTTTTAAACTTTTCTGGTGTAGAAGCTACTTTTATTCTCCAGTTTTGATCATTCAACTTTTTACTTGTACTCTGAACGCATTTATAATATAATCCCAGATACTATTACATTTTACATAGTTTAATTATTAAAGTAACTTTCCGTAGCTCATAAAAGTAATAAGGTTTTTAAAGAATGAAAGTCAGAAGACTGTTCAGTCATACTTATACCATTACATCTCTGCCACACAGATCGTCATCCAGATAAGCAAAAAACAAAATAATCTTTTATAGAAGTTAAATAACTCAATATAAGGGACTCAAATTGTTTTCCAGTTGGTTATCAGGGAAGTTCCCTTCATCTTCTGCTTTTTATGCTATTAGGCTGCTCCATCATATTTAAATACTATCTTCTGTTAAATACCTTTCACAATTAATTCAAAATCTCCTTGTCAAATTACTTATTCTGTAACTCAGTTAATAAAAAAATGTTTCAAATAAATTAATTGTAGCCTTAAAGAACCCATCTAGAAATATTGATCTGCCGTCCTGACATCCCGTGTTGCCAAAATAAGCAGTTTTCTGCCAGGACTGCTAGCGCCCACTTCTCAGAAGGCGCTGCTGCTGGAGCTCAAGGCGCTGCAGGAGAGGCCAGTCGAGGGTTTCCAGTTAACCCTGGTGGACAAAGGTGACCTGTACAACTGGGAGGTGGCCATCTTCGGGCCTTCCAACACCTACTACGGGGAGGGCTACATCAATGCACGTCTCAAGTTCTCTATCAACTGCCCTTACTCCCGGCTGGCCTTTCGTTCCCGACCACTATCGACTTGTCACAAGACGTGTACATCTCCATCCTCCACCCCTGATCACCGACCCCCAGTGCGGGTAGCTGCCCTGGGAGCCGCAGAATCCCACCCACCAAGTCAGGACTCTCCTCTGAGCGTTATCTCCCTCGTCAAGGAACCTGATACCTTCCTCCCCTACCCCCCTCGACGTGGAACCCCGTGATGCACGGGAAGTAGGAAGAGAGCGAAGGCTAGGACGGATTAATTTGCGGCCGCTTCTTCTCTCTGCTTTAGTTTCTTTGGAATCTAAATAAAACGACTTTATGAAAAAAAGGTCACCTCCTGCAATGAGGCTTTGGAGAATAGACCAATGGGAGGATACGACCAGTAGTTTTCAGATCTGTTTGGTCAAGGTCAAGGAAATTACCCTTTATTTACCAATAATGTTATTTTATTGTTGTTTAGACCACAGTATACCAAATCAGAGAAATTGTCAGTGTGGTTGCTTAGTTACAATGGATTTTCATTTTCAGTAATTCTTCAGCAAGTAGGATTGGAAACTGTAAAAGTTTTTTTTTTTGTTTTTGGTATTTTTCTCATTAAAACAAAGAGACTGTCAGTGTCTCCTTTTGAATTCAAGTCTGATTATTTCTTTACATTTATTCCCCTTTATCCATTTTTATTGTTGCTTTTTCTCCAGTTAACTGCCTTTCCTCATTCTAAAGTTAGCTTTTCTAAACTTGACTATCTCCTGCCAAAATAATTTCTGGCAATCTGCCAATGTTTTCAGCACCGATGTGTGGCAGCTTTCAGGATTTTTCAGTCTGTTGGTTTGTTTCTCTTTGAATTCATCTTCCCTCCCCCCTTCCAATAGTTCCTGTATTGTAAATTTCAGCTTGATTTCTACTGGAGGGAGCCATATTCCCTACTTAGCAGATAAATTAGAGAATTCCTTCATTGCCAGAAGCCAGAAAGATCAAGGCCCAATCACACGAGTCTGATCATCAGCTAAACTTGGGGGCAAACTGAGCAGAAAGGAGCTCGCTGGTTCCATTCAGTTTTATTCTTGCACACTCAGTGAACCAAGAAGATGATTTTATATTTATCCAACTAGGCGTTTTATTATTTGCAAAAGCTCCAATTTAGTCTTGATTTAAGTTTCTTTAATTCACCCACAAACCACAAAATGGAATTTTGCAGCAGTGGTAGCAGCAGCAGCAATGTGGGGTCAGAAATTCCCAGATTGTTTTGCTGATAAAGTCCAAAAACTTGGCACGTGGTGCAGTGTACTACTAGATGCCCCAGGACTGCGTTAGATTTGCTCAGTATTTTCATAGACTCCCCAGAGATAGCCAAGGTAGGTTGTAATATCAAAAAGTACTAGCATGTGTAATGTTTAATTTGGTCTTTGCCATTGTCTCATGGGATCTCAACCACTTACTACATCCTTCCTTATTGTTCATTCTAGTCTTGAAGAATACATTTCCATAAGATCCTATATTTCTTCTGTCTGAAGAACATTTTCTTTTGTTCAGTACTTAAGAGTAGCATGTCATGGTACAAAAGCCACTGGACTGAGAATTAGGAGACATGGGTTCCTAACCCTGTTATGTCTTGACTCATTTGTGTTTTTTTTTTTTTTTTATTAACGTTATGATAGATTACAACCTTGTGAGATTTCAGTTGTACATTTTTGTTAGTCATGTTGTGGGTACACCACCTCCCCCTCTGTGCCCTCCCCCCACCCCCCCTTTTCCCTGGTAACCACCGATCAGATCTCCTTATCAATATACTAACTTCCACCTATGAGTGGTTGACTCATTTGTTTTTTATCATACCTTTGCATTATTTAGGTTGCTTTTGTTGTAAGGGATAGAAACCCATCCTAGCTAATGTAGGCAGAAAATAATTTCTTGGGAGGGTATAGGGAGATATAAGGATAGCTTTCTTAAAAGGAAATCTGAAAAATCTAAAAGATAAGATTCAGGGCAACTTTTGGAATCCTGACAGCAACAGCGAATAGACAGTCTCATCGGGTACTGCTGTTGGCCATCTTCATTTCTTCTTCCCCGCCCCCACTGTCTCAAATTCCAGAGAGGATCCATCTTATTGGTCTCAACTGAAGAATATGGAGGCAAACAGAGCCTCTTGATTGATCTAACCGGACTGTATCTAGTGGGAAAAGACCATTTCCTAGAAGCAAAATTCGTGTTAATGGAAGAAGTAAAAAAGATGTTAGTAAAAGAACAAAATCCAAAAGGATGTGACAAAAATAACAAATTATTCACTTAATCTTTATGCTTCCAAAGATGTATGCTATATGTTTGCTATAATACTACTGTGAGTTTTGTATGAAATATTAGAGAAGTTACATAAAAATTCAACTTCATAATTATCTTTAAACTGGGGCCTCTTTCCAAGCTTTCTGTCACTGCTTTGCGCCAGTCCCTCGTTCTGTCTTTACTAAGCTGTAGCTGTAGCTTCCCAACCAACCACATGGCATCTAGATTTAGTCATCGTCCTCCCAACTGCTCCTCCATAACTATTCCAGTTATCTTTCTAGGATACAATTTTGTCTCTTGGAAACTGTCAGTAGCTTCACTATTGTCTATAAGATACTTAATACCTGTTCTTACCACCATGCTGGGCAGAATTGGATGCACATTCTACTTAGCTATGATAGCACTTTATACATAGCTTATTTAGAATTCTTGATTCACTGGATAATTATTGTAAAAGAGGGAAAAACGTCTATTTAAAACAATAAACAAATTCTCAGATAAACACACATAATCTGGGCTGTCTTGCTGCTTCTGTTTTCTAAAGGTAATTCATATCTGTTAAAAAAGATCCATGTAGTTTCCTCTCACTTACTGAGCTAGATAGAGGAAGAATAAAAATTTATATGTGTTTAAAGGGAAAAGACCAAAATTTCAAAATCTCTGTAGGTTCTTCTGTTCTGCTAAGGAGTTCATACCTGGAGTGAACATTCTTTCATTTAACAGGCCACCTGTTTGTTTCTATGCAAAACAATTGTATGTATGTAAAACTGGCTTGAAGTTAATTTCTCTGCACAGTAAAGTGACAAGTGATAGGAATTTTGAATATTCTAGTGGCAACACAGAGGAGAGAGGTTTAGGGAGCCTGAGAAGTAGTATGAAGAGGAAATATGAGAAAGATTTTGAGAGAAAGGAGGTTAGGCAATATGGAACTCCTTTTCTGTTGGGGAACCTCAATTAAAAAAAAAAAAACAGCCAGCGAGATTTCCCCAGGATAGGAATTGCCAAAGGACTTGTAAGAATAGTTGCATCCAGTATTTAATTTTTAAGTCATTTGCTCTTCTGCACATTTATGGTGGGCACTGCGCTTGTCTTTACAGCATCTATTCCACTCTTCCTGATTATGTAGCAGCCATTTGGTTTGGGTGGGATTAACCTTTCTTCCTTCTCCAACAGTGATAGCAAATTGGTCTAAACAATCAGGTAATCCCATAATACCATTTAGACGGTGATTAGTTTGAAAGTAATCTAAGCTTAATCCAGTCAACTCTTTTCCTGACATTTTCTGAGTCACAAGAGTTGGGTTAAGAAAGATCCATTCAGCAGAGTCTCAAGACTTTTTGTCTTATGATTGTGAGAATTGCCCTGCTATCCTACTGCATGTGAAGGTAAATAGCTCTAATTTTAATGTCAGTTATCCTTTGACCACATGGGGAGCCATTCTTAGGAAGACTCTGACTATGAATAACAGAGATGGAAAGATGAAAAGAAAATGTTGAGTTTTTTATGACTTGATTGCATCACTAAGATGAAATGATCTGTAAACTGATGTGAAGCCTGCCAAACCTCTGTTCTTTCTAGTTAGATGACTCATGAATCTCATTTATTGAATAAAACCAAATTCTTGACCCTCCTCCTTCCAGGTAGACTTCTGTAGTCTTACTAATTTTATTAAATGGCACTATGAGGGATCAGAATTTGCCACCCCAAAATGCGTCTCTTTGGCTGGATTATTTTTAAGAACAAAAGACTCTGAAAGAAACGTTGACCTTCCCCCAACTACCTAAAAGAATTTAAGATAGAAAGCCTGTTCCAGGAAAGAGCTAACACCATGAGATAACTATAGTATAATATAAACTAGATGTGATAGACAGGAAGGAACCTAACAAGGGCTTTTTAATCAAAGTCCTCTCTATCTCTCATTGTCTTTGCAAAGCATGGTCCACATTTGTTTATCAAACATTTGCTTGATAAATGTAAGTTGCCTTCCTCCTCTTTGAAATCCCAAACCACTACCCCCAACATCCTCCTTTGTACTCAGCTAAAGATGATGTTTAAGGTAGTGGCTTCTGCTGTTTGGGCAAGTTACTCGGATTTTCTGGGTTTCTCCCATGTATACATCTTATTAAACGTTATCTGATTTTCTCCTGTTATTCTGTCTCATGTCAGTTTAATTCTTAGGCCAGCCAGAAGAACCTAGAGGGTAAGGAGAATAGTTCTTCCTCCTCTAAAGCCCCTCTATCCTCCCAGTTGTTCTCCTATTTCTCTTACACCTAGTCCATTAGCAAGTTTTGTCAGCTTTTCCATCAAAGTATATTCAGAATCTCACCACTTATTGTTTCCATTACGACTACCTTAATCTAAACCCACATCATCCTACTGAATTATAACCATAGCCTCCCAAATGCCTCTCTGCTTTCACTCCTGCCATCCTATTCTCTATTCAGTAAACAGAGAGATCCTCTGTAACTGTAAGTCAGACCATGCCACTATTGTCATACACTTCCACTATGAATAAAAGCCCAAGTCTTTCGATTGGCCTAAATAGCTCTCTCTGATATAGACCACCGTTATCTTCCAGGCCTTCTATACTGCTTTCCTGGTCTGTCAGTCTGCTGAGGACATGCTGGTAGCCTTTTTTTCTTCAAACATGCCAGTTTCAGTGTCTCTGCACTTGCTGTTCCCTCTGCCTAGAACTCCATCTCCCAGATGTCCCCATGGCTCACTTCTTCAGTTCCTTCAGCTTTTTCTTTAGCTGCACCTTTTCAATGAGATTTCCCTTGACTCCCCTATCTAAAAGATGCTCTATACCTCATGCCCTTCTCTGCTCTAACCTTCTTTCTAGTATAATCACTGTACACCCATATCTGTTTATTTAACTTGTCTATTATCTGACTCCTCCAAGAAAAATTCATCTCCCCAGGAACAGGGATTTTTGACTGTTTTTTCACTGCTAATTCCCCAGTGCCTGGACCAAGAACTGTTTATTGTATGAATGAATAGTTTAGGATTGTTTGAGTTTTTTTTCTTTTATTGCTTACAACCAGAAGATCTTAAAAGCTACAGCTCTGATTTAATCCCATTCACTATACCTGACTTTTTAGGAAACCAAGTTAAATATTAAAGTCTTACATTTATGGGTGCTTTGGGAAATCTGAGATAAATTATCTCTATTCCCCTGTTAGAGTGATTTGGTCACAAAAGATAAAACGACTGTGCAAATTTATCAAAAACAGGAAATTAGAGCGAATTTCAGTAGGAGAAATATGAACCTCCAGAGAAGTCAATAGATGGTAAAGAAAGCTATGGTTTCCAAAAAATACATGATAGGAGCTTAAGAGAGTTCGTTTAAATATTAAGGGAAGTGTGGTAGCTCAATGCTGAGGCAGTTGATATTTGGGTTATGTTATTGGCATGTCTGCTTTTCCCTTTGTATTGTGGGATTTTGGGAACAGGATCTTTCCATTTATCATTGCTTCAGTACACAGAGAAGGTGTTCAATAGACAGTTGTTGCATAAATGAAATAGCATTGGAGAAGAGCCCTAGAGTTGGTAAGGTCAGTAACTTGATGTTAGACATGTTATTTAGACTGCCTTTGCTAGGCTTTGGTAGCTTCGTCTATAAAATGAAAGTGCTAGACTATGTAATTAAGTCCTTTCCAAGTATCAAATATTCTGTGCTTTTGTCTGCTCATATGAGTGGAGATATGCACACACTTTCATCTAATGGAAATAAAGATATACTTCTTAAAAATTTCCTTTGCAAATATATTTTGGTTAATATAGCTGCCATCAATTTGGCTTATAAAATAGTGTTTTCAATGATCTTTTAGCATGATAGATTAACTTTTATGTTCCTAAAGCCATTTCCTCTGAATGCTGCTGAATTCACACTTCACTAATGGCAAGGATCCGATTAGAACTAATTTCATAGTGATTCTTTGACATTTTCAAACATAGAAATGTGTGTCTTTTCTGAATAAAAGTCAGAGCATATCATAAATTGTAAAAGTTACTATTAAAGTTCAGTCTAATATTGGATAGTAGTTATGAAACAAAAAATGCCTGAGAGGATAAACTTTTGCAAAATAGGGTTCCCTGTCTCTCCATTTCTTTTACTTTCAGCTCCCATAGTCTCCACGACTGGGTCCACTGGAACTCTGTCTCCAGGCATTGATCCATCTCATCAGCCACTTGGTCAGTTCCTCAGCTTCACTATTTGGTAGAACTTAAAATTAGAGAAGCTGATAATGTTTAACAGAGAGCATAGGCCAACAAGTCAGCCCACTGACAAGGTCAGCAGAGGAGGATACAGAGACTTCCTGTAACTTCCAAGTGACATAGGCACCAGCAGTTTGTCCCCAAGTACCGAAGTAATGTATCTGAAAGGTAACAAGGAAACTTGGCGGAGCGACACAGGATCCTGACATTTGTGGCTGAGCCACTAGGTTCCATTACTAGGAACTAGGACTCAGTTTCAAATCTACTTAAATGGTGGAGTTGGTGCCGCTGGAAGACTTCTGCCCTTGGTTGGGCCTAATTCAGAAACTAAACGATGGTCTTGTCCACTATTAGGACCCATCAGTGGAAGAAGCCAGAGAAAATAACGGCAGGAGGGAGAAGGAAGGGGCTAAAAATGCCTTCATTTTTAGGGAAAGGAACCAGTTAGGGAGATCCAAGAAGGAAGAGTGAGATATAAGAGAAAAGCCAGATGAGAGTCTCTTGTTGAGGCTAAGGAAAGAAGTGGCTTAATAAAGAGTATAGTCAGTTATACAGTGAATTCTCATCTTATTCACGATTAGATTCTTTATTCATGACATAAGTTGAAAATGGCATGAAATTGAAACTATTTTACAAAAGCCTTTATAGAAGTGCCACATTAGATATTGACACACAGGTTTTCTATAAAAATTCAACACAAGTTTTATTTTCTTCCCCAAATTGGATTGCATACTTCTTTCCTTCCTTCTTTCCTTCTCTCCTTCCTTCCTTCCTTCCCCAATCCATAAGACATAATTGAATTTTATGTAGGGATCATGTTGAATGTAAAACACAGAGTTTTCAACACTGGACTCACACTCAGTGAGCTAGTAGCTCACAGTATGAGAGACCTACTGGATGGTGGTGGGTTCAAGTATCCCATCTGATGCCTGTTTGAAGCAGAGGTCATTGACTGGAATGGTACATAAATCATCTGCTTATGTTGTCATTTTCTTTCCTTTGTCTTTGGCCAAGTGAGCATAACTGAAGGTTCACAAGTTCAATGCTTTATGACATGACTATTCTTTTATGCTACAAAGACGTCAGGAAGGATAGGTACTGGGAAAAGGCCATTTAGGGGGTTATAAGTAACCTCTAAGTGAAATTTGTAGATGATATTGAGGAATAGGAGCCAAATTTCAGAGCCAGTTAAGGGGAAGTTTCTGGATCTGTTAGGGAAAGAGGCAACTATTGATGGAGATTATCAAAAGCAGTGTTTCTCAAACTTTGGTATGCATAAGAAGCACCTGGACAATTTGGGTAAAAATGTATAGTCTGGGCCTCATTCCAGAAATTCTGATCCAGTAATATTAACGTGGAGACCAGAAAAGAGAACTTTAAATAAGCAAAATGTGTTTCGGGTGCTGGTGTTCTCAGATCACGTGTTGAAGATCTCAGGTCCTAGAAGGGGAGAGGAGGAGGGAAGACAAAGATCATTTACTGGGTTAGCTTTGATAAAGAAAGGGGTCAGTTTTTTCCTCAGGGGCAAGGGAAGATTAAAAATGAGTATGAAGGGAGAGCTAAATTAAGGTAGAATGAAGATAGTAGTTTTAATTTGAAGGCTGTAGGGTGATTTTTCAAGAGGCAAGGAAAGGGAGAGGAGAGCGGCTTGAAAAGCATGGAAAAGGTTTGAAATAGCTGTTATATCTGGTAACTATGGCAAGGTGCTGAATCTGTTTGGGGCCTTGTGATTTCATTGTTCAAGTGTGAGATAGAGCATCATGAACTTTGAGACCCTTTCCAACTATAGTCATGCACTGCATAATGACGTTTCAGTCATCAGTGGACCGTATACACAACAGTGCTCCCATAAGACTGGTACCAGATAGCCTAGGTGTGTAGTAGGCTATACTGTCTGGGTTTGTGTAAGTATACTCTATGATGTTCGCACTGTGATGAAATCACCTAACGACTCATTTCTCAGAATGTATCCCTGTCATTAAACAGCACGTGGCTGTGTGAACAATTCTATGATTCTTCTATAGAAGCAGTCTCAGACTTTTGCCAGTGCACTATCTCCAAGGAATATGATGTCCCCCTATCTATAACAGTTATTACTACAACAGGTATTTTCTCCAGGGAGGGCAGGTCCTCCAAAGATAGTATATTTTCATCTTAAGGAAAAATGGTGTCAACTACAATCTCTCTCCTCTCTAACCTCCCTCCTGATCCTAAGAATTCTTTTCATGGGGAATGAACAATAAAGTCAAGACAGCATTGCTAAACAGCAGTGATTAGTGGGTTTAAATTTAGGCAGTATAAATTTTTGGAAAACTGGGCCTTCAAGATTCTTTGACTTTGTCCTATTTCAGGAAGCAAATCAGTTAGCAACTTGGAGGGCAAAGGCAAAGATTTACCTCTAAGTTCTCTTGTTTTCTCTTTCTACTTCTGGTTTTTTCATTATGGGAATTTTTTTTTTTGTCTGTTTACTTGTCCTTTAACTTGAGTAGTTGGTCTTATTGACATTATTGTGGATGTTGGGGAACTGGTTTTACGGAGTACATACTTTCCTTTTTGAATAGAGACAAAGAGATTCAGGCAAGCTTCTGGAGGATAGTTAGGATAAAAAGATTGTAATCCATTTTGCTTTTAGCCGAGATATGGTAGGTAGCCCCTCTCGGATCTGAAGCAGAAGAGCAGGCTGAAATATACAAATACAAAGCTAACGTTTATTGAATGTTTATTGGGAGTCAGGATACTACTATCAAAAGAGAGTACCCAGACGGGCTGGCCCAGTGGCACAGTGGTTAAGTTCGCATGTTCTGCTTCAGCGGCCTGGAGTTCGCCAGTTCAGATCCCGGGTGCAGACATGGCACCACTTGGCAAGCCATGCTGTGGTAGGCACCCCGCATACAAAGTAGAAGAAGATAGGCATGGATGTTAGCTCAGGGCCAGTCTTCCTCAGCAAAAAGAGGAGGAGGATTGGCAGCAGATGTTAGCTCAGGGCTAATCTTCCTCAAAAAAAAAAAAAAAAAAAAGAGAGAGTGCCCAGAAAGGTGCCCTTGGGTATAGAAGGTGTGATGGTTAATTTTACATGTTGACTTATCTTGGCTGTAGTACCCAATTTTTGATCAAATACCTGTCTAAATGTTGCCATGCAGGCATTTTTGGAATATGATTAATATTTAAATCAGTAGACTTTGATTAAAGCAGATCACTCTTCAAAATGTGGATGGTCCTTATTCAATCAGTTGAAGACCTTAAAGGAAAAGACTGAGATCCCTCAAGAAAGAATTCTGCTCCTAGACTCTTTGAAATCAAGATAGCGACATCACCTCTTGTCAGAATTTTCAGTCTGACAGCCAGTCCTGTAAATTTCAGACTTGCTAGCCCCCTTAATCACATGAGTCAATTGCTTAAAATCTCTCTCTCACTCACTTTCTGTCTGTATGTATATACTGGGTCTGTTCCTCTGGGAAACCCTAATGCAGAGGACATTGGTGAAACTTGTTCTTCCTAATGCATCAATGGCTTTACTTCTTTGAGATGAAAAGCGTAGTCACGACTGAATGAATAGTAGACTCTCTATCCAGGAAAATGTGTATACAGGCACACACATATATAATTTTGCATACATATACAGGTGCCTAGGGATTAAGTACCCTTGTTCGGGGTTTAGATGTCAAACTGATTTGTTTCTAAGTAAAATGCAATGAGGCCGTCTAGGTTGGAGGTGGCATTGAATTTTACTCAGGTTGTAGGTAGGAATCAAAGGCCAAAAATAAGGTGAGCAGACAAGAACATGATTTGTGTTCTAAGGTTTCTGAAAGGGCTGGGACCACAAAGACAAATGCTTCTGCTGATGTGCTTTTAAAATACATGAAATGTGCACATGTCCAGAGGCAATTTACTTGCCAATACAGGGTATAAAGCCGCAAAGTTAGTGGACAGAGAGGGCTCCTGTACGATAGTTGAACTGACACAATGATCTTACCAAATATATCCAGAAACCCAACTACTGGAGGGAAAACAAGAAATAGGTAGAAAGGAGAGGATTCCAGACAGGCACTGATTTTTAACAGCAAACTATCGACAGAGGATTGTTTAAGTTCCTGGCAGAATCTAGAATATGCTTGTTCTTTATTATTGCATGAAAAATTCTTCCTTTCCAGATGGTTTCATGGATATTTTACAGTGAATTTTAGAGAGTTGATGTTCAAAGCGCTACTTTCTCAGGTAATGATCTGTGACCCATAAATATGAGCAAAAAGTGGCTGCCAGGGATTGGTACAAAAAGGACTCCAATTCTGCAAAAGTTGGTAAAAATTTAATAGAAAATAACTTTAACTATAAAATAAAGCAGAACAAAATAACAAGGATGTTCTGTGCTGAATTTAAAACATCAGAGACCATCAGCTAACTTCCTGTGCCAGGTTAAGTCATTTTCTACGTATATCAGAAAAAGCTTGTTCTGTCATCTCTCTGCATACGTTTGAAACTTTTCATTTACTCATCGCAGTATAATTTAATGCTACACTGGTATGAAAAAGATTCAGACCCCTGCATTCCAAGAATTGTAAACCGTGAAAGGGAGAACACTATTATAGCATGTGCATAGGTTTTTGCACTCAATTTAATGCCAGGTGAGTCTCAGGCATATCTACTGGTGCAGGCTCAGATCGTAGGGTAATATTTTGTTATGGAGTGGCAAATAACGACATAACAAATTGTGTGTATGACATGGTGTGATGATTAATTTTATATGTCAACTTGACTGGGCCACAAGGTGCTCGGATATATGATCAAACAAATCCTGGGTGTTTCTGTGAGGTTAGTTGTGGATGAGATTACATTTAAATGGGCAGATTGAGTAAAGCATATCACCCTCCATATTGCGAGCGGGTCTCATTCAGTCAGTTGAAGGCCTGACTCAAACCGCAGCATCTGCTTTTCCGGGGTCTCCAGCCTGCCTGCCTTCAGACTGGAACTACACTATCAGCTTTGCTGGGTCTCAAGCTTGCCAACTCTCCCTGCAGATGTTGGACTTGTCACTCTCCATGCTCACGTGAGCCAATTCCTTATACTCTATCTCTATCTGTCTATCTACCTACCTATCAACCTATTGATTCCATTTTTCTGGAGAACTCTTGACTAATACACAGAGTATTAAAATAGTTTCAGCACCTATTTTAAATTTTGGATTCTTCTACGAGCTTTTATAAAAGTAGTATTATAAGGTTTTGTTCTTGCATAACTTTTAAATTTATAACTATTATTTTTTTCAAAAGCGTTAAATTACTCAAAGCTAAAATTATTGGTAAAAAATTTGGAAAGAATCTGATGATGATATTGATCTGCTTTAAGATGAAGTAGCATGTATTATTGACTATAATAGCTGATGTCATTCACATTAACAGAAACGTAAAAAAATAAAACGTTACGGCAGAAATTCTAGAAAATCACTAGCCATTTAAAGACAAGAAAGTTGAAGAGAAGTTATTTTCATTTGGGATCATTTTTATGGGAATAAAAACTACTCAAACCCTCAGTGTATTTATGCAGTGAAATTTTGAAAAGAGTTCTACAGTCTCTGCCAAGTTACAACATCATTTGAAACAAAACAAAGTGAGCATAAAAATAAGGCTTTCAGATTCTTTCAGAATAAATGAAACAGCTTAATGTTATCGAAAATGTATGCAAACACAATTTGAATCTGATGCTGAAAATGCACTTATTAAATGACATTCTATTATATTGCAACAATTATATTAGATTAGCAGGCAGCCAGGAAAATACAATTAGTACATTGTCTGAAAAGAAAGCTAAGAGAATACAAGAATGTGCATACAGTTACTCGACTAATGAGTTTATATGCTGACATACATGAAATCTTTACAATTCAACTGGACAAGAGAAAAAATATTTTAGAGCTCCCCATTTGCTTGTTTTTATATTGTATGTTAATATAAGACCATTTATTACTTTGTAAGTAACTTGGCATAGAAGAAACTTGTTTTGAAATTTTGAGGGAAAATTTAACAAGAATTTGCATGTTACCCAAATTTTAAAAAAATGGCACAACTGAATATTTCATTATAAAGATTTAAATCTATTTGAGCCCATTTATCCATGCTCTTTCAAAATTAATACAGCTCTGATTATATGTCATAATTTCAGCCAATCCATTTGTAAATATCATCTCACTTAGTATCCTATGAAGCAGGTATGATTAGTATTTCTAATTTAAATCTCAAGAAAGAAGTTTAAAGAGGTCAAGGTCAAATAGCAATTAAATGGAGGAGGCAGAACTCTAATCTCAGATCTTTCAGCCTTCAAACTTTATGCCCTTAACCATTATTATACTATAACTAGTAATAATTCAACTTTGAAATAATTTCCTATGAATCCTCTTTCATGTTTGTGGATCACTCATGATCAGGTATGTCATGAGATTGCAAGGCATGCCATTCAAAGCTATTGCATTCAGAAATCAATGTTTTATGTGAATCAAGATTTTCACATACATGTAAACCAAAGTAACATTTAGAAATTAATTGAATATTGAGGTTGAGGCTATTATGATTCACCCACGACTGTAATTTAAAAATTATAGAAACACTATCCTTGTTCTTATTTAATTACTTTACAATAAATAACTATTTGAAATTTGAACTTACAAAGCATGGTTATACCAAAGTTAACACATGCATTTCGTATTCTCTTCTATGCTGGAGTTCAGTTAAGATTTGATTTGAAAAATCACAGATTTTAGACAAAACACTTACAGTTATGTCCAATTCTGTGTTGTATTGTCTTATTTTCATGACAAAAACTGTATACAATCAAAAGCCGTATCAAGTCCAGGTCCTCAGATTGAATCTGGATTCTCATTATTGAATCATGTTGTTTACAGATAACCTTGTCTCGATGCATCAAAAATATTTAGATAATCAAAATTTTAAAAAGAAACCAAAGTAAAGAAAAGCGGTAGTGTTTTCAAGAAAAAGTGAACTTCCGATCCATCAATAAGAGCATATGAATTATTCATTAGTCAGTGATTTACTAAGTTATCAAAAAGTAAAGATTTTCTTTTTGGTTTTTATTTATTTTAATTTCCTATATAATATATATTGATATAGATACACTGTATACTTTATATACATACTGCATTCAGTTTTACTGAAATCATAGATAGATAAAACTTTACAACATTTTTCTTATTTGATAGAATATTTTTATGAAATTATCTTTACCTGTGTATTATGATGCATGTGTCATTATTTTCCTGTAGGACTAAATCAATCTTTACTTCAAAAGTAGCTTCTTTTCTATAATCTATTTTTTCACAATAATAGTATCTGGAATTTTATACATTTAAAAGAAATTATTTTCTTGTCTTTCAATCAGACAAAGCATAAAAACATTTTATAAACTCTTAAAAGCTGTTTTTTTAAGTCAGTAGCAGATTTTCTAAGTAAAACGATTCTCAACCAGTACTATGTATCAAATTCAAACAACAAAATACGTACAACAATTACTTTTTCATCTTCATAATACTGCATGGCCAATTTCGCATTCAACTATATCAGAATTAACTGTGACCAAAATATGCAGAGCATCAATTTGCAATGGTTTGTAAATGTAGGCCTACATGTTGTGGGATTAATATTTTTCATGCACAGCAAATCAGAACAAACATATTTTCTTGAGTCATGTCAGACCTTGACACTGTCATATTCATATGCCCTTCACAATCAAGACCAAGAAATTCAGTTTGTAAAAAGACTGATTTGATAAATGACAGAAGCTGACAAGCTCCAGCTTTAGATATCATTTTAGAGATTCCAAATTTCTGCTCTATGTGAAAAACATGTCTTGAAATATACGAATCAGTGGATCCAAAATTCCATTTTTTAGTGATATGATGGCAGTGTATGCATCTCCTTTGAAATAGTAAAGAAAATAAAGACAGTTTCTTCTTTCCATACCTTAATAGTTAGCAATTTAGACATTTGATAATATTTACATAGCTTAAACATTTATTAATTATGAAAAATTTAGTAAAGATGCCTGCTTTGAGAAAGAGAAGAGGGGGTGGAAGACGATAGCGTGGGACCAGACAGACTTCTTAGCTGGATGACTTTTGACAAGTTTGTTAAACTTCTGAGTAGCAGTTTTTTATCTGAAATATGAAGATAGTAAGAGCCACCTCACCTGCTTTTGTGAGGATTAAATTTTAAATCAATGTAAAAGTACTGGTATGGTCTGGCTGGCAGTAGGTACTCAGTAAACATTCCTTCTCTGCCCTCATTTTGTCAATGTTTTCTTTCAAAAATGTTCTAGAACTGTGCTGTCCACTATGGTAACCACTAGCCACACGAGGCTATGGAGCACTTGACATGCGGCTCCTCTGAATTGACATGTACTGTAAGTATAAAGTGCACACTGGATTTTGAAGACTATTATGAAAAAAAGATAATGCAAAATATTTCATTTAATAATTATTTATACTGATTACATGTTGAAATGGCACTATTTTAGATATATTAAGGTGCATAAAATATATTATTAAATGAATTTCACCTGCTTCTTTTTATTTTTTTGTGTACCATCTGAAATTTTAAGTTACAGAGGAACTTGTGTCTCACATTATGTCTGTATTGAATAATGCTGATCCAGAAATGAGAAGATTCAAGAAATTCAAGGTTCTAAGAAAATTCCTAATCCGTATAAGAAAAGAAAAAGGTTTAACTATGTTTTCATACTTTAGAGTCCTTGTAGAGGGGAAGCATATTTTATTACAATCTTGTAAAGAACAAATCACACCAGCTAGCAAAGATTTTTGATTAGGCTCCTTCGATTTACAAGGTGAAAAGGAGGTTTTTTTGATTTATCCAGCATAATTTTAAAAATTGGAATAAAGTAGAAAACATCATACTGTAATCCCTGTTCTCTCTGCTTTGCACATAATGACTGCGTTGGGCAACACTTGAGCACAGATTCTTTACAGCTGAGGCAGCCAAGTTTCTCCCTGAACTAAGATTTATTGAGGTCTTGACCAGCCACAGTCCTTCACCTAGAGAGGGCCTTAGCCAATTTCTCAGAAGGTAGAGAGAGTGACAAGAGAAACTGCTAGTATTAGTTAGTCTGACCAACTTCTCCACACTGTAATAAAGCATCCTTTCTAAAAGGCAAACCTGATCATGTCTTTTTCCTTAAAATCTTTAATTACTCCTCATAGGTTTTAAGAAAAGGTTAGAAGGCTACTTTCTTGATCAGAAGTTTCCGTTCTTACATGCAAAGCTGTTTTCTCTCTTTGTCCCTATAAATGTGTGGCACACTGCAGGGGTAAGTTTCCTCTCAGCTGCACGTCTGCCATAGGGCATGCAGTCTAGCCACACACTCTTCTGGCCTACACACTCTTCTCCTGGGATGAAGAGAGCTCAGGAAAAATGTTTGCTTTGCTGTTCCTCTGTTGGTAAGTTTTTCTCCAAAAAAACACCCTTACTCTTTGCATCAGTCCCTCTAGAGTTAATATTACAGTGGAGAGACAGATAATAAATAAGGTAAGTATCTTAAATATATAGACTATTAGTGTCAACTGCTAAGGAAAAACAAGTATTGAAGGGGAATGAGACGTATACATTATAGAAGTTTGGATTTTGGATGGGGTGACCACGGAACACCTCAAAGAGAAAGTGACATTTGAGAAAAGAAATGAAGGAAGTGCTATTATCCTGTGACCCCATCCTGTGCCCTTGTCATTAGGAATATCTTTTGCCAGAGATTCAACCCTTTCCCCATAGACACAGTATGGGTAAATATGGGAAATGGCTGAAATTTGAGTAAATATGGGCAAATGCTAAGCAGGGCAGAAGACTTGTGAATGAGGCTTGCCAGGAGGTCAAGGGAAATGCAAATGACCCCCTTGAGACAAAGGGAACACCTTTCATTCTCCGTGTATTTTATCTTCCAGCATGACTGCTGTATCTGGCTCAGAATTTTTCAAAACATGGGTCTACTCTAGGTTCAATAGATGGCTCTGAGATTAGTTTAGTAGGTAGTAACCAACAGTAAAAAAAGGAATGGAAAATGATATCATTTGCTGCAGTACGGATAGGAATTATTTCAAACACATACACACACATTCAGCTATGTGTTTCCTGGGCAATGATGTAAAATGTATTTCTTACTCTAGGTCATGGGTAAAAGAGTTTGAAAAATACTGTGCTAAGTATAAGAAAACTTCTGAAATGGTGTCTCCTAAAGAGGGGTTAAGACAACGGACGAGGCAAGAAGGAAGGTGTCATTGACTCTCATCTCCAGGACATAGGAAAGCGGAGGGCTAAGTGAAGACAATCAGGCATTCATTTACCTCCCTCTGTTGAAAGAGAGATTAAAAACACTACAGTTGTGTTTCTTGTTTTGTTTTGTTTTTTGATGTCCCTTATGTGTGCCTATGGCATGTGTGTACAATTGTGTGTATTTCTCTGTATGTTAGCGGTTTACTATAGTGGTCACCAGGAAGACCCTGAGGAGAAAAGATAAAGAGCCTGCACACTTATTTTCCAAGGAAGTCAAGAAAGTTGGGGAGACTGTGCTACCCCACAGCTGACACGAACAGAATCCCAAGAGCTGGAAGGATGGTGGAAACTACAAGTGGAGAAGGTTGAGTCTGTGGGAGCCTCTGCAAAGAGAAGGAAATGAAGAACACAGGGAGCTAGTAGAGACCTGTGGAAATGTGTAAGAGCTGAGCTGTAGAGAGGCTCAAACAGGTCCCCAAATCCAGGCCACATTGGCATTTTCTAAGATTCAGTCTTGACCCTTCGCTTGGTCTCTCTACACTCCCTCCCACATTAAATCTATCTCTTCTGATTCTTCAGTTATACCTTTAATGCAGATGATTCTTAAATCTATGTCCATAAGCATAGTTTTTCCTGAATTCCTATCTAGTATCTTCAGATGCCTGCTGAGTGATTCTTCTTTGAATATCTCCCTCATTGTGTTTTCTGGCTGCCAGCTTAAATTGCATTTGGGACTATCCATATACATCTGGAGAGCTGGTGTGTCAAGCTCACTAGGTATATCCGTGAAAGAGAAAGTAAAGTACGTTTTAGTCTTTCCTAAAGATGTAAATAATGGAAAGTTAAACTCCACCAGGTTGGTTATAAAAATAGGAAGATAAAGACCTCTACAGCATAGATGGTGAACTACACTAATACACATCAAGAAGGCAGCCTGCAATAGAAGGAGACTTCCACTACGCCCAGCAGAGGAGAGGAAGCGAAGGGAATCTTGAGGCGATTTCCTGATAAAGAAAGGAAGCCTTGTTTCCTTAATTCAATGGAGTGTGTGTGTGTGTGTGTGTGTGTGGGAGCATGTTTGTCTTTTCTCTAAAGCAGTTGCTATTTTTCTGTTGTTTCTGTGACCTCTGTTTTACTAGCAAATTGATGTCCTTTGGAGAAACATAAACTACTTTTAGATTAACACAGTTTCAAAGATATTGAAATCTTTCTCATTTGCCTAACTTTTGTCTTTCCCATTTGGATCTGATGATGCCCTTCAATTGGGAGAAAGTTACACTCAGAGTATTATTATTATTATTATTGGTGAGGAAGATTTGCCCTGAGCTAACATCTGTGCCAGTCCTCTGTTTTGTATGAGAGTCACTGCCACAGCATGGCTGACAAGTGGTGTAGGTCTGTGCCTGGGATCTGAACCTGTGTACCCAGGCCACTGAAGTGGAGGGCGCTGAACTTAACCAGTACACCACAGGGCTGGCCCGTAGAATCCTTTGGTTTTGGGTTTTTTTTTTTTTTTTTGGATGAGGAAGATTGGCCTTGAATTAACATCTGTGTCAACCTTCCTCTATTTTGTATGTGGGACCCCATCACAGCATGGCTTGATGAGTGGTATGTAGGTCCATGCCTGGGACCTAATCCCACAAGACTTGGACCGCTGAAGTGGAGCACTCAAACTTAACCACTAGACCATTGGGCCAGCCCCTGGAATCCTTTGAGTTTTAAATAAAAAAAATTATAACAGTTTTTTCCCTTCTCTAGTATTTTGCTTATCTTTCTGATTAATGATGATGCCTCAAGAAATAGTTCAGTGGTATAGAAATTTTACTTGAAAGTTCCTTTTATAACCTGGGATATAGTTCATCTGGGACAAAAGATGTAAAGTCATTTAGGGGAAGAATTGCTTTCTTACAATCTCACAGTTCTTGGGCTTCAATTTCCTCTTACCAACATTATTTTTGCTATCCTTGACAGAGAAGATGGAAATAAAATAAAAGTTGAGTGGTGTGACTTTTTCTTTGTCATGTGTTGTAAAAATGTTTCTCTGAAGCAACATGTTCATTTTCTCTGAAAGTTGCAACCCTATTTTGCGTGTCTTTAGCATTTTTGCTAAAATCTCGCTGGATTCTGGTTATTCTCCTTTGAAAAAATCATTCTTATACTTCTCAGCCACTCAAATATTTGTTGTTCGTTATACCCCTTTCTTCTCTCTTTTGTGCATGTTCTCATTTATAGATGAATTCAACAACCTTTTGTCCCTGTCACAGTCCAATGATTATTGTGGCTATGAAATGTGAATTATGATCATTAATTCTGGGCTCCTAGGTTGTCATGGAAAAATAAGAGAAAATGAGAGAAAGAGAGAGGTAGCTTTGTCCTTAAAATCTGTGACTTCAATCTATTTCTGAATGTCTCTCTTCATCCAAAGTTTTCTTCACTTAAGAGATTATATTCTTGGGCCAGCTCCAGTGGCCTAGTGGTTAAGTTTAGCACACTCTGCTTTGGTGGCCCAGATTTGGTTCCTGGGCACTGACCCACATCGCTCTGTCAGTGGCCATGCTGTGCTGGTGACCCACACACTAAAAAATAGAAGATGGTAAGGAATGTTAGCTCAGGGTGAATCTTCTTCAGGAAAAAAATAATTGTATTCTCTATGGAAATACAATTTCGCCATCATAAAAGCAACTAGAAAGTTTTTGTTTTTTTCATATTTTGTGCTTTTTCAATAATGCAGATTATGATTATAGTTCTAAAATTGAACTTATTTGGTTCATTATCCAATGAAATGGGACTATGAAATTCCAAATGGTGTAGTGACAATATTTATATCATAGTAACGAAATCGAAAAACTACACAGAATTCCACATTGCTCAGGAGGATCTGGACTAACAAAAATGGAGGCACACTGAAGAGGATTTAGATATAGCAGCTGTTATTGCCTTTATAGAGGTAAGAAGTCAAGGCTTAGAAAATTTAGAGACTGGTTTGTCCATGAGAGTAGGGCAGCCTTTAAACTCTTCAGGAATTTGTTTCCTGGAAGGCAACAGTCACCCTTGGGAAAGTTTCTTAATTCCAAGCCATTTGTGCATGTTTTGTCTTCCCACAGTTTCCAAGGATTTACTCTACTTGTTTAGTTTTCTCTAGATGTCACTACATATGTTTTTACTGGGGTTCTTCCCATTGGGAAATACAGAGTTCTAGAGTCACGCCTGCGGTTAAGTGAATGGCACTTGGGTAAGTCACATAAACTTTTCAAATATTCTTGTGGACTTGGGGGATCAAACGTATCAGTAAGAATATTAAGATGCATAAAGGACTTTAAACACACGTAAGCTATTTTTATTGGATTATGTAGGGAATACAGGCTCTATCTGAACCAAGTTGCTAGCATACAAAAATGCTGAAGAGGATTTTTAAACTAAAAATAAGTGAAAAACCAATGTGTTCAGAAGGCCTGAAACTTACATCAGCTCAGGTAGCCAAGAAGCAAGTTAACAGAATGAAAAAAATAAAAGGAGGTGGTGATTAAATAAAATACCTGCTGATTTAGAATAATTGATAGATATTGAAAATGATTAACCCTATATTTAAAAAAATACTATAGGAAGTTTGCCTTTTTTTCTCTATTTTTACCTTGATCTTTCTTTGTAAATAAGGGTAAGTTGCTTAACATAGAGAAAATGACAACTAATGCTCACTGGGGATCATAGAGGAAGGACAAAATGTACTTTTATTTATATTATGACTTAAATCACATAAGAATCTAAAGCTCCAGAGATGAATACACTGTATATGAAATGGCCGCACCTCTGAAATATTAGCTGTCATTAACTTCCTTTGTAACAGAATAGTAGTCGTTCAGTTGTCTCCCATTGTGAAATAGTATCTTTGGCCTACCATTCTTTGGTCCAGAAGTTAAACTAATGTATTACAGGTAAATTGTGGAACTAAGTCAAGATTAATATTTAACGCCTACTAAACACACTTAGTATAATATGTAGCACTATTTACAGGATCGTAAAAATGACTTTTTATCTACAGTTTAACAAAATTTCATATGAGACAACACACTCTTCTGCAGTAGGAATAGACAAAATATAAAACCCCAAAGACATTAAATCTACTCAGATTTTTTTAAAGCTCATTAATGTACTCTTAAGCTAGTGTTGTAGGAGAGTTAAAATTCAGCTTTAAAGAAAGTGCTCTGTTCTAAGTTTTAGCCTTAAGTTCATTAAATCTCCTTAATGCATCTAAGTCCTCTCTATCAAGCAGAAATTAGTGAAAAGAGTTTTAAATCACGTTCATTCTCTCAAAATTGTTTAAAATATGCTTATGTATCATTACTGAGCACAATCCAGTATTTTTATTGTAATAAGTAATTCGAAAAATTCCCAGTAGAAATCATCTAAAAACATTCTTGCTGAAAACAGAACTTACCATGAGCTTGAAAACGTACTTTTGCTTTTCAAATTCTTAGTCCTGTATTTTTGCTTTAGGTTTTTAATCAGATCTATTTCAACAGATCAAAACTTACCCCAGCTCTGCCCAAGGTTATGCAGTTTAGCAGAGGACAGCATTTTGTACTCAGCAAGTTTTACAGGGTAGAACGAAAACATGTTCGTAGATTAATGATGTAGTATTCTTTATGATTAAATTTTCAAATGAAGAGTTGCAGCATCAAGTAGTGGAAATAACACTGGGGCTGCAGTTAGGAGAACGGAGTTGGAGCTCATTTATGAGTTGAGTAACCTTGTGAAGTCATTTGTTCTCCGTGAGGCTGTTTTTCTCAGTCTGAGAGGATGATAAAAGCCAACTCGTAGCATCATTGAGAGGCAACTGCAAAAGTCCGCAGATCAATGTCAGGTTTCTACTAGTTAGTCAATAAATACTTGTTTGTTTTTTATTTTTGTAAGAAACAGTAAGGTTTTTATACTCTAGTAAGATACATTCAAAGCCTTATCACCTGGTTTTTATATTTAGTTATTTGGGTACATTAAGAGGTCTAATTTGCTCATTAAATTACAGTATGAGTTTAGTTTTGGAAGGACTACCGCATTTATTTGACAGAATGATCCTGATTTTATTGTCTTACTTGGTGAGAAGGAAGATGTATGGCCACTTTATATATACACAGCCGGGTTTAGTACATAAAGAAAAATCCACAGCTTTATAGAACCTCTAAAATTTTAGATGCTTATCGTTTCAGCTGAGGGAAAAAAATGTTAACCTGGAATTTTTTTTTTTTCTTTCTAGCAAATCTAAGGCTGTTCAGCAACTCTATAACTGTAAATACCTACCTTTGGGGTTGCTTGGGGAATTGGTAGAAATCATATGGAAAAATCTAGCTTGGAAGTGACCTCTAGATTTCCTTTCCCAGCTGCTGGAGGAAGAATGTATTTGGGAAGCAGTGTATTTAAGCTTCAGGAGATCAGGGTGTGGGTACTGGCCAAGATGCTGTTGGTTGCGACTTGATGAGGTGACTTATTTGTGGAGTGGGAGCGACAACTGTGTTGGAAGCTAGGTGATGTCTGCCCGAAGCACTGTGCTATAATGGTGGACACATGTGCAAGAAGATTAACGGGAAACCAGGCTTAACAGACTGTTGAAGTGCTAAAGAGCGAACTCAAAGACCTTGTCCATCTGCATTGACCTTCGGGTTGAAACTAGGTAGAGCCCAGTGCGCTACATGCTATTTGCCCTGGAGTGCTCCTCGGTCACACAGAAATATGATTTTCTTTTCTGATTTGAATCAAATCTTCAACATGAAATGTTAACAAAAACATCTAGCCTAGGGTTTAAAAATGTATTCACCACAGAAAGACTTGGAAATATTTAATGCTTCAAATAATTTTCTCTAGCCTCTGAGATATCTTGCACTAAAAATGTCTTTCTGCTGGAGTATTTTCTAAAATATTAGTTTCCACTTTTACTTTTTGCTCCCAGGACAACTATTCCTCTGAACCAAAACAGCTCCTTTATTTTATTTTTTCCTTTTTTATTTTTTTCTGGTTCTGAAATAACCCATCCTGAAGACATAAACAACTTGCCTTGATGGCTAGCCAAGACTCTGTCCTGCCCCGGACCTCCTCCTACTCTTTCATTTCTTACCCCAAGGAGCAGTAAACATGAATCTTGACCCACCAATGCAGCCTCAGAACGGAGAAGAGATACACCACAGCTAAAGAGTAGGTACCAATAAAAACAATGCCTCAATTCGATGATATTAAATATGCTGGGAAGACAGTCTCCAAGAGAAAGGATAAATAACCTACATAATGAAGAATTAGTTAGCAGTGTTATGTAAATATTGTAGCAGCATCAATGAGGAGGTAAGCAGAAGTATTTTAAGACACTATATTATACAATACACTGTGCACTGTTTCCTGGTGATAAGGTTTTTAAAGCATCTTTATAAGCTCTTCTTCTCTGTTGTGACAGGATTATTTTTGCACCTTTGGAAAGCAACTGAAAAAGGAAGCTTGGAAAAAATCCTGCCTAACAAAGCAGCCATACTCAAGTAACTTAAATTATAAGAAATAACTGATTCAAGATACAAGAATAGATTTAAGATATAAGGTTAAAACATAAGTGTAAATGGTATCCTCAGTTTTTTACAATGCTGTATATTCTTGTCAGCGCAGTGAAATGCTAAAATGGCCAAGGATGAAATTGTTTTGATTATTATTCTACTGAATTTTAAGTATCCACTGAAGCAGTTATTTCACATAATAACACCCAGAAACAATAACACACATGATGGATGAACTTGGGTGAATGGATAATGTAATGTACAAATTATCCAAAAGGAAATCACATTAGTTTAGAGAAATGTTTTAGCTACTGGCATCAATAAATTGATCCCCCCCCACTACTCTTCAGAAAAAGTTACATTTTCACCTTGTTGCACCTCTGAAAACCTCAATTTTAGAATGACAAAATATTTAAATATTTTGGACATGTCTAGATGTTAAATATTTCTCCAGAGAGTACTGACTCTTGATTTGACAGTGGTTCACAAATCACAGAAACTCCAAAATTCTAAATCTCATTTTAGGTATTGGTGTAAGAAATGTTAATGTTTTGATTTAGTGAAATGGTAAAAAGGTAGATACTAGAAAAAATAAAGAAATGGAAATGTTTTAGATAATAAACAAATGAATAATTAGGTATAATTAATCAACCTCTTTATACAACCAACTCGTGAAGGTCTAGCTACGTTGGAATCATTTGTGGACTTTCTACAGAGAATGTTTAATTGAAAGATGCCTTCTCCCTATATTCTTCCTATTGCCATCAGTTGCTATATCCTCAAGAAAGGCAAACACATTATAATATTAGTGATGTTTTAGTCAAGAGCCCACCAGAGACGGGATATATCTGGGAACAGAAACCAGAAGCCAGAATGTGCTGAATCAAAGTAGTAAACACAGATACAAGGAAAATCTTTAGGTTGAAGTCAGATTAAAAAAAGAGAAAGTCAAAATATAGAAATGCAGGCACAGGCTAGGATCTAGGAGTTGCATCCAGGTAACCACCAGGCAGATGAGAACAGAATGCATTTAACAGTGGCAATCAGGTGTCCAGAAATGAATCAAATCTCTGGGGGCCTAGGAGATCAAGGTCAAGGTTAAGGGCTTAGAGACAAAATAGTCTTTCATATTGGAAAAATCCCGTTTCAGATGTTATTTATAATCCCAGACCCAAGAGCTGTGGAATTTGATTCCGTTTATGAATGGCCAAGTCGTGTCAAGTCAGTCTCTCTGTGTGTGCTCCCTAGTTGGTTGCAGTTGGTCTTCTGTCTTAGTCCATTGAGACTAAAAGCACTGTAAAGGACTCTACACAATGAGGAGCATTAGCCTTCTCAAATCTCCTGTCTCCTCCCACCACCAAGCCGTTTACCAAACCTAATTACAATGTAAATATGTGAATGGTTAATGAGCTGCAGGAAAATTAGAAGGGAAAGAGATTGATGGATATTTGTGAGCTGGGCCAGAGGTGGCATAGTTGGAACCTGAGATGCCACTGAGCCATCTGAGGCTACACTTTTACTGAGGAAGCATATGGAAATGGAACAGGGAACAAGGTCTTCAAGCTTGTTTTCCTGAGTTCTGAACTGGGATTTGGGAGGCATTTTTCAGGAGCACTGGTCTTCAAATCTTTGGGAAATTGAATTTAGGCTAACTTTACTTTACAGTTTCTCTTGTCTTGTTCCCTGGGATCTCGTTGAACAGAGCAGACGCGATCAGAAGAAGCCTGTTGCAATCAACATTTCTATGAAAGAAAAACTCCAGGGAACTCAGTCGGAAAATGGCTGCTCTAAAGATGAGGGTTTTGTTAAAGTCCAAATATTTATCATAATGTTGAGTTTTGAATTGTCACACAAGGCAAGGAATGTTAACTAATTTAGGCAAACTTTCACACCTCCAAAACATCCAATTGTGGAAAACAAGATTTTAAAAACCTGAATTATCCATGAAATATTAAATATTATTATTTACTATTTCACATTAGCTTTCATCTCAGAAATAAGATAAAACCATTTTGTTTTATTTTATTTTTATGGAGAACATTTTAATACAACTTACTGTTAATACTTTGGAATCTAATCCATGGTCATTTGTCCTGGAAACCAATCAGTCAAAGCTTTACAGCCTGAAAAGTGAAAAACAATTTTTTTTTTAAACCTAAACAGGCTGGTGCAGAATGAACCTCATCTTGATAGGAGAGTATAGTTAATAATAAAGGATAATATCAGCCACATTTAGTTTTCGAGAAAATTCTTCCTAAAGTACGGAGCATCATCTGATTGGCTAACTTGTTCTACATCTTCATGATCAGATTCCAGATTATCCTAAAATATAACTCCTTTCTGGATTTCCAAGTAAAACTATCATTTTAGTTCTGGGACTTTCGTCTTTAAAACAGCATTTTTTTCTATTGAATATAGTAATCAAAATTAACCAAATTAAATATATGAATCAAACTGTTGTCTTCCTAATTTCCCTTCCCACTTTTTTTTTTCCCTTCTCAGCTCTCTTCATTTGGGGTCGCTTTCCCTTCTGTTCGAATGAGGTTATGATAGAGGCCCCACAGATTGTGGGCTAGAAATGGGCACATGATGCTAGCTGGGGTCAATCGGGTTACTTGATTAGGATTTTATGTAGAGGCTCTGGCAAATAAATGCTCTCTCCTTCCTCTGGTGTTGCTAACCCAGGATTTGTGCACCTGGAGTCAACCGCAGGCCATGCCCATCTCCCACTACTTAGACGCATCAAATGCTCAATTGGAAAAAATGAGGAGGAAAAAAACAGCGATAAAGAAAGATGGGGAGAGCAAAAGAAGGAGTAAGAGAAAAACGGAGGGAGAAAGAAGGCAGCAAGGTTGGGGGCATAGGAAGAAGGAAGCCGGAGACCTAATCCAGTATCTGGATCTCCATCTGTTCTGTTCAGGAAACTGTATAAATCTCCCAACTCCTTTTATTTTCCTTAGACTAGTTGGAGTTGGGATTCTGTCATTTGAAATTGAAAATGTCCCAACTAATATACTGTTTATTTATTTATTTATTGCTGAGGAAGATTAGCCCTGAGGTAACATCTGTGCCAATCTTCCTTGATATGTGGGTCACTACCACAGTATGGCTGACAAATGATATAGGTCCACACCTGGAATCCAAACCCACCAACCGAGGCCGCCAAAGCAGAGCATGCTGAACTTAACCACCATGCCTTGGGGCTGGCCCCTAATATACTATTTAAAGGGATTTTTCCTTGGTACGAAATGTGTCTACGTTTCTCCAACTTTCCAAGATTTGGCAATTAATTTAAACTCTTAAGTGAACTGGTTGGCTTAACTTTAAGATATGTGCTTTTCAGAAATTAATTTCAACAGGTAATAATGTTGATAGCATCCCAAATTTCACTCCTTTAAGGTCATTATTATGGAATTTTTGGAATTGAACTAATTTAAATACATAAAACCAATGATCTCTATTCAAATGGTTTCTATGGCCTCCAACATTCATATAAGGATTTGTTTATTTTAATATTGAACATTGCAAAGAATAAATTAAAAACAAAATGTGTTTAGGATTCTAAATATAGCGTTATTTAAAAAGCTATCTACCCTAAAAAAATCACCAACTATCTATCCTATGTTACAGCTCAATTTTAATTTTTATTATTTAAATGTGCTTCTAGCAGATGAAACTATACATATTTGTTTGGAAATCAGGTATTTTTTAAAAATAGATTTTACTTTTTAGAGCACTTTTAGGTTCACAGAAAAATTGAGCAGAAGATGCAGAGATTTCCCGTATACCCCCTGCCCCGACATATACCCAGCCTCCCTCACTATCAAAATCTTGCTCCAGAGGGGTACATTTGCTGTGTTTGATGAACCTACGTTGACACATCATTATTACACAAAGTCCATAGTTTACATTAGAGTTCACTCTTGGTGTTGTACATTCTATGGGTTTGGGCAAATGTATAATGACACATATTCTCCATTATAGAGTCCTACAGAGTAGTTTCATTGCCCTAAAAGTCCTCTGTGCTCTGTCTATTCCCCCCTCCCTTCCTTCCAATCCCTGGCAACTATTGATCCTTTCACTGTCTCCACAGTTCTGCCTTTTCCAGAATATCATAGAATTGTAATCATAGAATAGACAGCCTTTTCAGTTGGCTGATTTCACTGGGTAATATGCATTTAGGTTTCCTACATATCTTTTCATGGCTTTAGTTCATTTCTTTTTAGTGCAGAATAATATTCTATTGTCTGAATGTAACACCGTTTATTTACCCATTCACTTACTGAAGGTCATCTTGATTATTTCCAAGTTTTGGCAATTAAGAATAAAGCTGTTATAAACATTCATGAGCAGCTTTTTGTGTGGACACGAATTTTCAACTCTTCAGTAAATACCAAGGAACACAACTGCTGGATTGTGTGGTAAGAGTATGTTTAGTTATGTAAGAAACTGCCAAGCTGTCTTGCAAAGTGGCTGGACCATTTTGCATTCCCACCAGCAGTGAATCAGAGCTCCTGTTACTCTGCATCTTACCAGCATTTGGTGTTGTGTTTTGATTTTGGTGTGTGTAGTGATATCTCATTGTTGTTTTAATTTGCAATTCCTTAATGACATATGATGTTGAGCATCTTTTCATATGCTTATTTGCCATCTGTATATCTTCTTTGGTGAAGTGTCTGTTCAGATCTTTTGCCTATTTTTTTAATTGGGTTTTTCGTCTTATTGTTGAGTTCAGGTACTTCGTAGCAGGAAAATATAGTAATTCATTCTTGGAATGTGTTATTTCTAAAATAGAGCTACAAAAAAGTGCAATATACTCTAATTAAGGACAGTGACCTTACATATTTTCCAGATCTTGGGAATATTTTTTTCCTCCTAAGGGTTTTATGTGAATTTGTCCTTTTAAGCAATAATCACTCTAATACTAATTGCTCATTTAGGTGCTTTATTGTTTTCAAAGCAGGTCCACACAAGGTTGCCATGAAATTAAATTAGATAGCCTGTTTTCATGAGCAGTTATTCTCCCCATTTTTAAAATAGAGAAGCTAAGCTTCAAAGGTTATATTGTTTACCCAAAGCTCCAAAGTTGGTTTGCAGAGATGGGACCTCAACTCTTACCTCTGACTCAAAGCGCAGCTGCTGGAAGAGGTTTGGAGAAGTCTGTATTTTTCTTTTCAAGGCAGGAGAGACTATATTTTCCGAGGGAGATGAAAGTTTTATGTTTGTGTTATTAGCAGGCTGTCTTCACGAAAAATGCAATGGCGAATTTAAAGATCACCAAAACAGTACTCACTATTTACTAAACATGCGATTTTATTTTCTATCCTGAGGGTTGTCTTGTTTTGCAGATGAGGCCTGTGATGATCTGTGCACAAGAGTATCTACCTCGGGATGCCAATCATTTAACCAATTCTTTCCCAGCTCCTTTGAAAAGTCTGCTTTATCACAAACTTTATTTGTAAAAAGATTTGAGTTTCTACAGTGGCGCATCAATCTGTTTATTGACTCCTAGGCCAACATCACATTGTTCTAATTATTATAACTTCAAAATGCATGTTAAAAGAACGATATGAGTCTATATCATATAGAAATATGACATCAATATTCTGTAGAATAAAGAGGTAATATTCAAATCCTTCTTGTATTTACCTCCATAGAAATGTGTTTCTGTGGCTATTTCTTTCTTATAAAGTTTTAGATAGTATCTTTTGACTCCCTGCTATGTATTGATTACACTACGTAAGCAAAATGGCAATACTAACATTTCAATATTTATTTTGCTTAATATTTTATTCTATGAATTCTGGGCACATTTGAAAATGAAAAATAAAACTGATAAAGTGTTCAGACTTCATAAAATAAAATTAAATCAGTGAAAGTAAAACACTTTAAATGCAAAAATTCAGAAATATTTTATAAAATGTGTCTCTGTTCACTGGGTCCCTATGACTTTCTTTGATGTCAGCTCTCTCTTCCCCTCCGCCTTCAATGACATCATCAGAGTTAATTCTGATGCTGCTGGAATTTTGGGGAGACCCTCAGCAGCTGCGACTGTGTTTGGCTGCCCTGAGAGGAACTTTGCAGGTCTTTACCTCAAGGAAAACCCACTGCCTTATCCAGTGGCTGTAAAAGGCAGTCGTTTTGATTTCTCTTTCAGATAAACCAGGAGGCTTGGTGTTACCTGTGGTCTAAACCCTTTTCTTCTCACTAGGGAGATTAGTTCTTTTCAGAAGGTTTCACCCAGCATGTCCATGCACAGCCTTTTTAGTTAAGAAAAATGGGAGGGGTCACGCGAGTGACAGTCAAACTGAACAGTCAAACTGGACTGGCATGGCTAAGATAGTGTCAGGGATGGTGGATGAGAAGGCGGAGAAAAGGGCAGGAGGAAGGATTGCTCAGAAAGCTGGTGAATAAAGCTGCTGATCAATGTGTGAAATAATGTATCTTGGTGCTTGAGAATGGCACAGTGTATGGAAATGCAAAAATTGATTTTGCTATTACTACCACCATGAAGACGAAGAATGAGTTTTCTTATAAACCTTCCTTTTACCATACTTTTCCCCTCATTCTCAATTCAGAATTTTTGTAGAGTTGGCAGTCAGAATTTACATGATTATGCCCATAAATATTATTCATGGCTAAGCCACATAGTGTACTGTACATTTATTTTCTTGTGCAACTTTTTTTCCCCTAGGGTTAATGTTTTCCATTGCTGTTTTTTATTTCTATTTCTGTTGCTCCTTCGAGGCCAGCAGGAGAGGGAGATCAAATTCCTAGCATAAGAGAGTCTTATAAAATGTAATGACAGGAGTGACATCCTAACTTCTTTGCCATACACTGTTGGTAAGAAGCAGTTTACAAGTCCCACCCAAACTCCAGGAGAGGGAATTACACAAAAGTGTAAGTACCAGGAGGCCAGAATTGTGGGGGCCAATCTCTTTGTTTTATTCCTTTCCTAGTACACGTTCAGCCCTATACTGGCCAACAGAGTCAAGAACACTTCTTTTATCCTGTTAAATATGTCAGTCCTCCTTCTCCATCCTTTTTTGAGAAGTGCTTTCTGGAGCCTTCTAACCTCTTGCTGCAGTTTGGACTGTTGCTTTCTGGCCCTGCTGCACAGCTGTTATCCTAGGATTTTCATTTACCATCACACAGGATTCCCTTTGCTTGATTCCTGGTTTGCATCAGCATTTTCCTGGAGCCTATGCCTTTTTCCTTCTATTTTTCTACGGTATTTTAGAAATCTTGTTCGGGGAAATTATCATACTAGCAATTTTGATTTCAACTCTGTCTGTCTCTCTCTCTTCCCCTTGCCATTGTATTCCCTAAAGCCTGTTAAGCATTGGAGATTTGTTCCTTCTGAGACAGTGGAAATATAGATAAATTTTGTGCAGAAAAATGCATTGAGCTGCATAGAAAAGGCAAAAAAAAAAAAAAGAATGGATAAGTGAATAAACACAGCTCTTCTTACATCTGCATAACTTTTTTTTTACAGCTTACATCTTTACGTAGCTAAACATGACAAGTTTGACTTCCCATTTGATATGATATTTTGGCTAGGTAACGAATTATCAGTCGGAAGTAAATTTGCATTAGAATTTTGAAGGTGTTGCTCCAGTGTCTTCCATTTTTCGTATTGCTGCTGCTGAGAGTGATTTCATTCTGAAGTGTGAGTCCTTGTGTATGACCTTGTTGTCTCTACAAGCTTTCAGTATCCTTTCTCTATCCTTTTATTTTGAAATTTTATGACATCGTGCTTTATGAATCTTTTTTCATTGTTTTTTCTTTCTTAACTGTTTATTTTTTAACTCAGACACTTAGTTTTTTCAGTTCTAAATCATTTTCTTGTATTGTTTCTTTGAAAATTCTTTTCCCTTTGTTTTATCTGTTCTCTCTTTGTGGAACTCCTGAAATGGTCTTCTGATTTTCTTATAATTTCTTTCTTATTTTCCATTTCTTTGTCTTTTTGTTTAATTTTCCAGGAGATTAGCTTGACATTACCTTCCAGCTCTTCTATTAAATTTTTAAAATTTCTGCTATAAAGGTGGTAATTTCTGGCAGTTCTTATTTTATCGATCTCATATTTTCTTTTCTCGTATCATCCTGATATGATTTTCTTTCTCTTTTTTTCTTTTTAAAGTGTGCTTTTTTTGGTGAGGAAGATTGGCCCTGAGCTAACATTTGTTGCCAATCTTCCTATGCTTTTTTTTCCTCCCCAAAGCCCCAGGACATAGCTGTATATCCTCATTCTAGGCCATTCTAGTTCTTCCGTGTGGGATGCCGCCACAGCATGGCTTGATCAGTGGTGTGTAGGTCTGCGCCCAGGATCCGAACTGACAACCCCGGGCCACTGAAGTGAAGTGTGCGAACTTAACCACTCAGCCATGGGGCTGAACACCTGAGATTATTTCTCGATTCAGTATTTTTATGCTCTCTCTGATGTCATTGATTGCTTATACTTTTGAAATTTATTTCTTCCTTAAAGTTTCTTTAGTCCTTTCTCTGTTTTTAGTCTGTTTTTCATGTTAGAGGCTTTCCTTGAATATCTAAAGATACCAAGTTGATAGTTTTAATGTGAGACTGCAGCACCAAAAAGCCATTTGACGTCATCAGAGTTAATTCTGATGTGGCTAGAATTTGGGGAGACTCTCACCAGCATGTGTGGCTGAGGCTCGTCATTACGTACCACAATACAGGGTTATTGGGTGAGAAGTAGACTCTCATATTGGGGGATCTTTAAATGTTAGGATTTATATGTCTTTTCTCTTGGGATGATTAGTTTTCAGAGACAAAGCCTCCATTCCCCTTCCTGGGGGTTTGTCTGGCTGTCAGTAAGGGACCCTAGGATGGGGTCTCTTTGTTTAGAATGCAGGATTTCATGATTTCCTTTACTTTGAATATGGCCACACATTGGCCTGCAATTTTGCTTGATGTCCCTAGGTCCATAGCTCCATTGTTCAGACTCTCTGTACATTAACCTGATGTATTCCCCCCTAGGCGAGGGAGAAGCAGTTTCTGAAAGATGGAGAAGATCTCGTTTCAAACTTCTGAAGCAAATTATCCACCCAACCTCTTGTTTTCAGCCTCACCCTTCACTGTGGCTTTCAGAGATATCTGGTGCTTCAAAATCAAGAGTTTTTCCAGGATTTTGCCTAGATTTTCTATCAAAGTGAGAATTAAGTTGATTCTCATTGGTCTCATCCTTCTGCAGACAGTTTTCATCTTTTATATTTTCCATCTATGACTAAATCATAGCTTTTAATATGTGGTTAATAAATCAAGGGTTCCCTATCTCTCACTGTAGACTCCCTTGAAGATTAAAAAAATAAGGCAGAGTAGACTATTGTATTTTAGCCACCTGTCCCATTTAAAGTCCTCTGGATGTGTTTGGATTCATTTTAGGATCTGGACAAATGATTGTCCAGATTTAACATTATTTAATTGGACAAGAATAATTTTTTATGCAATTTCCAAATGTTTTCCTTAAGAATTCCTAAACAATGCTTGTCCTGAACAAACTCTTTAGCTGAAATACTTCAATAGATTTATGGCGCTAGATGATACTCTTTGAGAATACACTTTTCTCATCATGTGCCATCATGTCACAAACTGTAATTTTATTTTTAATTGCTTAAAATTTGCTACCTGGTTGCTTAATACTTAAATTTCCCCAGAAAAAAGACCTTAGACAAGTAGTTGTTTTTCACTCAGTGGAGTAAGAAAAAGGAGTAGCATAATAATCCAGTGTCTGTCGCTTAAAATCTAGGATCTATAGCTGTTGATCAACTTGAACTGTTAGCTGTAGGCGTCCATGAACTCAGGAATCAGCATTTCTCGTCTATCTCACCCATAGGAATCCTTTCCAAAAATAATTTGCTGCAGCACAGGTGAGATTCCTCAGAGGATCCAGCCAAGGTTGGTTTCTTCTTGTCTAGTTAAAGTCTTGGGCATGCTCCCTTCAGAGCAGTCTTGTTAATCGTTTATGTCATGGAGTTTTTAATTCCTGGGATGGTGACATTGAGCTCACAGACATAGTGTTCATTCCACTGTTGCTTCTGCTCATATGTCTAAGGTTTTACTCTGTTCAATATGTGTATATAGGGGCTGGCCTGTGGCGTAGCAGTTAAGTTCACCCGCTCTCTGCTTTGGCGGTCCGGGGTCTGCTGGTTCAGATCCCACGCATGGACCTACGCACTCCTCATCAAGCCATGCAGTGGCAGGCATGTCACATGTGAAATAGAGGAAGATGGGCACAGATGTTAGCTCAGGGCCAATATTCCTCTGCAAGAAAAGAGGAGGATTAGTGGTGGCTGTTAGCTTGGGGATCATCTTCCTCAAAAAATAAAAAAAAAGGCATCTATAAATTTTGAACCACTGTCTTAATGCTTACCTTGCTTAGATGGCCTTATGGCTAATCTACAAAATCTATGGTTTAAAAAAATCTATAGTATTATTTTAATAATCATTAAATCATTAATAATTTGTACTCTCCTGTTTTTATTATTAATAATTGCCAGACTTATTTAAATATAAAGTTTTGTGACATATTTAGCTCTTACTTTATCTTCATTTTCTAATATCCAAGTAAGGGGGCAGAGTAATATCCCATTGGGAACTTGAAGTAGATAGGGAGTCAATACAATTCAAGATTTCACTTGGAGTAGATAGAGAGTCAATAAAATTCAAGATTTCCATTGGTCTTGCAGAGATAAATAAGATTAAATTAGACACAGCCAATGAAATGCAAAAATGTCGAAAAGACCCTAGGACAGACATTGCTAGTTGCCTACCCAATAGCTACTCTCCCGTCGCTTAATAACCAAATCCAACATGATTAAATACTTATCTTTCAGCCTTGCTTGCTGTTAGGGTTGATGATGTGACACAGTTCTGGCCAATGAGATGCATTCAGAAGTTTCTGTGTGTGGGAGAAGAGGCTTCTGAGGAAGTGGCATCAAAGGGACAGGCCTCCTTGCTTCTTTGGTGGCTTTTGTCTTTTGCCCTTTATTTTTCCACTTTCTTCCTGCCTAGAACTCAGATATCTGTGGAGGTGGAGTAGCCATCTTTTGATATGAGAAAAGACCCTAGGGCCATGAACACTTTTCTTCTTTAATTATTAATGTCTTTCAACACTTCTCTAAATGCGTTACAGAAGAGCTATCATGTCCATTCCTGAAATAGCACTGTTGTCAAAGTAGCTTGCACAGAACACTCATATAACCCTCATTAATCCATGTTTTTAAACACTTCTCTAAATGCTTTACAGATTGGCAAACACATCCTTTCACTTAAAAAAAAAACAAACGTTTTTTCTCTTCACAGAACACAGGAATTCTCTTATAAGCATCGTTATTACGAGTCATGGATACTTTCTGGAGCAGCTGAATCCACCTTGGGTTTCCTTTTTATGTACCTCGGTTACATGAGAAAGACCATTCCCTATTTTGGTAAGTCATCCTAGTCAGATTTTCATCGAATACTACTGAATGTCATTCCCAACTGAGATGTCCTCCGTAGTCTCTGAGGAGACTCGTTTGCGTGTTGCTTACCTTCTACACCGCTGAATGACAAAGATTTCTGTGTCAAACTACGTCTCAGTGAAAATTGTTTAGTAATATCTGTATCTCTTGAAGGAACAGTAGTTTTGATCCCTTTCATCTTACTGAAACCTTGGAATTAGTTGAGACTCCTAAGTGACTATATGAGAAAAGTGAGCTTCCTGCCATAATGTTTTCTGTTCTCTGTAGCGTGTGGATAATCAGAGCTGTAGATGGAGATTTCTTCTTGCACGGAAGAAAATCTTAGGTGACATTTGTGGAAGAGGACGTACATGTCTCACTACTTGCTAAATTAGGACAACCACCCAGTCATCACTCTCCAGTTCTTGGAACTCTCTTCCAATGGTAGACCTCAAGATCATTCATTTCAACCATGGCATATGATGTTTAAAAATCATCTGTATAAGGTATGTAACAATTTAATATTGTGATCATTCCCATAAGATGTAATGTCTCTCTTAAGTACACTTGAAGTAAAAGTCTAAGAGACATTGAAGATGATATTTTTCAGAGTATGGTATACATGAATAATAGTCCAGTTGTACCAAGCTTAGCCCTGTGAATGCATTCCAGGAAATAGCAGGGCTAAATGAATCAGTGCTGTCACAGTCAGCTTGGCTTGGTCCCTATGGAATTGCATCCCCAACATCATTTATTCAAATCAATCAACATACAATTAGGGCTTTATTGGTTGATGACTTTATGTTTCTGTATCCTTTAGAATTGTTCTAATGGTGGATTTCGCTAGGACTGGCATATAATTTACCTCAATCTGAGAACTCACTTGCTAGACTCACAGTAAAACTGGCATTTTAATGCAACCCACACTGTAACCTATGATTGCTTATTCTTTGTAAAATAATCAAAGCGTCTTCAGATAATAAGGCATAATAGCACTAAAAGGGACCTTTGTGGAGTAAACAAAATAAAGAGATTAGAAAATGCCATGAAAATGGAGGAAAGTGCAGTAAAGGAGCTAAGCATTTATTTACATGAGAGGAAAACCTGTCATACTGGCTGATCAGTGCTATGAAGAATCATAACTATGTGGCTGTGCTAAATAAAGTATTGCTGTAGTCATTCAAATTCACTTAATACTTTTAAAAGCATTTTCTCATCCATTTTGCCTTCTAAGGCCCTTTAAAAAATTCCAAACGTGTACACTTCAATTTAATTTATGTTCAGTGTATCTGACTGTATTTTCACGCGTTAAATTAATTTTAACTTTAAAAACAGACTCAATGTCTGTTCCAGCCATGACAGAATAACTGGTGGCAGAATGACTCTCCTGCTGTAAACAACTACAGAACTGAACAAAATATGTAATGCACCTATTTTCTGAGACTGGACTATAGGCAGTGCAGAACTTTGAAAGCAGGGAAAGCTGCGAGGTGTGCCCCAGGTTCGCTGTGTCTTTCTGCCTGGAGCACTTTCAGTGTTGCCGAGCAGGGACGGGAAGCTTACGCAGAACCACAGGGTCACTGAGCTGGGCAGATAGAGATCAGAGTTGGGATTGCTCAAGTGGCTGGAATTTTTCAGAAGAGGAGCTTGATGGAGTGGAGCTCCAGAAGTCTGCATGAGGGTCTTGGTGGAGACATTGCTGCCCCTGTGCAGGGCAAGACCATGAGGCGTAGCAGACAGCGCCTGCTACAGGGCTGACAGCTGAAGGGAGGTACCGGAGGTCATGCAGTGCTGGGATGTTAGTGTTCAGGACCAGGCAGGGCAGAGAGGCCTTGATGAACACCTCATCCATTTAGCTGGTACTCCAGAAAGTTCACGTTTTAGGAGTAACCACTAGAGAATGAAGTAAGGATCACATTCCAAGGTCAACGACAAAGCCGAAATGGACCCTCTTTAACAAAGCGTGAAACAAACCCTGTAGGATCAAGAAGATCTGCCAGTAGTTTAACTGCCAGCCAAAGCAGAACTCAACACCTTTAAGGAAGACAATATAATGCAGATAATTCAGCCCAAACTCATGAGGCTGCTCGGAGTGAGGGAGGTGGCTGCGGAAGGAGCTGTCAGGGCTTGAGCAAGGGAGTGCCCCGGGTGAAGCCTTGGTTCAGAGGAAGAAGACAATCGACGGGCATGACACCACAGGGGTAAGATCCCTCAGGAGGACGGTGACTGCTTAGGGAAGCAGCCCACAGCAGCCGTCCTGGACCGCAGGGGACTGAAGAGACCTGACAGCTAGGGGCAACGTGTGATCCTGTGTTGGACCATTTCACAGCAGATATTACTGGGACAGTTGATGAAACTTGAACGGGGCTTCTGGGTGAAGGACATGTGACAGTTCTTGCAACTTTTCTGTAAATTTAATTTTTTTTAAATTAAAAAAAGTGAAGACAGGGAAATTGACATTTTTTGAAAAAATGAAGCCTCATCTTTTTTGATAGTATTAGATCTAATGCAGAGCAAATAAATTATGCCAACTCTCCAGTTTTCTTCCTGCTCTATGGCATCATGTTATACAATAACATAATGCATCGTGTGCCTTTATTCTGGATGAGCATGAATTTAATCCTTAGGTCTTAGAAATATATCAGCGTTGTACAGGTGTGGGAATCCTGACTAATACATAGATATAAATATTCGTTCTAAATAATAGGTTAATAAAACCAATAATTTATTCAGGGCTAGAACTTGGAAGCAAATAAACCTGTAACCAAAATGAAGGCCCATTTAATGACCACCACAGTGGAAAGTGTACACGTATCCCCCAAATTTACAGTGGATTGATACCCAGGTACGTACTGATGCATTGTAAGCAAAGCTGGGAAATGCCAAGGAGCTTTTTCTTAGAGGTTTCTAAGCCCTTGGGAGATGTTCCAAAACTGGACTCAAGTCACTGGCAGGAAGTACAAGCTCTGGAAAACTACTTGCTGCTGCTCCAAGGGCCATTTTAGGTTATTGGGGCTTATCCAGAATATTCTCCTGAAGTGACCTATGAGATGCATGGAGCCCTATAGTGCCTTTCAGAGAATTTGTGCAGCTTTCTCCTGCACAGATCTCCTCATGCCATTTGACAATGTGGAGGCAATGGCGGTGGCTGTGGTGGTGTGTTTGTGTGCGGGGGGCGGGTGGTGGGCAGGGACTTTGTAAGATGTGGGGGAACAGTGTAATTTGATTAGAATCATTGAAGAATGATCTACTTTGCTGGCATCAGTGGATAGAAACTGTGTATCCAGGATCCTCACGTCTTCCCACGTTGACTTCTTAATCTCTCTGTGTGCTGAAACCTACTACAGTGTTCAAAACTTCATATGCAGACTGTTGCTAAACTGCTCAAGGGGCAAAGTAACTACGGAAACTTTCTGGGGAAACAGGACACATTTTGATGATAATATTTAGAAAGAGGTAGAGGAAAATAGGTTCAAACAGTAAATGGTGCTAAAAATCTTGTTTCAATTTTCTTGAACATGTACATTGTTTTCATTTTAAGTCTAACATTCATACCATGAATTCTTAAAATAATTATAAACTTCATTTGGTATATCTGTATGTAATTCATGCCTAACATGGAGGCAATACTTATATTTGTGAAAGGATGAGTCTATAATATGTAAGCAAACAATGATGCCCCAATTTTACTAATGGGCTTCAAGTTGTTTTTCGATTATTTTTCTTTACTTTAACTTCATGAGCAATAAATTGCATTCCTCACTATCACTAGTTCACGATACGTTTATATTATCTTTATTGCCCTTATGTTAAAAAAGTCCAAATTCAAATTGTTTTGGGGTAAAGAGTTTGGCTTCAATGTCCTACTTGTTCTCTAAATCACTCCAATTTACGTTTATGGCTGGGATTCTCTGATTCTTGTCTTTCTCTATGCTAAATCAAGAGCTTATATTGTCTCAATAAATAGTCTAAATATTCTAGGCCTTACAGTTTGTGACCATAAGGAGAGACAGCACTTTCTTTTTATACCTGAAGTGTAATGAGATGCATCCCCATTGTATTGACTGCCTGCAAACAGCATCCTCAAAATGTCTCCGGTTTATTTCTGAGATTCCCTCAGAGGCAGTCTCTCATAGGCCCCAAACTAGCTATCTATCAGATGAATTCATCACGACACAGCGTGTCCTCCTTGTTCTCTGCTCCTGCTTCTTCAGTTTTCACTTGTTCACTTCTGATTTCTGCAGAGTTGCTTATAGTGATTTCACTGCTGTGGATACCCACCATAAGAGCACCAGAGCACTGGAGTAAAGGCTAAAGATACTGTTTCAGTATTGTACTTCTAGTCCTCAGGACAGCTGAGCACTTCGTGGTTCCATGTGAAGTATGGTGTGATGGTTAATTCTGTGTGTCAGCTTCACTGGGACCCGAGATTCTCAGATTTCTGGTTAAACATTATTTCTGAGTATGTCTGTGAGGGTGTTTCTGGAAGAGATTAACATTTGAATTGGTGGCCTTAGAGTAAAGCAGATTGTCCCCAATGTGGGTGAGCTTCCTCCAATCCATTGAGGGCCTGAATAGAACAAAAAGGCAGAAGAAGGTCAAATTTACTACTTGAATACCTGACCACTTGAGCTGGGGCATTGATCTTCTCCTGCCCTTGATGCTCCTGGTTCTCAGATCCTCAGACCCAGGGTGGAATCTACACCATTGGCTCTCTGGCTCTTAGGCCTTTGAACTACACCACCAGCTTTCCTGTCTCTCCAACTTCCAGATGGCAGACTGTGGGACTTCTCAGCCTCTATAATCCAATGAGCCAATTCCTTATAATAAATTTCATTATATATCTATATCTATATCTATATCTATATCTATATCTATATCTATATCTATATCTATATATATGTATCTCTTGTTGTTTCTATTACTTTGGAGAACCCTGACTAATATATATAAGGAATGGTTTCTTTCCCTACTCTATGCCCCACCCTGTTACCTGGGTCCAAAGCAGCTTTACTTGTGTTCTGCACTTGAAAATATTGTCATATTCTGCCTCAATCTCTCTGTTCATAGAAGTTCCAAAATAATTCCAAAGAATAAGTTGGGGATAGATGCCATGTCATCCCCTCTCTCATCCTCCTTTGCTCTCCTAATGCACTGATTCCAGTTAAATTTCCTCCATTTTTTTCCAGTTATAAAGTGAAAATTCTATGCTCATCAATGGATACAAATGGATACTAGTAACTGGGAGCATAAGTTTTCTTTTATACTAGTAGCTTCCAGCTATTAGCGTAACTTCTACCTTCTAGATATTCAACCAGCTACTCAACTCTGGATCAACTAGCTAAAAAATGACCTGTTACAAAATGTTTTCAAAGTCTGATTTAGCAGTACACAATCTGAAGCAAAGTTTTATGTATAGACCAAGATAAAAGAACTCTAATTTGTCATTCCTAGAGACAATGTAATGCCCTGACAGTAGAACCAGAAAGAACATAGGGTTCCTATCTTTCTATGCAGGACTGTACCACAACAGGAGTCATGAGAGTAAAGTAAATAAGGAGTACAATAGTTCCTATCTCATCTCACTCTAAAAGTCTCCTATGGACTTGCCATGCTTCCCTCTGGCTGGGTCAAAACTGTCTACCATTAACGAATGAAAGGACCTTGCTGTCTTAGAGCTCCATCTCCATTCTGGATGGCAGCTGCTTCCCATATTTTGAAGATCATGGTACTGTGCAAGTTGCCGTCTTTTTTTTTTTTTGTATTAATGCATTGGGCCAGGAGAAAGTAGCTTCTTTTGAAATGTATAAATCTCATTTTTTTCTTTAAATGTGGATTCTTTTTCTGAACAAGTTCCCATCTTTTGTGTCTCACAGTCCCTATTCAGGAGCTACCTTCACAATACTAGAGCAGAGAGGATCTCCTGGCTAGTCCCTACACTTAAACTTTCCTTTAGATATCAAATTTGGAAACTGGAAGCTTCTGGTTGCATTAGAAGTATTTCCAGTTCACAGAGAAAAGAGCAGTTATAGCTGATTCTGGCAACTTAATATCAGAAAGTTGTAGAGGAATGGAAAATGGGATGTCTACTAAACAAGACTAATGAATTAAAAGTTTATTCATGAAAGAATCTGTATTGGCTGAGCATTTCTTTTTGAGGAATTTATTTACTTATAGGATAACAATTGTTATGTTGCTACTATGTACTGGGTGCTGTCCAAGGTTCTAAGGATAAAGATGACCAAGGGAAGAAACCTGAAGTTGCCGATTTTAGCAAATTTATGGCAACAATGTGGAAGATGGAAAAGAAGGAGATGATGAGAAAGGCGGAGAGACCAAACTGGTCATTGTGATATCCAGGCAAACAGTGATGAAGATAGGGATGGAAAGTAAAAGACAGAAGAGAATAGATTTGGAAGAAACCTCAAAGAAAGAATTGAAATACTCCGTTGGGTATGAAGAATGAGGGAGGTGGAGGAATATAAGATGGCTCCTAGGATTTTAATTTCCTGACTGAGTAGATGGTGGTGTCATTCCTTGAATAGTGCCTTAGGAGGTAGAGCAGGTCTCCATAATGATTGTGGTTAAGGTGATTAAAAAATGTGGAGTAGTTTAATTATAGGTGTTGTGAGAACAAATACTTTTGTGGTTGTGTGTGTGTATTTGTGTGAATGTGAATGGCAGACACGGTGGCCTAATTTCCTGTTATTTAGTGTCAGCTTAAATATCTGAAGCATTTGTCTAAAGCTCAGTAAAATCTAGCTGTTCATAGAATATTTTCCTGATAGTGTTAAACTGAAAATGGTAAGCGGTGAGTGGAAGGAGTCAACTAGGAAAGAAACTTCAAACTAGGTTAGCAACACAGCATGACCTCTCGCTTGAGTCTAAACTGTGTCGCCCGTAAGACTAGGCAGGCATATCGAAAGCTTTTATAGAGAGGAACAGATGTGTGGAGACTGAGACACATACATGTGACCAAATTTTGTTTGTGGCATATGCATTACTAATCTCAAGCTCCAAGTGCTCATATCTTGAGTCCTAGATGTTTAAGTAAAGCCTAAAGACTGTAGCCACTAAACACTCTGGTGAATAATGAGAGCACATGTATAACTTAAAGCAAAGATGTAAGGAATTCATTCATTTTGGCAGAGAGCACAACCCTGCCCTGGATTGCTTTTGGTGCTTGCTTGCTGTGCCAGAAGCTTCTGCGGTGAGCGGGGGAGTAGTTTCAGAAGGTTTGGCAGTGACAAAACCCCAATTGGTGCAGATATTATTTCCCTTGAGATTGGAAGAAGACACCTTGGCATATACTGGCAGCCATCACATACAGTGTGGGCAGTGGCAAAATGACGTGGACAGGCATAAGGACGACACTGTCCCACCATTACCACTGATCACCGCAGGAGTCTGAGCCAATGAGGGAAAAATGGCCAATACTGCATGCTGTTCGAGAAGAGACTGTTACTGAGCACATGCTGTCTCTTTCCTAATGATTCTTTCCTGATGATTCTTTGACACAGGGATGAAGTTTGTGGTTTTACGTAGTTTTCTATGGATAAAATTTCACTTACGACATTGCTAAGCTCAAGAAGCCACATAAAATTGGAGACATTTGGCACCATCTTATTCTCTGGAAATTATTGAGCTATTTTGTGATTGAAGCCATAGAAGAAAATTGAAACAATTTCTTTAACAAATGACATCACACACATCAGACTTGCTGACATTTCTTCTAATACCCTCAAGCAGGGGGAATTCACGACTGTGTCATTTTCCTTCCAGTGTGCAGCTAGGTGACACCACTGTTATTTTTCTGTGCTGACAAACCCTGTTTTTTTTTCTTTGATTTATGTGCACACTAAAACTATCAAAAAGAATGTTCTAATTTCTGAATCACTTTTAGAAACGTCAGTGGCCATAGAGACTTTCAAAATGGTAAGAATTTTCTTCACTGAGAAAGCCTTTGACTGGGGAAAAAAAAAAGCTCAGTTTATTGTGCCCCAATGAAGCATAAACAGGCTTGACTATCCATCTGGGTTTCCTGCTTTGGAGAAGTCACATCGTAATGAGTTCTCGTTGCTTTGGACACGAAGATGCACTTGTGTCAGAGACCCAGCCAGCAATCATGAAAAGAATTTTGTTTACTGTTATGAAAGATACCAATTTTCTCAGAGCCAGGTTTTTTAATCATTCTCTTTTCAAGAAGTTTTGTCACAGATTCAAGCATAGCATAAAGTTTTTGAGTGTCGAGAAGTTTACCACCGTTTTAAGTGTTTGACTAAACTTTAAGCAGAAGTTTCACTTCCTTTGTGAGAATAGGAAAGCCCAGTCACAGAAAAGCTTGTGAGAGAGAAATGCATTTATGGATTGGCTCACTTGGCAGATGTTTTGGTCCAATGAATAAGGCAAATCTTCTGATTTAAGGATCTTTCATTGCCTGTGAATGCTGTTGAAAAGAAGGAACTCTTTTGGCCAAGGTTTCTTCTTGCGAGAGGAAGATGGCTGTTGACAAATATAAGAACTTTCTAGTTCCAGGGGAAGTGCTTCTGGAGCCTGGAGTTAAGAGTGACAGTCTTGTCACTTTTTCCATTGGCAGAAATCTTTGTATGTATCAAAGGACTGAAAAACTTTTCTGAAAGTTACCCCCGCTCCTATGACCTTAACATCGAAATATGGATTTATTTTATTTTCTTGCTGAAATAGACAGGACCAGTGATGCCGTACTTGCCAAAGGTGACCTTATTGACCGGAGGAAATGATGTGACTAGAATTTCTCCAAAGGGTCTTAGAGAATGTTTTGTTCCTTCACACAATCCTATCCTTGACTGGGAAAGATGATAACGGTTATTCTAATTCTCTGTAATATGGCAACGCCATCTTATACAGTGAGCTACATTTTTTTCACTACCTCTTGCCCCCAAACCACAACAAAGTCACAAATCTATTGAATATCCAAGATACTGCTATGTTAAAGTAAACTAAAACTTTTTTTTGAGGAAGATTAGCTCTGAGCTAACATCTGCTACCAATCCTCCTCTTTTTACTGAGGAAGACTGGCCCTGAGCTAACATTTGTGCCCATCTTCCTCTACTTTATATGTGGGATGCCTGCCACAGCATGGCTTGATGAGCAGTGCGTGGGTCCACACTTGGATCTGAACCAGCGAACCCAGGGCCGCTGAAGCTGAACGTGAGCACTTAACCTCTGCACCACTGGGCCAGCCCCTAAACTAAAACTTTTAAATCAGATTTCTTGCTGAAATTTACTATTGAGCCAGATTAGTTTTCTTTTTATTTCCTCAATACACTTCATTTCTATTTTATTTCAAAAAGTGACAATTTTTTCATAAAAAGTGAGAGTGAAAAAATTATTCGTAAAGTGTTTTTTAAAAAATATTCTGCCTATGTGAAGAAAATCAGTTCCTAATGAGACAAAATAAAATTTATGCAAATGTTGTGTATATGTTCTCATGTTCACTCTGTTGAAGAAGGGACTCTGGCATTCATAAATTTTACAGACGAATCTGGTGACCCTTACAAAAATGAAAAACTACTAAACGATCTCTAAGAAATTTCCAGCTTTAATATTCTGTAATTTTGCTTTCGAATATAGAGTCAGAACTAGATTTCAGTAGGAACTTAATCTTTATTTGATCTAATACCAAAACAAACAAGTATTGTGTTGCTAGGACCGCTGTAACAAAATACTGCAGACTGAGGGGCTTACACTACAGACATTTATTCTCTCACGGTTTGGAGGCTAGAAGTCCAAGATTAAAATGTCAGCAGGTTTGGTTTCATTCTGAGGCCTCTTTTTTTGGCTTGCAGGTGGCCTTCTCCTGGTTAGATCTTCACATGATCTTTCCTCTCTACTTGCATGCTCCTGGTGTCTCTCTGTGTCTAAATTTCCTCTTCTTATGACACCGGTAAGATTGGATTAAGACTCCCCGTAAAGGGGCCAGCTCGGTGGTGCAGCAATTAAGTTCGCACATTCCGCTTCTTGGCGGCCCAGGGTTCGCCTGTTGGGATCCCGGGTGCAGACATGGCACTGCTTGGCACACCATGCTGTGGTAGGTATCCCCTATATAAAGTAGAGGAAGATGGGCACGGATGTTAGCTCAGGGCCAGGCTTCTTCAGGAAAAAAAAGAGGAGGACTGGCAGTAGTTAGCTCAGGGCTAGACTTCCTCAAAACAAAAAGAAAAAAAGACCCACCCTATAGACCTCGTTTTAACCATCTCTTTAAAGACCCTATCTCCAAATACAGTCACATTCTGAGGTAGGGGTTAGGACTTTAGCATACGAATTTTGTGGGGACAAAATTCAGCCTGTAACAAATATCTTCTCAGTGTAAGGAGGGTATGGCTTTGGTGGAGAGAGGAAAGAATTGAGATCAGTCTCCAATCATGGGCTTCCTTAGATAGGAAAGAAGAGAAGCTCCTACATGATATCAATAAAAGTGCTAGAGATGTAAAATGAGGTCCAAGAAAGTGAATAGGAGTGAAGAAAATAGACTTGCAAGAAGAGTTTAATTAGCCATGTAAAATGATGAGGTCAGGTAAACTAAGTGTAAAAATTGTCCACTCTCTGAGAAATGTCATAATAAAAAGCAGATTTTCAAGTAGTATGAAAAGTTATTTCAAAACAACCTAGTTTTCCCTTTTTTGGTCTAATACTATGGAGGGAATTTATAACCACACTCAAACTTCTTAACTTTCTCACTTTCTGTCTCATCTACTTCTCTCGGTATGATTGATCTTTTGGCACCCTTTAAAAAAGATGTTCTCCCAAATTCCCTCCACTAGCTCTTTGCCCTTTATCCTAAACTCTTGCCCCTTTCTTCCAAACTCTCCATCATAAAATCCCAAAGAAACCCTTCTGGCAAGAGAGAACCATCTTTAGAGGGAAGGTAAGAGAAACAGAAAGGGCAAAACCAGAAACCTTTGGTCTGGGAGGGGGAATGCCTGATAATACTCATACATTAATCATTTTGCATTTTTCATATGAGGAATATAGATTTTGGAAGTTTTGAATTTGTTACTGATCTTCCCAAGAATGGCTTTATTGAATGGGATCAGAGGCTGCGTGAGAATAGGTAGAACCATGTTGGAACTGACGCACAGAAGAGCACAAATTACTGTTTTAAGATGATAACTCCAAAGGGATGCACCAATAGAATGATAGCAAGAGGGAAGCTAGAGATACATGCAGGGTTGTAGTTTTTTATGACTGGAAAACTTTGAGCAGGTTTGCCTTCTGAAGAAAAGAGTCCATTGAGAAGAAGAGGATACAGGTTTGGGTAGGAAAGAGAAGACTTGATGGATCACCGTCCCTGGGAAGGGGACGTAGACGTAAGACGTAGCTGATCTGGGAAGATCTGAAATACAAGTGCATTTTTAAGCTGGACATTGAGACACTTAATGCCTGGTTGAATGTATTTTTCAGGGAAGTAGGAAGAAAGTTTTCTCCAGAGATAGGAGGAGTAGAAGTCTCAGGAAGAATTGTAAAATTTGGAATATTTGGGCAGACCAATATAAGAAGGAGTCAAAATGTTTTGGCTTTGAAGAATTTTAGTTTTGAAAGTAGAAGAGGAAATGACTCCAGCAGTCTTAGTGGAAGAGCTGCTTGTCTGGTCCTATAATTAGCAGAGGAGGGCTGTCAAATGAGAACTATGAAGAAGATGAACCACATTTTCATCAGGAAGATGTATTTTCAATATATAGCTTCTTAAATTAAACTGTTTCAATTTGAAAAGCAAGGAGGTATCCTAAGGCTCAAGAGATCTTTTTTCTCCTTTTTTCTTTGTTGAAAACTACCAAACATAGTAACATTAGCTGCCATAACAATTGTGAGAACTTCTCATTTCCTTCAAGTGTAGGCAAATGGAAGATTTGTGCTGTATTTTATTTTTATGGTCCTACTTTCAGGCAGTGTCAGCTGTTTTTAGATTGACAATAAAAATCCTTATTGCTGGGAGAATTATATTTCACAAGTTTCTTCTCTCAGTTTTTCGTTTTCCTTCATAGAGCTGTTTGGCATGAACAGAGAGGGAGAGAGAGAGAGAGGGAGGGAGGGAGGCAGAGAGAGAGAGAGAGAGAGGAAGAATGAATTTAAACAGCTCCACTAAAGTTTAAGCATCCAGTGTCATCAGTGGAGAGTGGAATGCAGGCTGCAGAGGCAGACAAATTAATTTTTGATTCTTTTTATTGATTCCCCAGCATTGCAAGAAATATGGCTAAAGAATTGTTTATTTTCTAATATCAGAGTAATGCTATTCTGTAAAATTCTCAAGCCCAGAGATATGATATTTTGATATATGATTTCTTTATCTTTTGGCACAAAGGATAGTTTCAGATATATAATAAATGTCTTTACCCACTTTTAGGCTTTTTGGAATCTCAGGCAATACACTTGAAATTATCAGTGTGTTGCAGCATTCTTCCATTAATTGATCTACGCATCAGCACGTGTTTCTTGAATGCCTGCTATATACCAGGTTTTATGCTGGGGTCTTAAAGATAGAGAGAGGAATGCATCAATCTGGTTCCTATTCTGGTGGTGCTGAAAATCTAGCCACCATTTCCTGCAAAGGATAGCTATGCATATAACATGTGTGTACTCAGATTTGATATGTACAGTTAGCCTGGGGAAACAAATCAAAAGAATCCTTTCTGTGTCACCACAGAACCAGCACAATGTCCCAGGTGAAGGATTAGGGCTATAATAATTAAAAGACCTATACTTATAAAATTGCATGCAATGAGCAAGATGCTATTCTTGGTAGATGATATACATTGAGTGCCTCGTGAACACTCTGAGATAGATATTGCTGTTCTCATTTTACAAATGAGTTAAATAAGTTGCCAAAAGTAATTTCCAAGTGGTAAAGAGATTTCACCCCAAGTACTCTGAGTCCAGACACTGTGCTCTTTACTGCTTCTCTCTATATTACTTTGACATATTAAACACATAAAATTATAGAATGAAAAAATTTACAAGTAGCGGGGCAGTGGTTCTCAACTGGAGGAGATTTTGTTCTCCATAGGCATGTGGCAATGTTTGGAGACATCTTTTCTTGTCGTAACTGTAAGAATGCTACTGTATCTAGTGGCTAGAGGCCAAGAATGCTTACAAACATCCTACAATGCACAAGACAGCCCCTCTAACAAAGAATTATGTGGTTCAAAATGTACATAGTGTTAAGGTTGAGAAACCCTGCCTAAGAGAGTGCAACTTGGGAAATAGGCCCCAGAGAGGGAACGTGACCTTCCAGAATTTCCAGATTATTTTGAGGTCTCCTGATTACCAAGCCAGTTCTCCCTTGTCTCTCTGTTGCTGGTTTTGTTGCATTACAATCCATCTCGAGGTTCCTGGGTGCTGGGTTCTTGACGGATGTTCAGTGGGTGCTGCGCTTCCTTTAATACAGGGAGAAGGCTGGGCTAGTTGTTAGTAGAATCTAAAAGGTCACTCCTTCCTTCTACCTGTCTCCTTTTCTATTTCCTTCTGGTCATCCGCAATTCTCTCTTCGCATACATGCTTTCCCATTGCCTTTGGCTGCTCAATGCCCTATGCGTATGTCCTCCTTTCTATGTAGCGCCTCCAATCCCAAATTACCTTTTCTTTCCTCAGTCCCTTTCATTAAAAATCTCTCAGGGAAGTTTAGCTAAAAATGAGGGAGAAATCTGAGTAATCATAATTAACCTAAGTTGAAGTGTTTGGTAACCATGCCATACGTCACCCCCTTATCCTTTCCTGGAATGTTTACTTTCAACCTAATAATTGTTTGCATTGGTGTGGGGGAGACATTGTCACTTAGAAGCCTTCTTGCTGTGCCTTGAATTATACTATGTGATTATTCACCCGTAGGTAAGGTCTCCTTTGGAAGGGAGCACTGGTTGCCTTGTTAGTCCTCACAGGTCTGAGGGAGGAAGCATCCTCTGCTTTCCTTTCCAGTCTCTCCCCAAGCCAAAAATGTTTTGTGCCCCAGGAAAATACTCCGATCAGTGTGTACTATCCGGTTTAGAGTGTACCAGTGACCTGTTACAGACTGAATGTTTGTGTCCACCCCCGACATTCCTATGTGGTAGCCCTTTCTCCAATGTGATGGTATTTGGTGGTGGTACCTTTGGGAGGTAATTAGAGAGAGATGAAGTCTTGAGTGTAAGGTCCCCATGATGGAATTAGTGTCCTTATAAGAAAGGGACTAGACCGGAGCTTGCTCTCTCTTTGCCGTGTGAGGACACAATGAGAACATGGCTGTCTGTAAACCAGGCAAAGTTCTCTCACCAGAAAATGAATCTGCCGGTACTTTGATCTTGGACTTAGCAGCCTACGGAAATGTGAGAAACAGACATCTCTTCTTTAAGCCACTCAGTTTATGGCATTTTGTTACAGCAGCCTGAGCTGACTAAGACGTGATCCAAGAGGGTTATTCACCTTAAGGAATAACTAGTACTCCCTCCAAGAGAAACCAGGAGACTGAGTCGCAGGCGTTCCCTGGTGTATGGATCAAGGTAACTTTGGAAGGACTTCTAAAAGTCTTCTTTACTCTTCCCGGTGAGATGCAAATGATTTATTTCATTTCTTAATCGGTTTGTTTGTTTGTTTGTTCCTGAGGTCGTCCTGCGACTAATTAGGTGAACATTAGCCTGACTTTCTGATGCCCTGGGCTAAATGTCCAAGTGAGGTGCAACCCTGGCATAGAAACCTCTTGTATTCAGCCCACTAGATCAAGAAGTTAAATTCTGTGACATCTGGGCAGAATTAGAGTAAGTGGGCCGTCAGCAGTGCAAAACTGAGAAGACAGAAATTTCCTTTTACCTTTCTCGCCCCAACTATGCCTAAATATCTGGTTGCATTACTAGTACTTTATTTTAGTTTTGTTTAATTTAATTATAAATTTCAACTTTATTAATATAAGTAATTGTCATAATATTTGGCTGGGATGCCATGATCATCTAAATTCTCACGGGTAAAAGTGTTAGAGGGAATATGACATTAATGCACTATTTTCTTTCAAAATTCAGTATCTGCATTTGGAACTTCAGTCGCTTTCCTGTAGGCAGACAGAATATTTGTGTTCTATGCTGCTGGTATGGAGGCAGAGAAGGTATAAAGATAAGAAGGGACTGTCTACAAAAGGAAAAGAGTGATACCAATAAACAGTAGCAGGCTGAAGTTCCTGCTTTTGGTGCTTAATAAATATTTGTCCTTGAATGAGATGCGTGAACAGTAGACGTAACGCTTTCTATACACTTTGAATGCCATTTCAATTACAATTACAATTTTACAAGGTGCTTTATTTAGTTGTGAGCTTGAGCAAATTGGACTTGAGCCTCAGTTACTTCATCTTTAAAATGAGGAATTTGTTGGGGCCGGCCCTGTGGTGCAGCGGTTAAGTTTGCACATTCCCACTTTGGCGATCTGGGGGTTTGCAGGTTCGGATCCTGGATATGGACCTACCCGCCGCTTGTCAAGCCCTGCTGTGGCAGGCATCCCACATATAAAGTGGAGGAAGATGGGCATGGATGTTAGCTCAGGATCAGTCTTCCTCAGCAAAAAGAGGAGGATTGGCAGCAGATGTTAGCTCAGAGCTAATCTTCCTTAAAAAGAAAAAAAAGATAAAATGAGGAGTTTGAACAAGATGAAACTAAGGTCTCTTCCAGGAGAAAATTATATGTTCTAGCGGTCTATAATGTTTTTCTTTTTGTTGAAAATTTACGTAATATATTACATTATTTGAGGTTCCTCTGCTGGCAATCAGCTATGTGAGGTTTTGCTCACATAATAGGCATGAAGAGTGAACTCGGCAATCATCATATAAAAATATGCAAAGTTGGATTAGTGAGGATCTCTAGGATTTATGTTATGATTATTTTACTCTCTTTTTCAACTGTTTTTTCTTAGCCATTTTCTCAAATGGAAGAGTTTTATAGCTCAGTGTAATCCTGCATATTAATGTATGTTAATGGAACACAAACTCAAACCTTTCTATTGCCTGAGTACTGACTGAGGCAGCAGGTTAACCTGAGCTTTAGCACTCGTTCTGTTGTTAACTAACCGTGAGACTTGGAGCATGTCATTTCATCTCTCTGCTTCTTGATTCCGTGTATCCAATACAATACCTGATTTCTTTTTATTTTTTACTTTATCTGTTTAGAAAGGCAAATATATGCTCATTGTAGAAAGTGCAAATAATATTAAAACATATAATAAAGGAAGAAAGAAAACAAAATTTCTCACACATACACTTACAAACACATATGTTATATGTATATACAAACAAAAGATATCCATGTGTGTATATATATAGTTTTATTTTTCTTAAAAATATCTTTGAGAGATATGTCAATGGATAAGGCATCTCCATTGTTAAAGGATACTATCTCGTTTAACGATCTCTGTTTGACTGATGAAACTTTTTTATTTGCTATTTTAGACAACATACTGTGACTGTATCTTTACATCTTTTTTATAATCTCTACTTACAATGAACTCCTAGGAATAGGATTGTTGGGTCAAAGGATATTTATATTTAAATTTCACTCATGTTGTCATGTTGTTCTTCCCAAAGATGTTCGCATTTCAGGCTACCACCAGCTCTGCCTTCGAGTACCTTTTCCCCCACATCCTTGCCTACACTAGAAATTGGCGATATTTTCACCTTTGTCAGTCTGACTGTGACAAATGATATCTCATCATGACCTGTTATTACACTTATTTGAAGTATAAGATTATATTTTGAAAATATAAGGTGATATATTTATGATAATTACTATTTTCAACTGCAGCAGATAATGAGACTAATCTGAGGTTAGAGCGTTTGGGATAGAATTGCTTTTTTGTTTCTTTGCAGATTGCTTTCAAAGGCATATATTCTAGCAGTTTCCTTTCCATTCTCTTCAGGGATTCAAAAGTGCATTTGCTTCCTTCTGTACGTGGCACACAAGTTCAAGGTCTTTTCCAAAATGTATTTTCACATCACCTCATGGTGTCATCGTGCCACGTGATTAGGTTGTATTCCTGTAGAGATAATGTGACACAATCTTTACCCTGATCTGTAGAAAAAACAGATATTGCTTGTTTAACTACCTATTTTTTATTTGTTAGCCTATAAAAGCATAAAATAAAGTGTTCATTTCGGCTTTAACAATACCTAATTAGTGACATTTCCTTCACCAAAGTTTCTTTCTTTTTTATTGGCTCTAGTCAGACTGTTTTATATGTCCTACAAAATGTCTCATCTTTTTTATTTCTTTTAAACTTCATTATCTTTTTGATGACACAGTAATTTTCTTTCCATCTTTTATCTCCCTTTAGCTGACATCCTCACTTTGTCTTTCTTTACAACTATGCAAGCTCTTATCCATTTGTTTTGGTAACTTTTAATGGAAAATTCTCTTTCTATGAAGTATATGCTATTATTTTTAGAAGTACCTAATTAAGTTCTCTAAAGGTTAGGTGAGCAGATTAAACGAAAAAATGTATGAATGTGGCACGACAGCTTCCTCATGGGAATCTACCAGAGAGGATTTGGGGTGAACAGTGACAAATTATATTAAACCGACATCCTACTTTTCCTTAATGTCTTCTCAAAAAAGGTTCAGGGAATCTGTTATCTGCTTTTTAAATCTGAGATTCAGAAATAGTCATGCATACAGAAGTAAAGCCGGCAGAATAACTAAACAGAAAATGAGAAGAGAGGAATAAAAATTGAAAAACGGTAGCCAGAATTCAGAACTCAGGACAGCATATTGACTTCACAAACAATAGTAAAACATCCTCGCAAATAATTTCTCAGAAATTTGAGGCCCATTAGAAATATATTTGATCTGTACAATTAGTTATTCAGGCTCACTAAGCACCTCGCTATTCTGGAAAGTATATTGGATTGGGACATAGGAAAATAATATAAATCATCACTTATCTGCGTTGTTTCCTTCAGAGGTGCAGATCCGTGACAGTCATCTTTCTCACTGTTTGATCCTTCTCTTTCCTTCTATGCGGGTTTGTGCCATTTTGATAAGAGAAAGCAATCAAATTCGTTGGTTCAATTTGCAGATATGATCATATATCTCCCAGAAATACACAATTCTTATTAAAATTAAACAAAAAGAAAATAGAAAGGAGAAGAGGAATAGGTGCAGCGTCCCCTTTGTTTATGGCGCCACTATTTAATATACTTTGGAAGCGTTGGACCTTTTGGAATACAGATGGTCACCTAACTAAGTGAAGAGGGAGGGGAAAGCACGATTGAAGCAGAAATGGTTCAAAACCTAACAGGGAAATGTTTACCATCACCACTAATGAGGAAACGTGGGAGAGGAATTATAGCATGGTTGTTAAGAGTTTGGATTCTAAGGTCAGAAAGACCTTGCTTTGAACATAGCTCTTGCATTAACTAGCTGAGTTTACCTGTCTGAATCCCAACATCCTCACCTGTAAAATGCAGATAATAATAGCACTTATGGGGATATTGAGATAATAAAATGAAATAGCACACATACATTGCTTAGCATGGTAACTGATGCATAATAGTACTACCAATCACAAACATTCATTTGTTGATCACTAGATATCAGTCTCTCTTCTAAGGGCTTTCCATGTACTAAATCAGTAAGTGCTTAATTTAATGTCAGCTCTTCTCGTCCTTATACTTACTATTAGGAAATAACTACATATAATTATACATATAATAACTTATTAGAGCAGCTCCCAAACTTTCATGTTTTTATATATATTAAAGGTATATTTAATTTTTATGTATATATACACATATATGAATCAAATGCATATGTAGGTGTATGTATATATCTATACTACATGTGTATTTGCAAAAAATTAAAAGCAAAGAAGATCCGAAGTTCCCTGAAATAATGTAGAGGTAATCATACATAAGTTCCTTAGTGTATTTGTTTTCATATTTGAATATCTTTGTATAACATTTAACATCTGTAAGTAGTCTTGAAGCAAGTTTTTGTGTGTGTGTGTGAGGAAGATTGGCCCTGAGCTTACAACTTTGCCAATCTTGCTCTATTTCATGTGGGATGCCACCACAGCATGGCTTGATGAGCAGTGCTAGATCCGTGCCCAGGATCCAAACCTGTGAACCCTGGGCTACTGAAGCAGAATGCATGAACTTAACCACCTTGCCACCGGACCAGCCCCTTGAAGCAAGTTATCTTTAAATGCTGTGCTTGTATGCTTGCAATTTTTGCTATCTTATCAAATATAACTTCCCTCTAAGTATCTTTTAGGTCAAGTCCTATTTTAAGATTTTGTTTTCAAATCAAGACATAGAAGTACTCTTGAAAGGAAATCTAATGTTTATATAAGTACTTAATTAATTTATTACAATATTATCTCAATCATACTCTTTCTATGATCTAGGTATTATTATTATTCATATTTATAAGAGGAAAAACTGAGGCTTAGATATCACAAATAATTTGTCACAATATGAGATGGTCAAGTGGTAAAGTCAGGATTTGAACAAAGAATTGTTTAATTTGGGGGCCAGCCCAGTGGCCGAGTGGTTAAGTTCGCACACTCTGCTTCAGAGGCCCAGGGTTTTGTCGGTTCAGATCCTGGGTGCAGACATGGCACTGCTCATCAAGCCATGCTGAGGTGGCATCCCACATAGCACAACCAAAAGGACCTACAGCTAGAATATACAACTTTGTACTGGGAGGGCTTTGGGGAGAAGAAGAAGAGAGGGAGAAAAAAGAAGATTAGCAACAGATGTTAGCTCAGGTGCCAATCTTAAAAAGAAAAAATTAAAAAAGGAATCGTTTAATTTTAAATCTCATTATTTTATCACTACCAATGCTCCTTTAATATTTCCATTGAAACATCTCCAGAGCAGAAAACACAATACCTTGGAGTTCCAGGAGCGCTGTCTGAACAAATATTGTCTGGAGTCACTTGTATGTCTTTAAATCATGCAAATTTTGTATTCTATCCATAACACTTCCATGTTAATTTTAAATAAAAACAATTACTTTCCTTACCTACTGTTATAGGCTGAATTGTGTCCCCGCAAAATTCAAATGTTGAAGTCGTAATCTCCAGTATCTCAGAATGTGGCTGTATTTGGGGAGAGGTCTTTAAAGAGGTAATTAGGTTAAATGAGGTCATTGAGGTGTGCTCTAATTTAATGTGACTTGATGTCCTTATAGCAAGAGGAGGTTAGGACACAGAGAGATACACAGAGGGAAGACCATGTGGAGATATTGGAAGAAGATACTGGCCATCTGCAAACCAAGGACAGAGACAGTCAGAAGAAACCAACCTTGCTGACACCTTTTCTCAGACTTCCAGCCTCCAGAATTGTGAGGAAATAAGTTTCTGTTGTTTATGCGACCCAGTCTGTGGTATTTTGCCATGGCAGCCCTTGCAAAGTATATATCTATCATTTGGTAAAAATCATACTCAAGAAAGATATGCTGTATTTATGGTAGCTTTCTGTATCTTCAATTGCATCACCACATTCTCCCAAGAGATTGAGAAAGGAAGAACTATACCCTGTTGCCTTCATTGGAATCAAGACTCAGTGTGGAAACAAAGGGATAACAATACTTTGAGGCACTGTTCAAAATACACATTAGTTTAACTATCTATACTGTCTTGCCATTGATAGTAATTCATTCCTGGCTCAAAAATTCAGGCTATCATCATCAGGACTCTGAATTTATTTTTAAGCAGATACCTTGATGTCAGTCTAAAACTCAAGCATATACCTAGTGCTGCCGTCAGCCTCTTTAGATTAAATCAAAACCATAAAACCTAGGTGAGAGAGGACAATGCAATATCTGTAGTACAGAAAGAAATCTTATGCTTGCGTATAGAATACCAGAAACTTTATTCACTTAAATTTAAAAACAGCTCATGCAAACATCTGTATGATTATTTTAATTACTGCCAAATGATCAGAACAGAACACTTCATCTAATAAATAAATTTTTTTTTTCTGGGCTAACTTCAATGACCATATGTGCTGACCTCATGTCAAAGAATACTGACCATCTTGGTGGCAAATAAAAAGAAATTCAGTAAATGGAAAGATATTGAATATAAGGAACAGCATTAAATTAAAATAATATTCATGTAAAAATGAATCCGATGTTAGAGCAACAAATATGAGAGATATTCTGTTTGGATATTTTTAGTAAGTAATCATGGAATATAGACGTAAACTGGTCAGCACTTCTCCACCTCAGCGTGGAAAACCTAACTTTCCCGCAGACTTGGGAAATTAGTCAGAATATAAATATGACAATTCATTTATTGACTTTGCCTCCTAGGAAATATCAAGAAGAATTGTCTGATATGAATGGAGACCTTGGGCTTGCTAAAATCAATATTTATCTCTTAGGTTAATCAATTTATTGATATTCATCTCAATGAGAAGTCAGTATGTGTGTAATATCACTGGACTAAATTTCAACATACAAATATTATAGTCTTGAATTTAGTCTTGCTTCCCTGAGAATCCTTTCTCCCCCCTGATTTTTTATGGTTTATATAAGGTCCAAAAGGAAAGAGTTTACATCCATTAAATATTTTAGGTTTTTTGTTTCTCATACCATTTAGCAAAAGCAAAAATACAACCTATAAATTGTTTACAATGACAACATCCACAGTAAACTCAGCAACTGAAGTTCTCATAGTGAAATTTTCATAGGGTGTGTAGAAATTGTTAAAAGCTATGAATTGTAATTAAAGATTTTCCAAAGAAATGATGTCTTGATTTTAAAACAAGCAGGTGCAAAGAAGGGTGGTCAGTAGAGGTAAAAACTCCTAAAGTACTCATTTATCTGGCACTAGTTAACTGATAATTGCTGTAATACAGAAAAGTGCACATCGCATAGGAATATGGAATTCAAGCTAATGTTTATTAAAAGCTAAAGAAAAGGAGCAAATCTCCAGTACATCGACTTCACACATTTGTTGTTTGAGCTAATCATTTTTACTTTGAAGCTAATGTCCACCTTCATTAGTAAAAATGGTGCCTTTCTTTAAATATATTTGATTTGTTTCCCCAAGTATACTTTTGTATATATTTTTATTTTTATGGTAGGGAACCAAGTATATTTAATATTTTTATATACTCTTCTTGCAGTCAATATGTGTCTTGCTTAAACTACACATGATAATAACTCATAAGTGACATAGTCATAGCTGATTCATTAATTACCTACATTTATTTTTCTTTGCCGTGGATAGTGGCCTCGGTTTAATTGTTAGCTGTAACATACTCACCAAGATTTTGCTGTTCTACTCTTTTCAACGGAATGATATTATCTGCTAGAAAATCAAAATAAAAGGTTTATAAAAGCAAAATCACTGTCAAGAGATCTGATATACTTGTACGCTGGTTTTCCTGAATGTCAAGTCCTTCAGGCAAGGCCCGTGAATTTGGCATTTACTTGCGTATTTCAAGTCATATGGCAGTGAAGACAAGCGCCAAGCAGTCAGGTCCTACAGTTTCTATTCTTCTTCTGCTCGAAGCTCTGAGTCTGAAGCATGGCTATTCCCTTGCTTTCCCCAACTCCTGCATTTTGGCAGTGTGATTAAGGAAAAGGAAATTGATCCTCTTGACTTAACCATCTGACTCATATTTCTTCTTTTATTTTACTGATTTTCATGACTAGTTTTGCCAAAACTTGCTTTCTTTTGCTGTTTCTACTTCACCTCAAATTCTGAAACCTGTATGATCTCACCGTCTTTTCCATTGACTCTCTTTGAATGTTTTAGTGTTGATGTTTTCATCGGTCTTATAGGCTAATTATAATTCCCTTCCCATGTTATATCAGGAGGAAGAGCTGAGAACCTTTTCCTGACACTTCAGACAACTTTATGGCAATGTCTACAGGCCTGATATTATGCAAATTAACTATAATTATTGTCCTTTTGATTCTTATATAAAGTCGTTTTTCCTTAAGGTTATACATTTTGTTAATTTAGCTTTAGATTGTATCTTCTACACAAACTAGTTTGATTAAGTTTAGTTAAAAGATGTAACACTCATTTAAAGCTCTGTTTTAATATTTTGTTGACATTTTAAATGGAATTTACTACCTTTTAGTTGATTAACTTGTTTTCCCATAGAAACAATCTTAGACTTCAAGCATCAATTTTTCTGTTTTTCATCACATAAATTCTAAGTATATTATGTGTGGTAAAGCACTTAAAATGTTAATTGGTTGAATTGACTTGGAATAAATAAATTTTGATGGTTATTTTTGGAAAGTTAAGTAATATCTGTTGTCTTTAAAATTTGGTGATGTTTATATCTCCACTTAACTGTCATTTCTTCAGAGAGTCCTTCCATTACCTCCACATTGAAATAATTGTTCATATCATTCTATTTTCTTGCTCCCTGCTATTTTCCTTCAATGAAATCATCACAATTTGTAATTGCTTATTTATTTATATTTTTATTTGTTCAACATTTGCCTTCTTAACTAGTTTTCAAGCTCAAAGAGCTCAGGAATCATGTCTATTTTGTTCATCAGTGTAAAACTCAGGGCATAATAGAGTATCCGGAACTAAGTGAATATTCAATACAAATTTGTTGAGGAGCTAAATAGCAATTGTAGTGAAGTGGAAGAAAAAGGAGGATGAGGAGAAGGGGACAGAGAAAGAGGAGAAAGGGGAGAAGAAGGAGGAGGAAGAAAGCGCCAACTAATTTTTACGGGTTTTTATTATGCACTAGCTATTCCATCCTCACAAGAAACAGGTCTCATTGAAGAAAAAGAGGCGTGGAAAGTTAAGTAACATGCTTGTGACTCTGGTCACACCCACGGTGGCAGAGTTGGATTTTGAATCCAGGCATCATGACCCCAGTCTTGCTGGTTGTGCCCTACTCTGAATAGAAAGATTGTGGCATTGTCCCTAGCTGCTCATCTCGCTGACACCATCTTTTTCTAAGGTAGCTGGTGTCTGTGAAAGTAGCTTTACGTAAAAGTAGTGGCATGATTTTGCGTAGCTCACTGAGTCATGTGTAGCAATTGGATTTTTCAGGCATTGAATAGATTCACTTTCTTGGTTTAATGAAAAGGTGTTGCCTAAGGAAACCTAATTGCAGTGGCAGTTCTTCTTGGGGGTCCATTTATCTTCTGGATCTGTGAGTTATACCCTTACCTACCCAGTTATGTCAGATGATATTCCACTCAAAGCTTTCTGACATTTCAAAATTGTTGTGTGAACCACTGATAGCATCTCAAATTATTAAATCTACCTATCACCTTAAGCCATAGGGTTGCTCCATGTTTTGGTAGTACAACAGGCCAACACACTGCCCTCAACTTCCTTCCCTCCCAATAAACTGATTTATTTCTGGACTTCCAAAATATTTGTCCTTTCTTTAAAGAAAAATTGCTCCTAGTTTCCAAGGTTAGTCCCTTAATCCTTGATTGAATTCATTGTTGTTATTGATTGAATTCATCATTATCCTCAGTTCCATAATTCTTGTCCCATAATTTATCACTCAATTTATATCTAATTTCTTTATCTTCGTTTGATTTTCTTCAGTCAACATATGCTATCATCTCCCATATTTCAAATGTAAACAGAATAAAACAACTCTTTTCCAGATCTAGCTTCTTTGCCAAATTGCTACCTCATATCTCTTCTTAACTTTATTAAGTTTTTTGAAAAACTGCTTTAAATGGCTGTCTCCATTTCTTTACCACCTACTAAAATATTTCTTTATGGCTTCTATCTTCCACACTTTTCTGAAACTACTGTTTCAGAGGTCATCAGTATTGTACTGTTTGCCATTTCTAGTCATTCTTCTTAGTCCTTAACTTCCCCAATTTTTCTGCTATATTTGACCACTATTGGCTACTGTTCATTCTTTAACCTTTTGGCTCCATTGGTTCCCTGACATTATTCCTTACTTAGTTTTATTGTATTTCTTGCATTCTGATCAAACAGGTAAAAAAGATTGTTTTCTTATTCTTGATTTTAAAGCAGTTTATAATCTTTCTTCTCATTCCTTATTTGTCAGTATCGCTGTTTCTGCTTCCTTTGATTAACCCTCAAATATGTAATCTTTTCCTATATTTCTGGTCTAGGTCTTTTTATTGATTAACATAAATTTTTCCTGGGAAATATCCTGCCATGGCTTTTGGGTGATAACTGTTCAGTTGACATGCTTTTCCTGAAATTCTAACTCTAAATCCCAAGAATTTCCAGGACATCTCAAAGCCAAATTAGTCTCAATTCAGTAGACCTGGTACTTCGTCTTTCAAGTCACTCACAGGAAGAACCTCAGTTATCTTTGTGTCTTTCATTACCCTCACCCCAGCCACTGATAAATTACTAAGTTCTGTTTGTTCTTCCTGCACAACGGTGCTTCATCAGTTTATCATTTATTTTCATTGTCCCTCTCATACGGCAGGCAGTGACACCATACCCAGAATAATTCCGGTAGCTTTCCAGTTGGTGTTTCTGTCTTTATCCTTTCAGTATACTGTTCCACCTTTTATGCTCATTCCAGAATTAGCTTCTTAAAACGTGGGTCAGAGGGTGTATCACTTTGTAAATAAAAAACTTAGACTGTCTGTGGCTTATAGAATACAGTCAGATTTCCTAAAATGGCGTTCATAGACTGAGGCTGCGACTGACTTCAGTCTGCCTGTTCGGAGCACCTCCCAATGTCGTCTTCCTTTAAGCTTAAATTTTAACCATTTTTATAATTATACCATGTAGTTTCATGCCCTCATGCTTTTGGTCTTGATGAACTTGGAATGCTTTTTCCCTGCTTTCTTCCCACCAAAAACCCATTAATCCTCAAAGGGTTAGATTAGTTTATTCCACCTTGCATCAGGATTGGTTGTCCATCTCCATTATTATTTTGTAAACACTTCGAAAGCAGAAATAATTTCATTACCAATTGTATTATTCAGTTCATCCCCTACCACATAAGTAACACCCATATTCCTTCTTTCTCTCTTTCTTGTTGGTACCTAGACAGTGTTCATTAAAATTTCTGTAGTGTTACTATGAAGCTGAGACTTCATAGACTCATGAAAGTCAGTTTGTCACTTTAATGTCCCACTTTTCCATTCAGGAGTTATTTTACATAGAACAAAGTATAGTTTTGCAAAAAAGGTAGAGTTAGTCATCAAGAGAGCCTCTCTTCAACAACTCTCTTTTCAGGATCCTGTAGAAAGCGCTCGATATTTAAGTATAAACTGGCCTTCATGATCAGGGGTCTTCACCTAGATAGATCCTTCACCAAGACCATTTCTTTCAGAATGTGCAGCCTGCAGCAGATAATTCTTGATGAACTTAGCTACTTGAATCATCAAAACTTAGCAAGCGGGTGCCATTGCTGTTCATTCTTTGCTAGTGAATAGTGAAAGTAGGGGGAGTAGGGGGTTTGGAAAGGCAACAGTGGAAAGATTATTGGACAGAATATTTACCAAGTGTCAGAACAGCTTCTGTAAACACAAAGCTAAACGTGAATAAAACTCAAACTTACTTGTAAATCCAACGCAGCTATTACTAATAAAAACTCATATTTATTACCTCAAAATATATGTTCATCTAAAAAGCCTTTGAGACTTAACTTTTCAAATATTTTATTAAAACAATAAATAGAAAAATTTGAAAATATATATTTATAAAAAACAGAAAAACCTGTTTTTTAATCATCAGAAAGTAGCACTCTTTATATATCTGCACAGATGCATTTTTACACAAAAATGGGAGCTTATACTAAATTTTCTTTTTTAGTTCACATATTTTTAACAGCTTTGTACACCATTAAATGCAGTATATTTTTAATCATTGCATGTTATCTAATTATAGTGACTTACTCTAGCTTATTTAGTGAATTCATGAATGGTCGGTATCTAAAATTGCTCCCATGTAAATTGTCTTGTAAAAATTTTGACCAAGAATTTAGTAGAATGTAGATGGGCCGACAAGAGCAGCAGAGAGAGGAAGATCTGAGAGGGTGCCCTACATCCTGCTTCCTCCCAGGGCATATTTCTAGTTCCAGTATCCCTGACTCACACTCGCACCAAAAAAAGAAAAAAGTATAATATAAATATATTCAGCCTGAACATTCAACTGATTTAAAGTCCTTTGATGACTCAAAGCACAGTTCCAGACATCAGAAATGAAATCTCAATCTGTGCCAGTTAAATGTTAAATAACTCTATTTCATTATTAATAACCAATAATATTTTATTCATTACACACACCAAAGAGATCAGAGTTCACTCATTCTTTCATTCATTAAACACGGCTATGACAGTCTTGCTGTGTCTCTAGAATGGGAGGAAAAGAGAAAAATGAATATTATCATTTTTAGTATGTGAGGTAGGAAATGGAAGCAAGTTGGGTGGTCAATTGACTGAGGCCCAGTAACTTAGAGTTTCTCTTTTAGTGGCCAACTGATCAGAATTGCTTTAGCTGGGCCTGCTGCTCTTCCTATCGGGGTGTTCTACTTCCTGTGCCCCAAACTGCCTTGTATGTCCTGCCTCCACACCTTTGGTCTTGTTCTTTCTTTGTAGAAAAGGAAAACTACATGCCGGCAATGAAGTCTCAACTCCTTGTTAAATTTTCCCTTGTTCTCTCCCTGAGAGTTTTCCAAACTACAATCCAAAGTTTGCTCTTTACACGGAATAGATATTTCTCAGGGGAAATAAAGCAATTTCCATGCTTAAAAACATCTAACATCTCTTGGAAATTCTTATGTAAATAATTTTGAGAGGTTTCACTTCAGTACGATCTAAATACATTAATGTGAGAGTGACATGGGGGCTCCTCAGGTTAGATTTGGCTCCCTGTTGTACACGGTCCTGGAACTTTGTACTGCTCATTTGTAAAATTCTGATTATAATTTAAATAATTATTTGTTTAATTCAGGTATCCCTCATAGATTATAAGCTCTTTGAAGTCAGTGACCAGGTTCATCTTAATCACTTCTGTGTTCCAGAGCGGAACATGTTTAATGGCACAAAGTAGGAACTATGAAATGTAGGTTGAATGAACAAGTAACTGAAGGGATCGTCAAGAGCAGGATAAAGTATATAGTATTTCCCAGATACATCTGACAGAGGAACCCATCTTTTTAAAAATTTTTTTAAGGAAGATTAGCCCTGAGCTAACATCTGCCACCAATCCTCCTCTTTTTTGCAGAGGAAGACTGGCCCTGAGCTAACATTCGTGTCCATTTTCCTCCACTTTATATGTGGGATACCTGCCACGGCATGGCTTGATAAGCAGCGCGTAGGTCCTCACCCGGGATCTGAACCTGCAAACCCCAGGCCGCTGAAGCAGAACGTGTGAACTTAACCGCTGCGCCACTGGGCTGGCCCCCAGGGAACCCATCTTTTGTGGAATATCTATTTATATTTCATACTATTTACTTTTCTACTTGGATTTCCTGCAGGCATTTCAAGTGCATAAAGTCCAAATTAAGGAGATCATCTTGTGTACAGTGTCTAGTTGTGTCAGAAGTGTCACCATTGTCCCAGGCGTCCAAATTAAAACCTTGGGTTCATCCTTAACTTTTCTCACTCTCATCCACATTCCATCAACTCCCAACCCTTTTTGCCTTTACTTTTCTTTACTTGCTTTTTTTCAACCCTATTTTCAAGACCCTTGTCCACGCCAAGAAAATATTTCTCACAATAGTCTCATAACTGGTTTTCCCTGCTGTCCCACAATCGCTTCTCACATCATAACAGAGTTTTTGTCATATTAATTTCTTGTTTAAAATATTTCCATGACTTTTAAAAATTTGTATAACTCTCTGCTTCCCTCTTGATTTCACCATTTCACTTCTTGAGTCACTCTGTACTCTAGTTCTATTGAATGCTTTTGCTTCCCCAAAGCCAGCATGTTCTTTTCAGCTTCTAATTTCAGGGCATTCATATAGGGCCTCAGAGCTGTGTACTGTGTGACACCAAGACTATGATGGGAGTGGAGCCCCCTAGAGTTGTGCAACATGACTTCCCTACCTATTACTAACTTTTTTGTTTTTGTGTGGGACCCTGTCTGACTGACTCTTCTTGTTTCTTGTTCTTCTTGTTTCTGATTGGCCATTGTTTCTTCTGGGGTGTCTGTTGTGACTACTCCATGATCCTTAGGCATCTCTGCTTTGTGTCTCCAAAGGATACCTCTATTTCTTCTGTCACAGCACTTCCACAGCCTTCTAAGTAACTATTCCTTTTTCTAACGAGGCTGGAAGAACTGAGGAAGCAAGACTTCTTCTATCTCGTTATGGTTGGCTATTCAGCATCTGACTGCTGTCTAGCACTACTTGTGTCTTCCTCAGGGCTTTTGTCTTTGCTCTTTCCCCTGTCCTTAGTGCTCTTCCCCAGATAGCCTCCAAGCTCTCTCCTTCACATCCTTTGAGTGTTTACTCAGGTATTACCTTCTTAGGTCCCTGACCACATTATGGCACTCCCTCTCTTGTCCCTGCCTATCTTTCTTTCTTATTCTATTCTGTCTCCATTATGTACTGAATGTTATGGCCCTCCAAAATTTATATGCTGCAATCCTAACTCCCAATGTGAATGTATTAGGAGGTGGGGCCTTTGGGACGTAATTAGGTCATGGGGGTGGAACCCTCATGAATGGGATTAGTCCCCTTTTAGGAAGAGACGTGAGAGAGATGATTTTTCTCCCTGCCATGTGAAGATACGACAAGAAGATGGCCATTAGTAAATCAGGAAGAAGGCCTTTACCAAAAACCTGACCATGCTGGCACCCTGATGTCAGATGTCCAGCCTCCAGAAAAGTGAGAAATAAATATTTGTTGTGTAAGACTTCTGGTTTATGGTATTCTGTTATGGAAGCTGGGACTGACTAAGAATATCTTTCTGGAGCTCAGCTGGTCTGGAGAGAGCTGACTTGTCAGATGTCAGAGTAGCTACCTAAGACAAGCCAAAATAAAGTCACAGTCAGACCTGCAATCACTTACTTCTAGATCATAAGCAAGAAGTTAAACTGGAGAAAACATGGACTCCTCCCATTCCATTTTCCCCATGGAAAGGGGCAGGTAGATCAGTGCAGAGGTGTGTGAGGGTAGTCTCTTTGCTGAGGAAGCCCTGAACAAAAGGCTCCCGTAGTTTTATGGACCTAAGGGGTGGATGAGGGGAGGGAGTAAAGGACTAGGAGTGGAAGAGTACTGAGTACTACTTCAGAGTGGAGAAAAGTGGCTTTGAAGTCTCCTCCATCCCACATAAGGAGATGTGAGTAGGGGAGCCCAGAGACAGCCTTAGCTGAAGGCTCCCAATAAAGAAGCCTTGGAATGAAGGGGCCTGGGCTAGGAATGCAGACATGCGTAAGAGCATGACTGGCCAAGAGGCCTGAGACCTTGGCAGCGACTCCCTTCAAATGACAATGCACTGGCTGTGCTCCAAGTCTGGGATGGGGAGGGGAGTTCCCCCATGAGGCCAGCCAGGTAGAACCTTTGTGACTGCCTATAGTTGGGCCGGAAAAATCACACATAGATTTTTAAACCAGAAGCCAGAGTCCTTGGTCTCCCTAGAAGTTATTGCTTTTAACACACTATATATTAAAACTATGTATTTTATTTATTATCTGTATATTTTCACTACCATATAAAGTTCATGAGGGCAGGGGGATTTTCTTGCATGCTATTGTATTTCCTAAAATATAGGAAAGTACCTGTCACATGTAATTAATAAATATTTGTTCAATGAATGAATTAGTTTTACTTTGTATCTGCATTTTTGTCTCCATAATTAAACTGTAAATTTCCTTAAGGATTGAGACCTTGCCACATATTTCTTTCTCTATGTGTATCCTACTTCTCATCTAAATTAGATAGTTTAGCTGTTAAAAATTTTATTCTCTGGGTTCACTTGTAATCTGTATCTTGTGTCCTAAGATAACACTTGAGATTTATAACGGCTGAGTCTAATCCTCTCTTTATTTTAAAATCTGAAATATTTAAAAATAAATGCCATATATCCCCCTAATTTTTCTCTAATTCAAGTTAAATATCTCTCTTCCTCTTAATCATTCATCATATGACACTGGAGTTATGATGGTTATTTTATGTCAACTTTGCTAGGGCATGGTACCCAGGTATTTGGTCAAACACTAATCTAGATGTCGTTTGAAGATGTTTTGAAATGAGATTAACAGTTAAATCAGTAGACTTTGAGTAAAGCGGGTTGCGCTCCATAATCTGGGTGGGCCTCATCCCATCAACTGAAGGCCTTAAGAAAAAGACTAACTTCCAAGAAAGAGGGAATTCTGCCAGCAGACTGCCATCAGACCTGAACTGCAACATTCTCTGTTCCCTGGGTCTCCAGTTCACCAGCTTACTCTGCAGATTTTGCCTGTCTCCACAAGTGTGTGATTGCATGAGCCAATTTCTAAAAATCTCTCTCTCTCTGTAGATATAGATGTAGATATGCATATACGTGTAGATATAGATCATCCTGTTGGCTCTATTTCTCTATATAGCCTTGACTAATACTGAAATCTTCCTTTTTTTGTTTTACCATCTAGTTTACTTTATTCTAGAACCACTACAATTTATCACTATTCCACTGAATTAATATATGGCTCCCAAGGAGACACAGTGCTCCACTTATGTTCTTGTCAATGTAAGGTACAAGGATATTGTTGACTCCCTTGCTACATATTGTCTTTATATAAATATGATACGTGTGCACTATATTTGTTGGCTCATATTAAATGTCTCATTAATTAAAAAATTGACTAACTTTAACACCTGCTTTGTTCCAGGAATTGTGTTGGAAGCTGTGAATATGGAACTATAAGGTATAGTCCCATTCCTCAAAGGAGATGGCTATTTCTTTCCTATTCACAATCTTTCCTATGCTGCGCTTGGGAAGTTTACTTTTTAAACGGAAGCATTAGTCTTTATTTTCTTCTTCTAGAATTTCTCCTTTCCCAATTTGATCAATTATTTTAACTCTTGTAATGAAAAAATATTGATTTTTCTATCATGATGCTGTCATTCAATATTTGGCTTTTTCTCCAAATTCATGCACTTCTTTTCTATGTCTGCGTCTATTTTTTTAACTCAAAATTGTGAATAAGGCTCACAACAGGTTCAAAATGGAACCATTTAATCACCGTGATTTGAGAATAGTTGTTCAACTAACACGTATCTACATAATTTAGAAACATCCTCTCCACATCTATCTTCTCCAAAAAGGCATCAGCAGAACACTGCATTAAATGCCTCATTGAAATGCAGATTTAATATGTCTATATAATTTAATTAATTTGGTATAATTTATTCTTAGTGAACTTAAAATGGCTATTGGTGATTGCCACTTCCTTTTCTAGGTGTTCATGAGCCATCTGTCTAATTACATGTCTTGGAATTTTGCTGGGAATTGACGGACTGCTTCATGATGTGTAATTTCAGTATGTACATAAAATTTTACATGGAAATTAGAAAAATATTGACCTCTATATCACTTTCTAGAATTCTTCCCAGTCACCATCATCATCCAGATACTTCTTATATTGGTGATGTAATTATATGCAGAATAAGGGTTGTCTTGTGGTACCCAGGGGTAGGGATGCAATTGTATCTCAGAAATGGACCATATATTAGTCCATTTGAAGGGAACCTCAAAAGTTCTCTCCATCTGTTCTCTCTATTTTCCTCTTCACATCGCCTTTTTTCTCTCTCTTTTCTTTTCCTTTTCTTTTCCTCCTCCTTCTCTTCTTCCTTCTCCATGGCACGAAATATTTCTGTTTTCTAGTTCACAAGTACATAATGGCTACTCCCAATAACTCTCAAATTTATATCCTCTTTATTTCAGAAAGTGGCCTACTTTAGGCTGAAATTGCTTATTCCATATTCTATGAAGAAAGGGTTTTTGTTTCACTTGATCAAGGTTTCCATGTCTGGATTAATTTGTATTGTCACGGGGTAGAGTTATATTGCATGAACATGACTACCTTGTTAATCATGTAGATGGTAGGAGGTAGAGCGGAGTTTTCAGAAGTAAAGGTGTTATACAGACAACCCAGCAGATATTCATTACACATGGTATCTCCTTTAGGTATCCAAGGCTGAGAAACTAAAGGCAGCTGGACACATGAGGCCTGGAATTGGAAAGACAGTAACTGAGGCTACTTCCTTTCTTTCTTGGGCCACCTGGTCTCTCATCTATGCTTTTCTCTATATGCATATCTTATGTCTTGATGCGCTCAGAATACTTGCATTCTTTGGCTACTCATGGCCTTTGCTCCTCCGTGACATCAATGTGCAGATGGCGCAGAATTGATAAAATGCTACCCCTGGGCTAACTTAAAATGAGTCTTCAGTTCTACTGCTTACCTTTATCTGACTAGTTACTATTTCTGAGTATCTTAGTTTATGTTCTTAAAGAAAGAGAATCTGCTTAGTTACTAGCTGCCAGTGGATCGGCTGAGGTTTTTGTAATGCATACATTGTTGAGAAGGGGACAAAGACAGGCCAACATATTGACAGACGTTTTTGCTTATATAGAATGTAATTTATCTATCCATGGACATATAAATTTACCTCTTGTTATAGGTATAACCATCTAATGTCTTTTATTTGCATTTGGTTTATCCTTACTAGTATGAAGATACATTTTCATTACAGGGAATGTGAGCATTAACTGTTACGCTTATTGACTATTTTTGGTTAATATGAAACGATCAGCATCAAGTAGTGGAATTAACCATTTCTCTTTTTAAATAATGCTTTTCACATGGCTGACAGATCTTTTTATTATTTTTAGTTACCTTAATAACTCTGTAATTGACTTTATACTTCTGAACTCTCCTTAACTTCCTTGAGCCTTAGTTTCCTCATCAGTAAAATGGATATAGAAACACCTCTATGTGAACAATTTAGCATCTTGTTTTCATATAAAAGATGTTCAAAATATAATCCTTTCTCTTTCCTTCTGTTACAGTGCATGCAGGGAAATGTACATAGCTATGTTAATTTCCTTCATATAGCTTTCCTTTTTGTTTCTACCTTGTGGTAGCCATTTATAATTTTCTCATCAGAATTTGTTTTTCAAGATCTCCAATCCTTTTAAAAGACTAAGGTTGTGGAATCACTGAGATCTCTTCTCTAACATTTTTACAATCTGCTTTTCTAAAGTCTAAGGTACCTGTCAGACTATGCTGAGTGTTTCCTTTCTTGGCTATTTCAAGCACTAAGATGACAAGTTGACTTTCTCTTGAGGTTCCTGTCACTTGAATTTCATGAACCAGTTCTTTTTCGTCCAAGTTAAGTCCAGAGAAGTAGTCCCTCATTGCTTCATCAAACAGCTGAGAGATGAAATTTCCAGCAAAATGAGACTTCTAGCAGATGTCTGGTTCATTGACATCTCAGCTATAACCTGCCTATCTCTAGTTCATTCTCAGATCAAATCATTTATGCCTTTCATTCCTTTAATCCTCAGTGTGGTATAGTGCACTGTTTCTCAAACTGTGGACAGAAGATGCAATTTCATGGTTCCTGAGTACTCTATAGAAATTTTAAATTTTGTGTGCTTTATTTTAATAACAATTTAAAAGTCAATGTAATCACATTCTGCATTATGATTTCAGTTCCTGGATTTGCATAAATATTTATGATTTAATAGTTGTTAAGTGATCACCTAAAGTAACACTGTTTAACATTATTGTGCTGGTAAAATGAGCAGAGTTGCCATTAAGATGGTATGTCTTAATGTCAAAATGAGAACAAAAATCTGCTGTACACTGTTTTTAAATTATTTTATCTGTTATAAACATTATTGTTTTGCAAAATAAATTTGCAACTAAATGACATTTTCATGAATAATAATTTAGTTTCTTAAGTTGTTCAATAGATTTAAACATTAATTTGACATCATAAAAAAAATGCAGTACTAGTTTAATTGTCACTGGCTAATGAGAAAAGAACACATGTGGACTCAGCATGTAAATAATGCATCCTCATCAAATGAAGGCCATGCTCTTCTGAGAGAATAAAGGTGTCATAGAGTCTGACGAGAAACAGTGGAGGAAGAATGGAATCATCACATGGCATACATACAATAACCTGAAGCATAACAATACATGTCATATCTACCTTGACTTTATTTAAGGAAAACAAATAATCCATTAAATAACGTTGAATGTTGGTGGTGGTATTGGTCATTGTTCTAATTTAGACTGTACTTTATCAATTTTAACGTTATAATTGTACTAGAACTGGATAGGTGTTGGAGCTACAATGGTGAGAATAAGGAATTGTTTGTTTCCATCCTAGTATAGATTTCTTGGCAAAGTCAGGGACATCACTCAAGCCTTGTGACTATTGCCATGGTTCTTTCCACCCCATGATGGTACTATTTCCTCAGATGACAGGTGAATGAAAGAACATCTTTCCATTCCCTCGCCGTCACTCATATAGCTGCTGCATGAGGTAGTCTAATATCAGTCTCTGAGGCTACTAGTCAAAGGGTTAAAATAGAAATATAGCTACTTCCGAGTATACATTTATTTAAGGAAAAGTCTTAAAGTAGCCCAGATATCTGTGTGGGTGGTCTCAGATTGGATGTGAAAGTATGGCGGAAGAAGGTGAGCCAGAGTGGAGAAGTAGAAGATGTGTCAGAGGGAAAGAAGAGGAGAAGGAAGGAGAAAAAGAAGGAAGAAAGGAAGATGAGGAGAGAAAGAAAGAGAGAATGTGGTGGAAAACGCAAAGAAAATGCAAATTCAACATGAAATTGACATAAATAATATAATTTAAAATAATTCTAAAGCTACAACATTGTTAATTAAACCAAGATAGAATATACACTTGATTATTGTCTTCTATTTCATTTTTCTTCCAACTCCTTCTTGGTCTTTTTGTAATTGAATAATATGTTATAGTAATTTATTTTTAGAAATATTTAGATTATGAGGTAGTCATTTCATTTTATGGTGTGTATACAGATAATAATTCAAATCTCGAGAAAGACGCACAGTTGGTAAAAAAGCCAAATGCAAAGGCAAAAATCTTAGGGCTGAGTATGTGAAATTTATTGTCAGAAAGTCAGGTTCCAAAAGGTAGCAATTAATACTTGATTCTGATAATTGAGTATTACACTTTGAAAAGATATATTTCATCTAAAGCGCTGGATAATATAAAAGTGGAAAAAAAAGTAGTCCATTTAGAAAAACTTGGCTGAAATAAAATAAAATAATAATAAATATGAATGAGATGCGTTTACTTGTTAAAACACGTCAATTTCAGTTTAAGTCAAATTTCTTTTAAAAAGACCACATGCTGTTTACAAGAGATACTTAAAAAAACAAAATAGTTAAAAATATAAATACATTAAACGAATAAATATTTAATACAAAACATGAAATTGTATTAGTTATAATGATATTAAGTAAATTGGGTCATTTTATTTGGCTAAAGTTTCAATCCATGGGGCACTGAATTGTAAATGCGAGTTCTCATAAGGTGGCTTGATAAAAGATTAATATGTACAAGCCAACTAAAATAAACCCAAACCAGAATGGCTCTAATAAACATAAAGAAAAACGTCTTTGATAAAGACAACAACAATTCCATAATACTGGACAAGAAATGTAAATATTGTATTACAATGGTTTCTCAAATCTCTGGAGAAAATTACGATTTTGATAGGGTTAACTATTTGAAAATAAAATTAATTTGTATCTGTTTTTAATGTGCTCACAATTTGGGATAAATAAGTGATCTAAACTGGTCAAATAATTTGGGAATACAGCTCACAATATACTGTAGGAGATTCAAAATAAGCATTATATATAAATTCTAAGTGTTTTTTCACCAGTGAGTCTTGCCTAATTTAAACTAACATGTTTTCCAGACTTATTTGATCATGGAATATTTTTACATAATAATATTGTCTTGACTTGCCATGTAACTGAAACTGTGCTGATATAACTTCAGCAGAAGGTGTACTGGAGACAAAGCTAATCACTACTGTCATTCTTTTTTCTTTTTTGAAGAGATAACTAATGCTATAAAATGAGATAAAAAATGTATAGACTTTGGAATCAATGTTGCCAAAATCATTATTAGTTTGCTAACAATAAGTTATCTACCTGAGAAAACCAAGAGGATCAATTGAAAATCTATTGGACCCAATAAATGAATTCGATGAAGTGATTTTTCATAAAATCGATGTACGAAATCAGTATCATTTCTATATGCCAACAAGAAACAATTAGCAAATTTGATGAATGTATCCTATTTATGATATCACTGGAATTAAACTTCATGGAGAATTTTGCAGGATCTCTATATTAAAACAAAGAAAATATATGCAAAACTATTTTTAGAGGTATTATAAACAAAACTTTGCTAAATGTAGCAACATGAGTGGTAGTAAATTTCTGGAATCTTAATTCTTCCTAGCCTACTTTCTTAGTTCAATCAAAACCTCTCTTTAACATGAGGCATTTAAGGAAAAGATATTTATCAGAGTAAGGCTAACTGCCTGCAAGTGTCTTCCCCCAGAAAAGGTAGCTCCATCTTATATTGCCATTCAGAGGAATAAGTTTCTAATTAATACTCAATTACCTTACTCCTTTATGGGGCAAAAGTTCAATGATACAAACCACTTTATTTTTTGGCTAAGTTGTACTGCTTTGTAAAATTGGTCCTTGACGTATTTTGAGTTAGAACATTATACTTCCTAAAACTTCCGTAGGCAATGTGATTTTTTATTTCTTTATTTTTATTTCAAGGAGAAAAATTATAATACACTGCAGAAGGAATTCCATAATAAATAGAGTCATTAATGCCTTATTACTTTTCATTTCACCAAAGTTAAACAACTTACAAATTCTTTGTAATTTTAGTCAAAATTCAAATATTTTTTTGTGGGTAAAACTTGACAAAATGATTATAATATATATTTTAAAAAATAATCACAATAGAACAACCAAAGGAACATTGAAATTAAAAATTCAAAATATGCAAACAGAATAAGTATATCAGTGAAAATATTAGTGCATAATATAGAACCATGTATATAAAGAACTTACCAGATAATAATATTGACCTCTCAAGCAGGAGGGATGAAAGGAAAACATATGGATATTGGATTAATTTGCTAGTTGTTTGAGAAAAAGCACCTTTTAATGCCTCTTATTTTTGTCATAAACATTAGAGTTAAACAAGTAGAAATGATTTTCAGTAAAAGCACAGTCCATGATATAACGCTGTCGTGAGTTCACAGTCTGTATGCTCACTTACTTTACAATTGGCAGTTTGCTGTGTAGAAAGCATGTGTCAGATAAATACACGTGTGTGTACAGGGTGTGGCACATGAGGACTGTGGTAGTGTACACACTGGTACAATTTTATATCGACGTTATGTGCAAGCCTCCATCTAAAATATATAGACTCGAACCACAAGTTTCCTAATCAATGACCCCATCATAAGAACTTCATTTACGTGGTTTATTGTGAAGGTTGTACAACAAATGGACTAACATAGCTGCACAAGTTTATCATTGGTGTTCCAATGATTTAAAATTCTAGTATATGTAACAGATTTTATGTGTTTAATTAAACAAGTAATTTAAACATCACAAGCTTCACTATCCTCATATATATATGAATAATAAAACCTTCCCCATTGGAATTAAATAAGACTGCAAATATAAAATACAGTGGCATGTAGTAGGTACTTAAATATGAATTTCTTCCATTTCCCTTTTCCCTGAATGGCCTGCCCACTCCCACTGAACACCTAGTATAGGGTAACAGTAGGGTTATCTGAGACTGTTCCATGCAAATAATGCATTTTAACCTTTGATATGGGACAAATGGAAGTTAATTAATTCATATTTTTTTCTCTTTAGATGCTAACCTACTAGAACTATTAACTGAAAGAATCCACACAAACAGCTATAATTTATGCAATGAAATAATGGGAGAGCCCTAAATCCAACAGCCCATTTTGCTTATCTGTGGCTCTGACCCTGACCCTGCGTGCTCTAGCTACTGAGATGATGGTATGTACCATGTTGGAAATTCAAAAGTCAGAACATTTGCATTTCTGTGTACTCAGTTGGTTTTGTTAATCCAGAACTATGCGAAATATCAAATCACCATTGCCTAAAGATCTTGTTTCAGTCCTTCACCAATGTTGTTCTCTCCTCCTGCAGTATTCTTCCAACACTATCACTGTCTTCAATTTATCTGCCTAAATCCTCCTCAACTTTAAGTTCTTAATTTAGACATTATTTCCCTGGGAAGTCTTCTGGGATTCTTCCAAACCTAGGTACTATGCTTACCCATTTCACACACTTCCATAGCATCTGAGTTTCCTCTTCCAATACATTTCTCGAATTGCATTGAAATTACTCTCTTTATATATCTGAACTGCATACTGGACAGAAAGCTCCCCGAGAGCCTGGATCTGCTATATTGCTTACCATTGTCCCCTTATTGCTGTGCTCAGGTCATGGCACAGTGTAGGTACTCAATTAATATATTACTTTTTTTTGAAGAAGGTTAGCCTTGAGCTAGCATCTGTTGAAAATCCTCCTCTTTTTGCTGAGGAAGATTGGCCCTGAGCTAACATCCATGCCCATCTTGTTCTATTTTATAGTGGGACACCTGCCACAGCATGACTTGATAAGCGGTGCATATGTCTGAGCCCAGGATCTGAACCAGCAAACCCCAGACCACTGAAGCAGAGAGGGCGAACTTAACTGCTACGCCACTGGGCTGGCCTCTCAATTAATATTTTTTGAATTGAGACTTTAGGAAAAGAAGAGGATTGCTATGGGATTCAATCCAGTATAAAATCTGGAAAGAGAAATTTATAAATCTAAATTATAAACTCAATACAGCATTTGAGAACCTATTTTGACTTTTAAACAATTTTCCTACTACATTCATTGTCTGTATTGAGGATTTGATGTTCTGCAGAAAAGTAAGTGATGCCTCATGACAAACATTCACTATTACGTAAATGTGTAATGGACAGTTTTATCACTAGCAAAATGATCAACTTGTGATATTTGGAATCAAATCCTGGACTAATCTGCTATCACTTATAAACACTCAGGAGACTCCAGAGTATTTTACTCAAGTTTTCAGGCTGTTAGTGATAGAAATTAGCACAGGAGGCAGAAGCAAAACAAACCAGTGATGCACAGAGGTGGAGTACACTCTGTCAGGAAGCCATGTGCTGGAAACAGCGGTGTTGAAAGGCTAAGTGCAGTTGTTCAGATCTTTGCCGAGCAAAACCTTGTCTTTAAAAGAGATTTGATTGCTTGCAGAGCAAAGGATTTTAAGCTTTCCAAAACTTCAGTGTACTTGATTTCTGATCTAGGAAACAAATATCATCGTATTCAAACACAACTTTAGCAACTCAATGATTGCAACAATTCAAGAAGGAATATTAAGGGAATTTACAAGAACACTTTATTACCACGGACTTTAGGTCTGTGGATTAGCATTCTCAGGCACCTGTGTTTTATTTACGTAGGGAATAAAATTGTTGAAATATTGAGCTAATTTAGCAGGTCTTTTTTGCTATTGCAGTTGGCATACCAGTTTCAGACAATTGTATATACAATTTTCTTCAAGCACTGCATTGGTCTTACTGCAACTGTCCTTCTGGGTGACTGCGATTTGTGAAGATAGGAGGTAAAATTACGAGTTGATTTTTTTGGTGCTTAGCCAGGACCTATACTCTTCATTTTACTCTTCCATACTGAAGCAAAGCTGTCACTAAAACATTGAGGCAAAATGATGAAATTGATGAACGTAGAGTTGCAGGAAACTCTATCAAATACTAAACATTTACGCTCTTAACATCAGTTAAAGAAAGAAATGACTAAGTGACCAGGTAAATTCAATCTCTCTCAAGTGAAATTTTGGGAGTGTTAGATAATCTGTTAATCATGAGATATATGTTACTAAGTCACTGTCTGTAAAACAGAATTGTACCATCTTCACTGTTGACCGCATTTATTGGCATTCAACATTTACTAAACTTGTGTTTTAGAGAGAAAGACGGTATGGGGTTCTTGAAAGCAAAAAAGTGCAACAGAAGATTTTCTTTATGCCTTTAGAAGCTTGTAATCTAATTAGGAACATTTTAACTACCGAAACAGATTTTCTGTAATTTAAATTGCTATTAGTGTGGATTATTGCAGATTCCCTTAGTATTCTGCTGCTTAACAGCTGAGGAAAAGATAAGTAGAAGAGAAACAGTCAGGTGAGATCAAGAATGAAAGGCTTCTTGAAGAAGATGAGGTTTACACTGTGTAAAGTAGATAATATACTTGCCATTGCAAGTAATAGAAAACTCAAGTCCAACTGGCTTATAAAATAAAGGAGATTTATTGGCTTGTGTTGCAGAATTCAAAGGTAGATCTGGCTTTTGAAAAGGATTGATCCCGAGGTACATAATATCATCAGAGTCAGGCTCCGTTTCTTTGCAGTCTTTTGGCTCTTCTCTCCTTAGTGTGTTGGCATCACAGTCAAGCATCCCTCTTTTGGTGACCGAAACAGTGATTTCAGAATTCCAGACTTTATACACTCATCTCTTTCTCCTGAGGGTGTTATCCTCAGATAAAGTCTGGAATTCTCTGAGCACCTCTGAATCTCTGAACTAATTATCGTGACTAGAGAGGGATAGAATGCATATGCTCCATCACTGCCATTGGAATAGAAATTAAATTCCTTGGAAAGACCTGTATCTCAAATGGAAACAAGAAACTATTAGGAAGAGGAAAGGGGGATAAGTGCGGAGAAGGCAACCGACAAAGATTGGCTGGACTTGAATTTTAAAGAATGCTAAAAGAACATAGACTTGTAGAGAAGATAGGGTAGGATTCCGAATAGAAGGAGTAACGTGGAAATCAGCAAGTTGTGTTGGATCATGAAGATTACCTTAACTAGCATATATAGAAATAGTGAGATATTGATTAATTACATGATTGGAAGTTTTTGGATGGTCCTGAAGACTAGTTTAAGAATGTTAATTTTAAAAGCTATGTCATGTGCTGGGCACCCTGGTGTATAAGTCGCCCCAGATGAAACTAATCATTCTCCCGTCTACTTGCCCTCCATGGATATGGCAGCCAGATTATCAACATAAGCCTTTTAGTTCTGCATGAGAAAAGCAACAGTCTTAGGGAAGGCTGAAGTTACCTGAATGCAGATGTCATGGACTAAGAGATTAAGTGTAGCTTTTCTTGATAGAAATTGTGACTGTATTGATAGTTTTATGTGCAAGTTCCCCTACTCCCACTGGAGAAAAGGCTATGGAACTGATTTCATCTTTCAACTGTAGCCATATACAGTTTGGGTTGTTGATGTTCCATGGTTGGTGATATTTTAAAGACTGAACAATACAGAATTTGCTAACGTTAGAGTTTGTATTCCAGTGTGATGAACTTCTCAAAGCCAAATAAGAGTATACTCATCTGAAAAATAGAAGGGCTTTGGTTGAGAAGAATGTACATTCTCCCTGTCTATCATCTAAGAGGGTCTCTGAAACAAGGATAAGCTCTAAGGAGACAGACTTAGACACTGTTGAAGGAAAAGAAAATAAGTCTTCTTTTTTGTATCATTGTGATTGTTTTGTTCTGAACTTAGAACTACAGACATACACAAAGTAATCCCAGTGTTGGGAGTAAGCTGAATCTTAACTCATTGTGACAGCATTGGAGATTTATGGGGAGAAGTCCTAGTGAAGACTGCTGAAGAAGTCTGCTTAGCCTGTTGACTCTGAGAGTAGTGACATCCTGTAGTCTTTATAAGTAATTCTCTTTGTTGTACTTACCTTTCATTTTACTCCAATTTTCAGTAAAATATATATATCTTAAATATATAGTTTGGTCTTTGCTGAATTATAGGGAACTGGGATGGGCTTATATCAGGCTTGGAATGGAATGACCCAAGGGATATGTCTGACTTCACCCTTGATGCCAGAGTAGTGGTAATAGTGGTCATCCCCCATCGAGGAGAGTAGTGAGAAAAGGAGCCACAGTCTTAGGAAGGTCAGCAGCAGCAATGGCAGCAGTGGGGCTACCTGGTGGGGAGGCTGGAGGGGAAGAAATATCCTTGAGCACAGAAAGACACCTCAGAAATATCACTGAATATAACTAAGGGGATTCTTATAAATAGCTGCTGACACTTTGTTGGAGGTTATTGAACAAGAATATAAATTTATGTCATACTCAAAGGCTGGTGAATTTGCAAGAACATTTTTGTGATTATTATAGGGAACCAGAGTAATAACGGTATAAGAACAGTAATGGCGGAACATCACACAATACTCTTAGCTATGTATAGTGTCAACCAGAGGGCAAAATAAACTATAGATCAAGGGAACCAGTGCAGAAGTGAATGAGAAATATATCACTTCAATGAATTTTAAGTTCTTATGTTTCAAAATAATTTGCAAGCTTTAGGGCTGACCAAAATGTGTGTTGTGAGTGGTGTAAGCTAATAACAGTTGAAAAGAAAGCAGTTGACTCTGGAGAAGAAGAAGAAATGAGAGAATGGGCTCTAAGTTCCTAGTTCTCTTTTTCATTTGTTGCCTAACATTTCAGTCCAGAATACCGCCCTAATTCTCAAACACTCAATTTCATGTGGTCTTTACTTTTCTAGAAGCAAAGCTTGATCAGAAAAACGAAAGTGGATGTTTCTTTATGTCAACCATGTTTGTAACTTCTTTATGCTGTGGAAGTAATTTTAGGAGACATACAGAGTATGTAACACCATTTCTGTGTCCATTTGTGTTTTTATGAGTAAGATGAATTGGAGCACATCATATTTCAAATGCCAGGTTGTGTCTGTCTCTTAATATGAAACAAAAACCTAAATAAAGCAGTATACATTTCCCCTGGAATCATTAAATTAGACTCTAAAATGTTGGGGTTTTTTAATGTGTTCGTTGTGTGTTTTGTATGTTGTTTATTAAGTCCTGTACTGAAACGGAGGGAGGAGTGAAGAGTTGGGTGGACTTGCTGTGACAAGAAGACAGCAGTTTGACATGTCGTGATATCTAAGCTTCAATATCAACAATGACTTTTGACAAATTTTGAATCACTGATTTCTTTACAGCTGCCTGTGTGCTTCATGAACTAAAGAATATTTAGCTCCATGTTCAGGGATCCTTTTCAGTTCTAGTAATTATAATCATTCTATGATTTAATTTTAATCATTTGTCCCGTGGGTCCATGTTAAAGAAAAATGTATAAAATATTGTGCAGAATTATAGCAAAGTGACTTTTAAATAATTTAATAACAATGGAAAATAAAAATATGTTTCTAAGTAAGAAAAATCCTGTGTTACCAGTGTAAGAGTTTTGTTTTTAATTAGCATAAAAATATGTAAAAATTAGCCTAAAGCCATTGAGGATTTCAAGTAACACTCTCCTTTCACATTTTGCTTCTGTAGAGGAATTCAAATATTTTTGCTAAAATATCTTTACTAGAGATGTAATATTAAAATTCTGAAAGCTGTTGAACAATGTTAGACAAGTTGGTGGTTTCCTGTTTAATGCTACAGTTAAAGGTTTATCAAGGTATTTAAACTTTGAATTGTACGTAAACGTTTATTGGAACAGCTTGACAATATTTTATACTCATAAAGATAGCTCTTTAAAAACAAATCTGAAATGGGGCTGGCCTGGTAGTTAAGTGGGAACGCTCTGCTTCAGTGGCCTGGGGTTCGCCGGTTCAGATCCCGGGTGTGGACATGGCACCGCTTGGCAAAAGCCATGCTGTGGTAGGCGTCCCTTGTATAAAGTAGAGGAAGATGGGCATGGATGTTAGCTCAGGGCCAGTCTTCCTCAGCAAAAAGAGGAGGATTGGTGGCAGTTAGCTCAGGGCTAATCTTCCTAAAACAACAACAACAACAAAAAGCAAATTTGAAGATTTCTTTTGCCAAATCCTTTTGCAATTTATCATGTTTGGGAGATGTTTGGTAGGAAAAACTCAATAAAAGCGAATATCATACTTTGCAAGTTTCACATGAAAGTTGGTAGTGTAACTGCTTGTTTAGAAGTAAAATTCTCTTCTCTTCTCCTTTCCTCTCCTCTCCTCTCTGCTAACCTCCCTTCCCGCCCCCTCCCTACTCCTCCTTTTCCCTCTTCCCTCTTATCTCTTCTCCTTTTTGTCTTTTCCTCTCCTCTCTTCTTCCCTCCTTCCTCTTCCTGTTAATTGAAAATAACTCCGTTGGTGTTGGGAAATAAAAATGCCAGTCACAATGTTGTAGCGTAGAGGTGTCTTAGGTATCTAAGTTTTTTAGCTCTTGCCATGTGGAAAAGATGAGGAACATGGATGGCAATTTTCTTGAGGGCATGGGGCCTGTCTATTTTATTTATTATGTTCCCTGTGCTCACATAGAAGAACATAACAGACACTTTCATTATAAACTCCAGTAAAATAACCATATAAAAATGTTCCTGAACCTCCCATCTGATTGGTAATGTCTGCTTATAATAAAGCTTAGGACTTCGGGATTCCGTGACACCTTTTATAACCTGAGTTACTTTCACAATCTTCTCCTTGACCATTCAGTTTAGTTATGCTATCAGTTATTTCTAGTTGTTTTCTATTAATATTTTACATCTTTGAAAAATTACAACCATGGGATTTCCTGAACCTTGGCATCTGGAAACAAATTTCAAAATTTTAAATTGTTTTTCAGCTTTCCTTTAAAAAAAATGTTCAATTCTAAGTGGAGTTTAGTTTCTTTCTAAGAAGAAAACCAATTAAGTTGTCCTTGAGAATACGTGAGTAAAAAGGTTCTTTGAGTATCATATTTTCTTTTATATTGACTGTGGATGAGAGAGTGGGCAAGCCTTCTTAACACTATCCTTGGATGGCTTAGAGGAAAGGTGAGAGCTGTACAGTTTTGATGATCCTCCTTGGCTGGGGAGGTAAATCCTTTCTGTTGTAAGCTTCTAAGTATCATGACTGACGTTAGCTATCCTAATGGGGCTTCCATCAGATCTTGGCAAAATTTTTTTTTTTTTTGAGGAAGATTAGCCCAGAACTATCTGTTGCCAATCCTCCTCTTTTTGTTGAAGAAGGCTGGCCATGAGCTAACATCCATTCCCATCTTCCTCCATTTTATGTGTGGGGCACCTACCACAGCATCTCTTGCCAAGTGGTGCCATGTCCGCACCCGGGATCTGAACCAGCGAACCCCGGGCCACTGCAGCATAACATGCTCACTTAATCGCTGTGCCACCTGGCCCGCCCCCTTGGCAAGAGTTTTTAAGTTCCTAATTCTCATATGATTCCAGACAAGAGCATGATTGTTTAAATATTAAAATATAAATTTATTTCCATAGATATCTGGTAATGAATAGATGATTTATTTTCCAAAGTCTATTTTGTTCTTTGCTTTGCTGGAGAAAACATCCAGGCAATGAATCAATGCAAACAGTAACCATGTACTCCTTTCCTTATACTTTTAAAATGATAATATTTATAATAAGGAATAATTTGGATAAAAATCAGCTCACAAACTAATGTATGTTGACATGTTCATCACTTGCCTTATATGAAATTAGTTTTTCAATAATCTAGGAAATTTTGGCAGATGTTTGACAAACAAATCTGGATGTAAGGTTGATGACCTAATTCCACATTTAAAATATTAAAACGTTTCACTTTCTTAAATTTTGTTTAAAATATTTGTGTTTACAATTTATTCAGAAAGTGTAGGTATGCATATCCTTTGATTTAAAGGTTGTCAAGTCATGTCCACTTGGTATTTCTATACCTGGAAATTCCAAGTACAGGGAAAGTCAGGGCTGGCGCATTTTTCCCTCAGAGCCAGAGTAACCACACATGGTCATTTTAGAAGATCCTTCAGATGACTGTCAAATACTTGGCATTCAAATTTGGTGTCACTAACATTGAAAACATTTAATGAACATGAATGCCTCTGAAAGTCTTAGAATGTAAGAGCTGAAGGAGGAAGAGTTTGAATAATTCAGAATCAGGAGTGTTAACAATATCATAGCCAATATAATTATAAACATGAGATTTGTGAGATCTTAACTATGAGAACAAGTTAACAAAAGCAAGGACTGAAAATTCAGCTATCAAAAGTTGAAAAGTTGGGAGTCACCTGAATTTCCTTTGTTTGAGCAATAGCCAAAATATGGACCTCCAAAGACTCCGTAAAACTTTTATTGACATTTCGGGTTTATTGGCAACATAGACAGAACATCGGGAGAATGATGATGTGAAGATGTAAATATCGGCTGCACTGTGTCAAGTCAGGCAGGATGACAGAGCCATACTAACAAACAGGTATTATGCCAAACTTTTAATTATATTTTTATACATTTGAAAAAGTTCTACTTTTTCTAAGGGGACGAAAATTATGCCCCAAAGTATAGTCTGTCTTTGTCTGTGCTAACTATTACCTGGATGCTCTCACAGTTTATTCTAATGGGTCGAATTTCTGTAGTTCTTAAAAATCCCTGAAATAGCATTTTCATGAGTTGAGGACAATAATTATTTCTTTGTTGATGTGGTGGAAAAGAACTAAGTTAAAAATTTAGTCTTGCGTGGTTCATGTCATATTTTGATAATATGGTATAAGTCAGTACAAGATAGAAAAAGGAAGAAAATTTACAAAGACTTCTGCCCAAATTTGTAAGTGCTTCTGACACCATGTGCCTCTGTTGAGAGACGGTGCATTAGATTCTGTTGGAGGCTGCAAGGGTAGGGTTAGGGAAGGAATATTCCTGTACAAGTTAGGAAAGAGGGTTTCTATTTGGAGTGCAAGGAACGACTCCTCACAAAATGTAGAGCACAACGATAGACAGGTTATTTATCTAATTGTCCGAGAAATATCAGGAAACAGCAACACATGTAATAGACTCGTGCTGTTACTTTCCCTCAGTATGTGCTCTCTTTAGACAAAGATTGTCATGAATTCTAATAGTCACACTATTTATGCCTCCTTCAATATGCTGTGCACTCTGATTCTTCCTTGCTGTTCCATCTGCATTTCTTCTTGTTTCAATTTACCGGTCGGTTATACATATTTCCAATTGCCTTTTCTTAAAGTCATTCCTGATCCAGCCCCAGGCAAAATTAACCACAGAGTCCAATAATTATTTGATTATTTAAAACTTGTTTGCTTATGTGTCTGTCTTTTAAATTGCATTTATCATAAGGGCAGGACCGTACCATTTTATATCTCCATTTCATCGTTTAAGTATTTATTTAATTGAATAAATTAATTTAATGTCTAATAATTTTGTATTACTTTGTAACTCACATATATATTGCTATTTTTTAAATTTTTGCTTGATATTCAGTTTTCATATTTTTCTATAGCAAATTCCATATTGTTTTCAATGTCCAACTGTACCTTTATATTTCTAAATTTTTCTTCCTGTGTCTTGCCTCAAAGCTTTGCCCTTAAATTCCAAAGGATAATAAGAAAAATTTCCTTTGATAATCCATTAAAAAAAAAAAATGCTAAAGCTCTATCTTGCTGAGAACCTGTAAGAGTCCTTGTACTCACAGATACTCTATATTTCTAATAATAGTTCAGTGTTAGGAAAGATTAGTGGCCTCTTTTTTCTGTCTGTACATCACAAAGAGGAAGACAGTTTTCCTCTATTTAGTAGCTTCATAATCTAATCTCCACTATAGTCCCCAAACCAGTTTGTCAGCAGTCTACTACTTAAACCTAATACCCTTGCCTCCCATTCACCTCAGTTGAAACAGTATTATTGACAGAAATGATTTCTGGAGGGAAATTAAGAAAGATAATTAATGTGGTGCCCCTTACAGATACTAAATAGCATGTCTATCTTTATTTGTTTGGGGGAAGGCATAGTAACTCCATCCAATTTAAATGAATTGGTATAAAATTTGGCACAGGGACTCTCAACTCAGAGACCTTATTAAATACAAGGATGATACTATGTTACGTTTGAGCAACACCTGTTGAAAATTAACACCTAATAGGCTGCAATTACTTAATGGTTTCCTCCAGAGGAAAACTGCCCATTTCTTTAATTCAATTCACTTTGTCTAGAAGAATTTGATGTGTATTATTCAGCCTCTAGCTCTAAACAGAGGCAAAAATATTTGTTTGTTATAAAATAAACACATCAGTTGTTGGGAAGTCCTGTTAAACAGCAGAAACATTTTTCCCCCTTTGGACTTTTGTTTCAAATACTACCTAGCATTTTATTTTGTGCATATATGTCACATAAAATTCTTTAGCTTCAAATAGATCTAATAGGGTTAAAGAACTGAATATAACCAAAGGTATTTATTTTTTAAATTAATTTTCATTTTTGTTTGGTATAACCCATACATGCCATTTGAAAGGTCAGATAGTACTCCAAGGCTTGTAACAAAGCAATAGCAATCTAGTCCACCAGTTCCTTCCAGATTCCCCTCCCCAGGGCTGATGTTCCGTGGGTACACTCCGGTGTGACCTTGCTGGTTGTTTATGGACAGAGAGCATTGGATTAATTGATTTCTATATGTTATTGGTTGTCAAATATTTTGAAATTCAACCTTGCTCCTATCTCCAATTCCCACTCCCCAGAACAAATTACTTTCAATTATTTTGTAAAGAATTTTCGATAAGTAATAGAGAACCATGCAAAAGAAAAATGAGGCCATTATTAACTCCAGAAAAAAGACAAAAAGTTAAGAAAGGAAATGCAATTTTGGTAACCTTGAGTCAGCACTAACATTATTTATATAGTCATAATAATGTTAAATCTGAATATGGATTTAGCTCAGAACTATGATACAACTATGTTGAGAGAAGATAGGGAACAAAGAAGAGGAAATGGCGTGAACAGCAGCCCTATAAACATGCAACAAATTATTTAGAAATGTGAAAGAAAATAGCAGAAGAAACATCTAAAGAATTTAGTTCCTCTAAACTCAGTTGGAAATATACTTTTTCTACCCTTTTAGTGATTATCCTAGAAATAATTTGCATGCTTAATTCATTAATGTCCAAATGTATTTTAACATTTTTGTTCTCCTCTCAGAAGATATAAGAACTGTAGAACATTTTATTTCCATTTAACACTCCATCTTCAGACTTACATGTTGTTGATTTTGTGTATTTTACTTCTAGTTTTTAACCACAAAACATGTTATCATTGTTGTAAATGGCCCTTGCTCATTTTCACTTGCTTTGGTCTTCGCTTCTGAGATCACTGTCCTTCTGCCTATAGTGCGTCCTTTAGAATTTCTTTTCATGAGGTAGGTGTGTTTTGGCTTGGGCAGAAGACAGTGTCATGCTGGAAAATGGAAATCTTTGTGAAGAATGCCTCTTACATGGAAGCATTTTTAAATAAAATAGAAGAAGAGCTTTTCTGGGTGAATCTGATTAGACACCTAGACTCTTAGTCTATGATCTCTGATCGTATCTTGGCTTCAGTTTTCTCATCTGTAAATTGCAGCTACAGAGCAACGTGGTCATTTTCTAGTCTACAATTCCCAGTTCTTTGACTATCTAAGATCTCTTTACACGGTTAACATAATCTATCAATTTGCCATTGTACGTAAGCAGAATGATCTGTTTTTTTGTTTGTTAGTTTGTTCATATATAACTTTATCAACTGTTTCCCCAAAGCAGTAGCCACAGTGTAAAAGAGAGAAAGGAGTCAGATTTAGCAGGTAGAATTTTGCCAGTGACTTCTGCCCTTATCCTAGACTTTATTATTTGTAATGTTAGAAGGAGGTGGTGGTGAAACAAGGGTTTTGCAGGCCCTGTATTTCTTTGGGCCCCAAAGTTTTGAGGGGATCATATAGTATGCCCCAAGCAATACCAGTGTGCCCCTCAACCCCAAGGGGCAGCATTCACATTGTTTTCTATGTGAATAGTGCCTTCTGGAAATCTAGGAAATTCAAAAAATCTGCATCCTGGCTTTTGCTACATTTCGAATTCTAACCCTTGGAGTTGTGCAATGCAGCCGCCCTAGTCTCAAGTGAGAATCCACCTGCCTGAAGGTAAAGCCTTGCATAAATCCTTTTCTTAATGAGGCCAGAAAAGAAGGCTTCTGGAGGAGAAGGATGGTAAAGACGGAGCAATGTTTACAAGGGAAGGGAAGCCAAGAGATTTCTGATTCCTGCTTATAGTTCCAGTTATGAGAGCCGACTTCAGGCAAGCGTGACTACAAGCTTAATTATATAGCATGGTAACCTCTTAAAGTCATTATAGCAGCATCAACAATGATGGGCATATATTACTTATTGCATCTGTCATTTCATTTTTGTGAGTTCACCTAATCCAGAAATGGAAAAAAAAACTACAACAAAATTACTTGCCCTCCCTTTGCCACCTCATGCCTAAGAATGTTTCTTTTGCTTTGTCAAAACAGAAAAAAAGCCTTGTTGATGCAGCTGTATGCTCACAGGAGATGATGCAGTTGGGCCCAGTTTTACTAATAATTTCATTGAAGGGCAGTTTTTTAAGGATGGAAAGTCATTTTCACAATCAAATTCTTTTTCAGTTTTCTCCTATGTAATAAAGATAGAAAAACAGATATCCTTAAAAGCTATGATAATGACATTCTTCTTTCAGTTTTTCTACCTATAGATTTCTTCACCATTCTAAGCTTTTAGGAATATACAACAACTAAATGTCATTGGTTTGACTCCATTTTTTTTTTCTGAAAATTTTTCATAAACTCCTATAGAAAGAGGGGAAAGAGTTTGATGTGGCATATTATAAAAGAAAAGTAACTTTCAAATTCTTCCTATCAAAGTGATTATTCTCAGCTTCTAATTCCTGTAGGGGAGTAAGGCACCTACTCTTCTACCACCTACGTTTCTCTCCCTCTCCAATCTTAAGGGCACCTCATCTGAATTAGCATTTATCCATTCCTAAGGCACCTTCAGTTCCTTAACTTTATCTAATATGCTTTGCTACCCTCCTGTCTGATTTTTATACTTATCCATTTTCTTTTTTTTTTTTCTTTTTTAAAGATTTTATTTTTTTCCTTTTTCTCTCCAAAGCCCCCCGGTACACAGTTGCATATTCTTCGTTGTGGGTCCTTCTAATTGTGGCATGTGGGACACTGCCTCAACATGGCTTGATGAGCAGTGCCACGTCTGCGCCCAGGATTCGAACCAATGAAACACTGGGCTGCCTGCAGCGGAGCGCACGAACTTAAACACTCGGCCACTGGGCCAGCTCTTATCCATTTTCATGTGAACAGTTAAATATAGTCAAAAATCTCTAGTAAATTTAAGAATAGAACAAGACATATGCATTCTTGTTCTGGTTAATATTGATAAACGAAGTGAAATAGACATACTGCATGACAGATGTGTATTTAATTTTGAGGTAAGACGATATATATTTTGAAGATACAAGTGATGAAATGTTCTCTGTTAGCTATGTCTATTAGTTAATTTGAAATGCACCACAGACTCAAATATGTATACAAGTATCTAGATTTCCTTCATAACCTTCTGACTGGGTAAAGAATATTTTCCAGTGATTTCTCTCTCAAACTGATCATGTAACTCTTTAGTAGGTAAGTGTGTAGTGGAAATAAAAAAGGAATGTCATTTTTTTCCTTTTTTGGCCAAGGAAGATCTGTCTTGACCTAACATCCATGCCAATCTTCCTCTATTTTTTAGCATGTGGGCCACTGGCACAGCATGGCTGCTAACAGAGTGGTATAGGTCCACACCCAGGAACCAAACTGCAGCTGGGCCACCAAAGTGGAAAGTGCTGAATTTAACCACTAGACCACTAGGGCTGGCCCCCCAAAATGGAATATCTTTTAAACTCATCAGTATTTTCCTTTTTTAATTAATCCTCAAATTCACTTATATTGTTTGAATGCTATATATGATCCTGCCGTTATGAAGTTTTACTCTTTACTCTTATTGAAATTACTGCAGTCATAATACAGATGGTCATTTAATGACCAGTAATCTAAATTTATATTTCTGTCCATGTTTTAAATATCTTTGAATATAAACTATGCATACATTTTCTTTAAAAGTTTCAATATTATTTATGAGGGAGCACTAAAAAATATCTTATTTCATAGTGGAACAAATATTTGTTAACTGTCTTCTGACTATTTCCCCTTCTCAGTTTCCAATAGCCCTCAATTTCCATTCAGTGATCTTTGCGGTTTTAGAGAAACTGCTTGCACCCTCGACTCCAGGAGTGGAGGATGTAGGCTAAACTAAGTACCTCGTTCTACACTCCTAACCTAACTCAGGCCTAGTAGATGACTTAGGTTGTTCCAGTTACAATAAATAACAGAATTCTGCTGGGAATTCTGGGATTAAGAAGCTTGCTCTCTCATTATTATTAGTTTTTTAAGTAATACATAATACACAGAATTATCTGATCTGATGAGGTAGGGTGGATCACAGTGAGGACTGGTATCATGTGTATTGGTCAGCTTGCATTAAGTTATGATGTATAACAAACATCTCTCAAATTCGATTGCTATAACAAAAAGTTACATTGGTTGCACTCATTGCACATTAGCTTCAGGCTACTGTTGGTCAGTGACGACTCTGCTCTTTTTCCATGTGTCTTTTTTAATTGGGGATTTAAGCAGAAGAAGCAGTCCCTATTTGGCCATGCAGTTCTCATGGTATAAATAAGAGAGCTAGTGCGTCCAACCTTTCACACCCTCAAAGCTTCTGCTCGGTCACATGTCACATCCACTCACCTTCCATTAGCCAAAGCAAATCACGAAAATAAGCCCAAGGTTAATTGGGCATGGTAATTAGGATGTTAATGAGTAAAGCCAATTTGCCTTTATATCTAGTTGATATAACTTTCTGGAATTTTGTACATACCAAGAGATAATGGCTATTACAAACGTAAAGTACAGTTAAATGTTATTAAAAGTTAGATTTTAGTTTAAATTACTGGGAGAAAAATGATGTCGTTTTAAATAATGATTTGTCTTTGGGTCTAATGGGAGAAATATGTAGTAAGGAGTTCTAAAACATCCAGTGGAATGTCTCTAAATTTACCAAATGTTTCTCCAGATGTCTGTAAGTGTCAAATTAAACTTGCAAATTATTTTGCTTCATGTGCGGTTTTAATTGAAAAATCACTCATTTTCTTCTTTCTTCAAAGTTTCTGACATTTGGTAGTTGATAATATTATTGAGAACAACTTACTTTCAATAAAGTTATATGCTTGTCTTCCTAGTACAGCAATGCCCTTGCAGCTTTCAACATGTGTGTGTAGTGGTGAGTGGCACATGTTATAACTAATGCTTCCATGTTTCTTCATCAACTGGTTATGAAAGTAAAAAATTTACTTTTTTAGTTAATCATACTTTTCCTTTTAAAATGAAAATAAAATTGCAATGCAAATCTAGAATTCTCCAGGCATATGCGAGTCTAGACCTAATCTCTTACTTGTTTAAATATAATTTCCTAAAGCAAATTCACCAAATATCTGTCTGAAAATTATGCCTGAAATTTTGTTATACAAATTAATGAGAAAGCAGTGAAGATTTTTTCATTGCTTTATGTTTTAGTTCAAAAAGGTAACAATTATATGATCAGATGGTAGAAGGTCTGGAAATAGGTAGAAGGAAAGAAAATTGTGGAGCTAACCGTGAAGGAGAGGTGCAAATGAAAATTGATGCTGCTTAATTTATGATGATAAAAGTATCAGGTGGCTCACATAATCAACAAGAAGGATGAGAACCAGGACTTGTTACAGGAAGTATTTGATGTATGTATTTACTTCATGTTGATTATCACCATTGTCATAGTTGTCACTGGGCATGTGACACTGCTGGCCCTGATGACATTGGACAATTACCTGATATGCTGCTGGACTCCACATCTTTTAACATTTCCTTTATGCCATGCTATTAGCCTCTCAACTCCTTGGTACATGCTTCATAGAATCTCTAACTGACCCATTATTTTTACGTTGCTCCCCCAGTGTTCATTATCCTGGGTAGAAGTTACTAATTGGCTGCGTTGTATCTCATGTCTAATTCCGACTGCTAAAGCATGTCAGGAGAGACACATTTTCACATACTGTGGTATGTCAACATAACTGGTATTCAAGGAAATACACATAAAACAATGATCTATCACATTTTTTCTTGTCGGATTGGCAAATGTTAAAAAGATTGATAGTATCCAATGTAGGTAAGGGCCTGAGGAAACTAGCTCTCTTATGGTAAATTGGTACTTCCTGTAGGGAAGTTGATGGGAGTAAACTACTAAAATAAGAATGTGTTTTAACACCAATTGTCTCCTAGGAATTTACCATAAGGAAAACATTAAATAAATGTGGGGATTATATATCACAAAGGATATTTATTACAATATTGTTTACAATAAAGAGTTAGAAATAAAATAAATGCCAAGTAATGACTGAGGAAGAGACAGAGTAAGAGAGAGAGAGAAAGATGTCAAGTTGTTTATTTCAGGGAAATACACAGTAGTTACTTTCGTTTGTGGGAAGTTGGATGAATTTTATTTTCTTCTTTGTATAATTTCTTATTGTTTAAATTTCCTATATGAATATATGTTATTTTCATAATTGCAGAAACAATCTTTCTATTTTTATCTAGAATTTTGGAAGAGATCATTAAAAGAAATAATCCTACATTCTAAATCTGGTTCTGTTTACGTTTCATAGTCTTTATTCCTTCCTCTCTAAAATGAGGGGATGAGGGTAGCTGATGAATTATTTCCATGGACCTTCAATGTCCAAGACATTTACTCTACAGAGTGCTTCAAATCCTAATGCCTTCTTCAGAACTAAAGGCGTAATGGAATGAGGTGCAATGAATGAGGTGGTGTTCAGTTGGAATGTGATTCTCCATTAGTTCTGGAGGAACTTGCATAGTGGTGTGAAAACAGATATGTTGGTGAGGTGGGGAACACTTGGTGCCTCTTAGGGATGCCACTATTTCATGAACTTTTGGAGGTGATATTAAATGGCTACAGAGATCTGAAAGCCAACATCAATGACAAGTTTTATTCTCAGACAAACTGCTAGGGAAAGAGGGAGGGTGGAACCCAAAATTCCAAAAGAATTCTAAACGGTATTAAGTGACAGGAGAGAAGTGTAAAGAGCTAATAAACATATAAAAAGATTCTCAACCTTATTGATAAACAGGAAGATGTGAGTTTAGATCACAATGAGCTATTATAATATATGCATCAAATTAGCAGAAGTTAAATTGTCAGAAATACCAAGTGTCGGCAAGAATGTGAAGCAATGGGAACGTGCACACTATATTGGTGGATTGAAAGCTGGTGCAACCACTGTGGAAAACAGGTTTGGCATTATCTAGGAAAATTAAAGATGTGTGTATCCTATGACTTAGCAATCCCACTTCTATTTGTATACTCTAGAAAAAACCTTATGTGTGTATCACGTGTTCATAGTGGCCTTTTTTATAACCCCCAACTGGAAACAACACAAATGTCTGTCAATAGTAGAATTTTAACATTTTGATCTATTCATAAAATAGGATACTTTATGGTACATCTCCTAATATGGATGAACATATACGTAATATTGAGTGAAAGAAGAAAGCCAAAAGGATAGGTGCAATATGATAGTTTCTGTATGATGATTTCATACAATTGAGGATCTGGAAAAATAAAACAATTATTTAGGGATTCATAAGTAGCAAAACATAAAAATCAGAATAATGGTCATTTCTAGTGACGAGGGAGAGAAAGGTAATTAAGGAGGGACACACAGGAGTCTTCTAAGACACTGACAAGATTCTATTTGTAAAATCCGACAGTTATCATTGTTTTTGTAATTTACTTATATGTTTTATATACAGTTCTGAAATATATTTTAAAATTAAACGCATTTAAAATAAAATTATGGAGGAAAATACAATATCTATTTCTATATGCTCCTCTCACCTTTTCTTTATCTGGTACTGGATGTTCCTAGTAGATGTAGAAGTTTTGTGAGCTGGAGTGAAAGAAAGTGGTTTAAGTTAGAGGAGAATGGTAGCTAAGACACTCCCTGGGGTCTCACTCAGTTGAGAAATGTGTAGCTGAAATCCTCAGTCTCTAACAGGAGAGAACATGTGTGAGAGGTATACAGCCAGACTGAAGTTATAACATCTATGTAAGATAAGTCATGACATGATACTGAGGGGCCTGCCTGGAGGTGTCGTGGTTAAGTTCATATGTTCTGCTTTGGTGACCTGGGATCTGTGGGTTCAGATCCCAAGTGTGGACCTACACACTCTTCATCAGGCCATGCTGTGGCGGTTCCCACACACAAAATAGAGGAAGATTGGTACAGGTGTTAGCTTGGGTACAATCTTCCTCAAGCAAACAGAGGAAGATTGGCAACAGATGTTAGCTCAGGGCCAATTTTCCTCAAGAGCAACAACAAAAAGATACTGAGAAGGATGTATAGTGAGATAAATATGATACCCAGGAGGTATCATCATGAGATATAAGATATCATCATAAGGATGATACTGAGAAGGATTCTGCTGTTGTTGGGTGGAGGGTTCTATAAACGTCAATTTGACCCAATATGTTGATGGCATTGTTTAGAACTTCTATATCCCTACTGAATTTCTGTCTATATTTCACTGAGAGGGAAGTGTTGAAATCTCTAACTATAATTGTGGATTTATCTATTTCTTCTTTTAATTCCATCAGTTTTTGCTTGTAGTTCTGTTGTTAGATGCATAAACATTTAGGATTGGTATATCTTCTTGGTGAACTCAAGCTTTTATCACTATGTAATGCCCCTTGTTATTCCTGAAAATTTCTTTGCTGTAAAGATTACTTTGTCTGATTTTAAGCTAGCCACTCCAACTACCTTTGATTAGTGTTTGGTAGTATATTTTTCCATTCTTTTGCTTTTATTTATTTATTGCTTTATTTATTTTTTTTACTGAGGAAGATTTCCCTGAGCTGACGTCTGTTGCCAGTTGTCCTCTTTTTGTATGTGGGCCACCACCACAGCAAGGCCACTGACAGATGAGTAGTGTATGTTTGCACCCAGGAACCAAACCCAGGTCATTAAAGTGGAGTGTGCCAAACTTAACCACTAGGCCACCAGGGCTGGCCCCATTCTTTTACTTTTAATCCTCCTATGTTATTATATTTGAAGGGAGTTTTTAAAAGACAGCATATGGATGGGTCGTGTTTTTTTGTCCATTCTGACAATCTGTCTTTTAATTGCATGTTTAGATCATTTAAATGTAATGGGAATTTTGATATGTTTGGACTTAGGTCTCTCACTTTATTGTTTGTTTTATGTTTGTTCCTCCTGGTTTTCATTCTCTATTTTATTTTTCTTGCCTTCTTTTGGGGTATTTAAACATGTTTTTAGCATTTGTTTTAATTTATCTTTTGTGATTTTGACTGTATATCTCAATTTTTTTTTTTAGTGGTTGCTCTGGTGATTACAAAATACACTTAACTTTTCACAGTTTACTTAGAATCAGTATTTTACCACTTCAATTGGAACGTGGAGATCTTGCTACCTTATTGCCTCCAATTTAGGCTATAGTTTGCTTATGCACTATATCTACATAAATTGAGAATATCTTTGTTTCACCTTTGTTCCTGAAGGATATTTTCACTGGATGTAGAATTCTGGACTGACGGTTCTTTTCTTTCAGAACTTTAAAAACGTGCAATTTTCTTTTGGCCTGCACAGTTTCTGATGAGAAATCTCCATTATTTGAGTCATTGTCCTGTAGGTAATACACTGTTTTCTCTGGCTGTTTTCAAGATTTTTTTTGTCTTTAGTGTACAATGGTTTGATTATAATACATATGGACATGGATTTCTTTAGGTTTATCCTATTTTAGTTTCACTCAGCTTCTTGAATCTAGAGAGAGCTTTTGCTTAACTTGAGATATTTTTTGGCTATTATACCTTCAAATGTGTTTTCAGCTGTGCAGTTTCTTCTCTCTTTCTGTAACTCTGATGACACAGATGTTAAAACATTTTTTTCTGTCCCATATTCTCTGTGGCTCTGCCCTTTGTTAAAACTTTTTTCTCTGTATTGTTCAGACTGAATAACTTCTGTCGATGTATCTTCAAGTTTACTGACTCTCATCTGTCATCTTCATTCTGCTATTGAGTCCATTCACTGAGCTTTTTCCTCCAGTTATGGCATTTTAGAAGTTATTGAAACTTCTAAAGTTTCCTTTTGGTTCTTCTTTACATCTTGTATTGCTTTTGCAAGGCTTTCTATTTTAAAATTTGTTATAAGAGTGTTCAAGATTGCTAATTCAAGCATTTTGTAGTGGCTGCTTTAAAGTCTTTGTCAGATTATTCCAACATCTGTGTTATCTCAATGTTGGCATCTGTTGTATGTTTTTTCCCACATGAGTTGAGGTTTTCCTGGCTCTTCATATGCCAATCAATTTTGGATTGTATCCTGAACATTTTAAATATGTTATGAGACTCTGGGTCTTGTTTAATCCTATTCAGAGTATTGATACTTACATTTTAGCAGAAAATCAACTTGCTTATGTTCAGGCAACAAGTTCCACCTAGTCTTCTGTGGACTGTGTTTCTAATAGTTCAGTTTTTGAAGCTTTTGTAGTGCTTTATGGATTTTTTTCTGGCTGTACCACCCAGTACTCAGTTTGGAACCTGGATGGTGGTCTCCCATCAATCCAGTTTTCAAAGCATTTGGTATATTAATTAGGATCAGATCCACACTTTGGCAGCTGGGAATGAGCCCTGAAGTTCATAGTCAACATTTTGGGTTGTTTCTTTGAGTTCTTTCTTGTCTGTCATCACCCTGGAACTTTCCAGTCCCCTGGGGGTTTCCATTTTAGTGCTCAGGCCAGAACATTGGTATTCTAATTACTCTATTCTGTCACCCACTTCCATTTCTGAGCCTACAATCAGGACCAAGTGATGTGAGGACAGAAAGAAAAAAAGTAGTGAGGGCTGACCCCACCTAGTTGGAACCACTCCAAAAAATGGAGAGGAAGGTTCCCCTCCCTCAGAATTTTGACTCTTTTGGGCTCCTGTGGCTACCACTGTTACTTTTGCCATGGGTTTCCTGGGGCTGGAGCATGAAAGAACAGAGAAAGAAATAAAGAGATTTCTGCATTGTCTTTGAGTTCTGTTCGTACCACAGTCCTCATTTCTTGGCATCTGGTTGCATTAATATTCTTGTGTTCTCTGATCTGCCTGTTGTTATCCATTTTTTAGAGTTCTGAAAAGTCTGTCCTATGTTGTCTGTACAGATCTTATAGCTGTATTCAGGAGACAGGGAGGTGTGCTTACTTCATCTTACCTGGAACCCGAACCCCAAAACAATAAATTGATTACTTTGTAACGTATACGTATATATAAAGAATTGGCGTATATGATTGTTGAGACTGACAAGCCAAAACCTGTCAGGTAGTCTGGAAACCTGGAGACCCAGGGAAAAGTTGAAGTTGCAACTCAAGTCCAAAGGGAGACTGCAAGCAGAATTCTCTCTTCCTCTGGGGAGGTCAGTCTTTTTTCTCTTAAGGCCTTTGACTGATTATTTGAGGCTCACCTATATGTTGGAAGATAATCTGCTTTACTAAAAGTCTACTTATTCAAAAGTTACTCTCACCTTCAGGCAGCATCTAGACTAGTGTTTGACCAAAAATCTGGGTCGTGTATCCCATCCAAGTTGACACATAAAGTTAACCATCACATCCTGGAAGGCAATGACAGATGATACTTTAACTCCTTGGATAAATGTCTGTTTTCTTAGTGGCTTCATTGTAGAAATAGTCAATCGACAATCAAAGATTAGATTGTCAATCAAAAACTGCTTTTTAAGGAAAACAATCTCTTATAAATTCTCAACGTCATCTTAGATTAATTTTACTGTAATTGTATATAAATATTTTAAAATCAACAACTAAGTATAAATGGCTTAAGTTTTAGTTCTTTGAAAATTATATATCCATACCAAATCCTCAAATTAGATAGAAACAAAACCACAGCACCAATAAAGTTATAATTAACAGCATTGATTTCCTTGATGATGGATAATATTGTTTTGCTTGAACTAAGTGTAGAATAAATAAAAATCCAGGACTTTTACTGTAATCAGTCTATCTCTGCATTTCTACTTCAATGATGCTGTTTAGTATCAATGATGCTTCTTAGTATTAGAGTTAGTATGACTGAAACTTAGTGAGTTTGCAATAATGAGAATTCTCGGGTCCTTCTCAATGTTCTGAATCACTGTATCTGGAATGCAACCCAGTTATACGTATTTAAAATTATCTCCCCAGATAATTGAATGTTGGTGGTTTAAAAGCCTATGTTGTAAATTCTGCAGAAATGGGTGAAAAACATACATATGGTTTAGAAAATTATCATAAATCACTCGAAATACTTTTTAAAAGCATTGACTCAATGCCACATGCTACCCGTAGTAAATCAGAATCTCCAGTGGCAAGCCTGAGACGTCTCTTTGTTTGTTGTTTTAAAAGTCCTTAAAGGATTCTATGGTCATCTAGATTTGAGATGAACAGCTTTATATTACCTTTCTTAAAAATCAGTAGTTTCATTTAGGAGCTTGCCAATACCTGGATAATGAAAAACTGTTGCTTGAGATCACTGGGGAGTGCTATATAACAGGTATTTTTTATACTTAATTAAGTGGAAGAATTCATACATTATAGATTTTATGGGAAAACTTGATACTTTATTTTGTAAAAGTACAAATTTTACCTTGGTTTCTTGTTTGGAGAGATGACATCTCATATCCATTCATTATAATGAAGCCAAATCATATGCAGAGGAAAAGATTTTGATTTTCATTTTATAAATGACTTCATCCATTTTATATATCCAATGTGGAGCTACAAATGAAAGAAAAGGAGAGTTAAGGAACATCATGTGTTTTTGTGTTTATGCCTTTAGTATTGGAATCTTCTCAGTCTACACTTGGGATGCACACAGTAATGAGTGATGAGATTGGGATGGTGCCAACGATTTCAGTTTAAAGAATTAATCAGCACTGGAGTCCTTTAAGTTTTATGCCTAGCTAGTCTCAGAGGTCTTCAAATTTATGGATCTAGTTTCCAAGTTTCGGTGGTAGACATCTCATCAATAGTGGTTACACATTATTTGATAATAACTCTTTCCCATGAACTACAGTTGCTTGGTTCGGTAGAGAGTAGCCTTGGTCAGATCTGGTATTCCTTTAAGTTCCTTGAATTACTGTTGAAAGAATTTGATCAAGTCTTCACACATTTAGGAAGCTAGAAGAATGGTCATAAACTAACTGTTAGTTTTCCTTCCAGTATTCTTCTGCTTTTCTCTATTTTTCTTTTAATGAGAATATATTACCTTAAAATTTCTAATATTAATACCCAATATTACTATTACTAAAATGGTACTGATAAATAATTGGTAACTATTAATGATTTATAGGAAATCCTAAAAATAGAGAGAGAAAGTAAAAATATATATTGCTTCCTAATGTATTTAAAACAGCATAATACTTGCAAGTCAAATGAAATAGAAAGTCATGATATAGATCCAAGTATAAATGGGGATTTAGAAAGATATAGGTTTCACCTCATAATTAGTGTAGAATAATATATTCATTAAATGACAGTGTGGCAACTAACTAGGCATTTGAGAACAAAGAAGATGGCTCTTTAAGTTCGCTACACCAACACGAATTTCAAGTTAGTTAAACATTTACTTATATACAGTGAAATCATAAATTATTGGAAGAAAATGTTTTTCCTTAATCCTTGTGTAGCAGGAGAGGCTTATCAAGGGGTAATGTGAAACTCAGAAGTGACTTTTGAAAGTTAAAAATTTAACTATATGACAATTAAAAATTCTATATGACAACAGCAACAACAAAAATGAAGCAAGACAGTATGGAAAATTGGGGAAATGTGTCACAAACGTAAGACTTCTGTGATTCAAAGAGCTCAATCAGTTACAAAAGGCAACCCAATAGGAAAACATGGAAAGACAGAATCTGACAACTTAAAGAAGAAATTTAAATGACTGCCAAGTATTAAAACACAAATTCACTAATAAACACAAAACCTCTAAATAAATTGAGATAAACTTTTACCTATCACAGTGACACAAATTGAAAGATTGATTATGCTCATTTTGGGACAAAAATGTAAGCAAGTGGATATAGTAATTTAACATCAGTTGAGGTATAATTCAGCATCATTTTTTGGAGGACAATTTGGCAAGTATCTATTTAAATCTGAAAATGTTCATAATTTTTTACCAGCAATTATACTTTAAGGAATGAATTGTACAGAAATTCTCTCATTAATGCTCTCCAAATTTGTACATTATAATAAATATACATTGTAATATATTTTATAACAGCAAAAACTTTAAGTAAAGTAGGATAATAAGAAAGAGAATAGTTAAACAAATTGTGGTACAAATATAAGATGGCAAATAATGCAATTGTTAAAGAGAATAAGGTGGCTTGAAATGTGTGGGTGTGTAAAATATAGGTCAATGATAATTCAAATGAAAAAAAAGTTGCAGAACAATATTTACTGTGTTCACCCACTTCTGAAAAAAATTACAAACATGTAAAATTAGAGATAGATAGATCTATCTGGATAGATGTATATGTACCAAAATATTAACAGTTGTTACTTCTGGAGAGTAGGATTGCAATAAGAGTACTTCCGTTTCTACTTTATTCATTTCTGTATTGTTTAAATTTTATAGCACACATGCGTTAGCTTCATAAGAAAATACTTACAAAGGGGACAAATAGAAAAGAAAAAGATTAATGGCTTGCTGCCATCTGGGAGTGCCACAAGGCTCTGTCTTCTGCCTTCATACTATTGAGTAATGTTATCAGTTATTTGGGTGAAGTCATATATGACAAGCTTATCATATTTTCAGACAGAAAAAAATTGGGTGAGGTAGTTAATAACATAGCTGATTGAGTCAAGTTTCAATCTCCCTAGACCTGGAATATTCGGTTGAAACTAACAATAAAAAATTAACAAGGACAAATATAGTTTAGTTTATTTAGCATAAAGAATTGGTTTATTTAGTTCAAGATATAGAGATATCTGGCTTGTACTTCATGTAGAAAAAGATTTAGTTTCCATGAGTTCAGCATGAACTCAAGATGTGACGCCTTTGCACTTTTAGATTATCCAGGTCTCAGGAGTTTTTGTGGTGCTTTGTGTTGGTCTATCTGGATTATCTCATTCTATTAAGCGAGCTACACTTTTTAGAGAAAGATTGCAAGTGGTTTGCATGCAGAGGACAGGGATCAGGATGGTGAAGGATCTGTAAACCCTGCCACAAATTGGAGCTCTTCAAGTTGGAGAAGAGGAATTAAGGAGAGACAGGATGGTCGTATTCAAATATTTGAAAGTTGTCTTATGACAATATTTTCCTTTGTTAATTCTGAACATGGAGTGGTACCAATTAAAGAAGCAGCGACGTGAGCTTGCCTTGTGTAATAAGAAACTCCCAATTCCTGAACATATGAGAAAAGATGTACACAGACACTGTGCAACATATTCCTTATTTGGGCAGGGATGTTAAATTACGTACTTTTGAATACTTTTAAAAAACTCCAATCTAGGATTCTAAGATGATTATAAACTATTCTCTTTGTAGGTAAAATAGGTAGATAAACATATAAGGATTTTAAACGCATTCATTTTACAGAAATCTAAGACTGTATATTAGAAAATTATAATTAGACTTCTAACAAATGATGGATTTAAAATGATTTATTCTTGAACTTTTCAAAATGAAGAATAAAATATAGTTGGAATAAAGTTCAAAGATGTTTTAATTTATATGCATGTCTGATAGAATGAATCATAGTATTTTAAAAATAAGCTCTGCACAGATGGAATCTTTCTTCTGTATCCCTATTTATAGGATAGTTCCTACGACATAGTAGGTGCTCAATAAATTTTTTTTTGCAGGAATGAAAAAGGAGGGACCTTAGTTTTAGAATCAGGAATGAAATGACAGAGGGATGGGATAGATTTTGTGACAAGGGGAATGAATATGCTGGAAGGGTCAAGATTAGAAACCTAGGCATATCCATAGTATTAAGTAAATAATTTATAACAGAATGTGGATAATTCAGGCATTAGTATTTATTAAAAATAAATGTAAACTGATAAATTTAGTCTGTGATGGAAAATGCCGGCAGATTGTGAGGATTAGACAAAAATTCAATTGAAGTTCAAATCAAGAATGTCTACAGGGAAGAGAAGAGATTGCAACTTTGATGATCTAGGAGTAGATGTTATGGATCTAATCCAGAGGAGACTCACATTAAGGGTTAGGAAATTCAACCCTTCAGTGTCCGGAAGTATCTGATAAAGACTAAGGCACCCGGCAACCAGCGAATCTGCTATTAAAATTAGGGCAAACCAACGGTCAAGAGGGTTTAAAGCTAAATACTGACCTAGGGCTTTCTTCACTGGGTCTTGTTCTAAAAAGATGGGAGTCAGGCAACTGAATATTCAGGGGTGGGTTGGTAATTCTAGTTTAGATTTAGAGGGCTATAGGGGCAGAGAATTAAGCAGATTCTTATACCAATATTTTCAGTCTAAGGATTATCATATGGAGTATCAGTAGTTGAGTTTGTAATAGTGGCTCCTGGTTTTGTTTGTTTCTTTGTTTTGTTTTGTTCAGTGTGCAGAATTTTAGAGTGCTAATTGTAAGCTTCTTGATGGTTTTCAGAAATTGTAGATATATTCCTTAAATATAGAAGAGTTTTCTTCAGTTTTATCTAGTCTAGTTTTTACAGAGTGATAGTAACAAAGTTATTACTCCAATGATAATTGAGATCATTCCAATTAAATGCTGAAAAGGTAGAACAATTTAGTTGTCAGGAGAAAATAAGGAAGCATTTATGTCCTCTCTCCAATCCTAATGAAATAAGGCTTTAATAATGAGAAAATAGATCATTGAGAATTTTTCTTGAAGGAACTAAGTTATACAGTATTTAGAGTCAAAATACACTAAAAAATGTTTGAATACTGATGGTCATCAGTTATTTATGGTACATCTTATTTTGAAGAATATATCCAAATGTAGTCTTCCCAATTGAGACAGCAATTAACTATTGCAGCAGAGAACAAACAATCCAAGGCACTGAAAAAGATTGTAGCAAAAAGATTGAACATTATGAAGAAAACACTTTTAGAAACAAAACTCCTAAATACATGTCCAAGTTAACATCACCTATATTAAATTACTGTGACTCCTTGATACTCAAAGTATGGCATGGACCAGCAGAATTGGAATCACCTGGGGGCTTGTTCAAATGCAGACTCTTGTACCCCACCCTGGACCTACTGAATCGCTGTCTGCATTTTGGCGTGATCCTCAAGTATGTGCACATTTAACTTTAAGAAGCACTGCTATAAACAATTTATGCTATTGTGAGATCCAGCTCAATTTCTGTTGGCTTGGAGGAGCTATTTCACACTCCCCATTCACGGCTGGTTAGAGTCTTCTTTGGAAGCTCTAGATAGAAAACAAACATTGTGACTTGACTTTTGCATTTCCAGTTCTAATACCACGCCTGGTATATAGTAGAGCCCACTAAACGATTTTTGAGTGAGCCAATAAATAAATGACCATTTCCTCAGAGAATCTAGCCTCTGTTGCATCTCTAGCACCTTCAGAAAGCTGTAGACTTTTATTATAGAAAGTAGCACAGGGGCCGGCTCCGTGGCCAAGTGGTTAAGTTCGCGCGCTCTGCTGCAGCGGCCCAGGGTTCAGATCCCGGGCCCGCATATGGCACCGCTCATCAGGCCACGTTGAGGCGGTGTCCCACATCCCACAACTAGAAGGACCTGCAACTAAGATATACAACTATGTACCGGGGGGGGGGGGGGGGGTTGGGGAGATAAAGCAGGGGGAAAAAAAAAGGACAGTAGCACAGAGAAAGCCCACACTTACGTATACTGAGAAGATGGTGACACATATTGGAGAAGGTAGGAGGCTCATGTTACACTCTCCACTCAGATATCCAAATAGGAGTGACTTGTGACTGCTTGCTGCTGTTACGGTGTGAGGCACAGAGGATACAACGATGGAAAATGTGCTAGCTTCACCATTGTAACAACTGCATCCTGAGGACACCATTCTTAATTTCTGGGGTTTAATCCTGAGGCTTTTCTTTACAGGTGTTAATCTCTCACAGTCTGTCCTCATTTTCCTACTGTTGATCTGACGGCGTTGTCAGTGTTTGCCTTTATGAAAAATACTGGCAATTTCTTTATGAATTGCCTCCTACCTTCACTCTTGTGTGTTGAGTTTGAAGGTTTGCTGTCGTCAACCTAGGGGTGACCTAACTCCTCATGGTCTTTACTTAATTATTATTCTCATCCCTCATCATCTTTTTTTTTTTTTTTTTTTGAGGAAGGTTAGCCCTGAGCTAACATCTACCACCAATTCTCCCCTTTTTGCTGAAGAAGACTAGCCCTGAGCTCACATCCATGTCCATCTTCCTCTACTTTACATGTGGGACTCCTGCCACAGCATGGCTTGACAAGCAGTGAGTAGGTCCATACCTAGGATCCGAACTGGTGAACCCGGGGCCGCTGAAGCTGAATGTGAGAACTTAACCGCTGTGCCATCAGGCTGGCCCTATTCACATCCCTCCAGGATTCCCTCATCTCCACGAGAATATAAACGTCCTCAGTTCTTTCCTCTTTAGGAAAAAGCACATCCCTCCTGTTTTCCTTCTTGGAACATCTTTTTAAATTTTGCTCCAATTCTAGAAACTTGGCTTTGATGGAAAAGGAGCTATAATGTAGCCTGCACTCGTCTCTACTTCTGCATTGCTCATTTAGTCACCTGCTCACGTTAGTCTGGGATCTGCTTTCATATACCCCTGAAATTCTCACAATGGAACCAAATGGCTTCTAGGAGACCCTTCTCAGTTCTTTTAAATACCTCCAAAGTGTCCTTCAATTACATCTACGATACAACTGCTTTCAGTCTATTTCTCAGAATTCCTTTTATCCAGTTACATCAATAGCCTCAAACTGGTTTTCCTGCAACTAGTCTTGTCACCTCCAATCTGTCCTGCAAACTCTTGCCAGAGTGATCTTGAAAAGTATGCTTGATCATTTCAGTGCTCATTAAAAACCTCTGATGCTTTAAAGATAAAATATAAGCTCTTCTGGCCAAAGTAATTAGTCTTTCAGTATCTGGACCTTTCCTCATATCTCCAATCTCATCTCCCTCTATGCCACTTCATTCACCAGACCAAATTTGCCAAGGTGTCGATTCTGTACATTTGTACATCCTGTTTACACTGTCTAGAGTGTCTCTCTGCTCTTTCCATGCCTGGTTAAGTCCTGTGTATTGCTGAGGACTCAGGTCAACTGCCATGTCTTTTCACAAGTCTTTATTGTCATGCCTCCCCATAATCCATGTAGGAAGTGCTTCTCTGGGCTTCCAAGTTATCTTGTGCATATTTCCATCACAGCATTCATTTCTGTGTATTTGTTTAATTTTAAGTCTTTTTCATTAGAGGGCAGGGATCATGCATTTTAATTACTGTGTCTTCCATCAGCCTTAGGACTTGATCATAAATAGCAATCATGACACATAGAAGAATAGGGCACAATTATTTAAAGAATGGGTTACACAAAGGATGAGCTTCTTGCCCTCCGGTATGAAATTATGACTGGTTTATTATTTATTGTCTGGTTCTAGAGCATCATCACAGTAAGGATTGATTTGTCAGTATTCTAATTTATTAACACAAAGTTTTGCCTTCAACTCCAACTTATTTTATATATATACTACGTCTTAGTTACACTGTCCAAAATTTTGCCATGCTCTGCTACTTAATAACCTATAGTGATTCTCAGTTGCTATATGGCTTTCTAGCTTCCGCACTTTGTTTAATCAAACCTCTCTCATACTATGCCCCGGTGTGAGCCTCTGACCCGGACACAGAATTTATTTGGATGTGTGATATATCACTTAGGATCAGGTACAGCAACATTTAACTAAAACTCAAATTAATAATGTCCTACAATGTTTAAACTGAGAGAAATGTATTTCTCTCTCATGTTAGAGAACTTCATTTATGAACTGCTTAAGATAGATATGGAGGTTCCACAAAATTATCAGGGACCCACACTCTCTTCAGTTCCTGACTTCCTCATCCCTAGGTGTGGCCCCAGACAGTTACTAGAGCTCTAGCCATCACAGACATCTTCTAGACTGCAGAAGGAGGCAGGACCCAGGAAGGGCCTGGCCCAACCATCAAAGAAATCCTCTTGGAAGAGCTATAGCACATTTTTTATATCACATTGGCCAGAATTTACCATGAAATGCAAAAAGGTTCTGTCCAACTTGATAAAAATCCTGCCAATTATGTGGCCTGGGGGAGTTACTTTACCTCTTTAAAATTCATTTTCTTCATTTCCAAAATGTGAATAACAATGCCCATCTTATAGAAATTCTCCAAAAATTATAAGGATGCCTCTGAAGCTCTAGAACAGTGACAGGCACATAGCAGGCTCTCAATAAGTAGGAGTTGCTCTTGTTCTTACTATAGATGAGACTATTGAGATTCAGACATATCTATCTCCCCCCAAGGCCCCATAGCTGGTAATGGTTAAACCAGTATTCAAATTTAGATCTGTCTGACTCTGAGACCTCTTTTCTTACAAATGTTGTGAAATATGGTAGGGACTAGAACCAGGAGCTCCTACTTTCCAGTTCAACCCTGTATGTCCTGAATGGTGAGATCTTTTTGGTCTGAGTTTTTAGGATCACTGAAGATAGCATTCAAACTGAAAGATCTAGTTTCTTTGGTTTGATTCATCTGAATATTTGCCTTACATTCCACTTCTTTTTGTGGAGACTTGGCTGAAATCAACAGCATTAATTGAGTGTGTAATTCTGGAACCATCTAAGAAAGCTAAAATCATTTAAAATTAGTCGGGGTTTGGTAACTAGGTTGAACTTTGCCTTTGTCGAGCAGTTTCCAGCTGACTCACAGCAGCTGCAACAATTGACATCATTTTCTGCCTTTCATGCAAAGATTAATTTGGCAGGCAGCACTCCCAGTGGAGTGGGTTTCAGGACTTCAATGAATCTCAGGGTTGGAATGGACTTTAAAGGTCATGAAATCCAAATCTTAATGAAATGATTGAATCGGATTACATCAACCCCACCAAGTGGTTTTCTAACCTACACTTGGATAAGTCCAGTGACAAAAAATGGTGAAGATTTCCACATGGGCTGAGTTGTGTAACCCATTCTGTATTTGAATAGCTCTGACTTCCTCATATTCAACTGGGCCATGTACCCTTAACCTTCCATCCACAGTGCTAGTTCTATCCCTAGTGCAAATATAGTCCTTCTTGGAACTTACAACCTTTCAAATGTTTAGAGACCATGACCTTGCCTCGTGCTTAGAATTTTCCTTTGATTCCTTTAACTCTTTCTCATTCAACATGGCTTTACTTTCCTTCGCAATCTTGAGCTCACTGCTAAATCAGTTTTGCTTTGGCTTGATTCTTCTTAAAGTGCTTCCCTCTTCTACCAGGAATGAATGAAATCCTGCAATTGTAGATTGAGGGAATTACCTAATCAAACTGTCCTGATAAAGTAAGAAGGGAATTGCTTGAAAAATCATGTAGAGTGGTGTGAGGATAGGAAATGGTCAAATTGTTGAGACTTTGCTGGTCCTCTTACCGCTAAACCAATGTGACATAGTAATTTCATACCATGAAAAGTTTAAAGGCATGACAAAGTTGTAGTGCTTTTTAAGCACAAAGTAGAGAAAGTTTGGCTATTTATCGTAATGGTTTCGACTCTATCTGCTTTATTTTGTTTGTATGAATCCTTATTTTGGTGCTGAGGGATATTAAGATGAAAAGGATGGATGGATGAATAGACGGATGGACAACTGCTTAGGAAGAAATAATGGTTGTCCTTCAATATACATAGATTTAAAGCAAAACAAAAAAAATCATTATTTCTGAATATGGCAAAATTCCAAGGTTTGTATGGAATAAAAAGAACAGTTTCAAGTCATTCAATGACATAAATATGCCTTTAGTAACTTCAGAAATCTTGCTCTGCTCTCAAAGAAAGAATACAACTAAATTAGGACTGGATAACATTTCATGTCTGTGACTAAATGGCTGTGTGTTATTTGAAAAAAAATCAGTCATCATCTCTGTTTATGAAATAGGCGAAAATGAGGTTTCGTTTGTAACAAATATGTAGTGAGGATAAAATGATACATTTTCTTTAATTCAACAAGAATTTATGGACTGATTTTCATATTCTATTCCATATTCTGAGAAGTGAAGATACAGTGGGGAAATGTTAGACAAGGCTCATGTCCTCATATAGCTTATATTTTTATAACAAAACTTTGAATCAAACAGTTTTATGGTCCTTGCAACACAAGGTTCTAAAATAGTTTTTGAATCCAAATTTTTTTCTTTTGCATTCAGGTTGTCATTTCTTTCTGGCATGCATTAAAAAAATATCCATAGTTTTAAGCTAGACTTTACTTCAAATTTAAAAAAAATCACATAAAACCTTTTTTCTACATAGAGGAAAAAAACAACTTACATTAAAGTTTTATTTTTACCTTAGAGAAAGAGATTCTTTTGCCTTGTTTTGCTGTCATTCTCAGTGTTTGACACTAATTGCTAAAAGTATTGCATCTTTCTCATATCCCTTCTAGAAGATATGCTAACATACTTAAAGTATATCATAATTTAAAGAGTTATAGGGCAACATTGATTATGAAAGTCTTGTGGTTCTGCAGGCCTAATATTGCCAAAGTTGAGCCATTTTTACTTAAAAATCTTAGAATAATTCTTATTAAAGAAGAGCCACCATGGTTTCAATTTTGTTTTTCTCATAGATTTCGATGTATATATTAAAGCAAATATAACACACAATCTGTGGCTTATTGACTTTTTATATTTCCTTTGTAAAAACAGAATTTAGTGTTTGGAAATGAGACTTCATTTTTATTTTTACTGAATCACATTTTTTATATATTTACAACTTTAAGAGTTTTGAAAGTATTTTATATAACAGCATATGGCCTCCTCGAGTTTATATAAGTTCTGAAAATCAGTCACTGGTTAGAGATATCCTGAAATAGAGATTTGAAGTGGGTTAAAGTATATCTTAATTCTTACATATTTTCTTTAACACAAATAAAAGAGCAGTAGTGTTACTTTCATATTGTATCTGGCAGGATAATATTTTAATATATTGTGTTTCCCCCAGGAGTTTTCGCTACCTGGAAATGTACTCCCCCTTGTCCCATGTAGGGTTGTGAGACATTGCCTCAAAAGAGTCATTACACATGCCACAACTGAAAGGACCTCCAACTAAGATATGCAGCTATGTACCGGGGGGATTTGGGGACATAAAGCAGAAAAAAAAAGAAGATCGGGGCCAGCCCCGTGGCTGAGTGGTGAAGTTCGAGCGCTCCACTGCAGGCAGCCCAGTGTTTCGTCAGTTCGAATCCTGGGTGCAGACATGGCACCGCTCATCAAGCCATGCTGAGGTGGCATCCCACGTGCTACAACTAGAAGGACCCACAACTAAGAATATACAACTACGTACTGTGGGACTTTGGGGAGAAAAAGGAAAGATAATGAAATCTTTTTAAAAAAAAAAAAAAGATTGGCAACAGTTGTTAACTCAGGTGCCAGTCTTCAAAAGAAAAGAAAAAAAGAGTCATTACAGACTTTGAGCATCTGAAGCCTCTTTAGAGATATAGGAACATGGTACTTTTGACCTTCAGGTACTTAAGCCACGAAAAACTCAGGGCATAAAGTTCATCCCACAAACAATAAATTTGAAAGAAAATGCAATATCTATTCAGAGAAAATTACCTCCCTGCCTCCCTCCCTTTCAGATCAAATAAAATTTCCATTGCCTTTTGGCAAACAAAGTGGGAGAGCATGAAGGGAGATGAAGGGAGTAGATGAGTCATTTGGGGGGTGCATGTTTGAAAAAGGGGACTTTGCCTTGATCCTTTTCTTCACACTAGCCAAACTACCAAAATGGTCCTGGTCTCAACCTTTTTCCTTTACCAAACAAAATGTGACAACAGACAACAGAGTAGAAATGGATACTTGATGTGTCTAGGAAGGTCAGACTGAGACAATCTTAGAATTTCAAATGTTTTCTGTGTCCAAGAAGGATACAGACATAGCTAAGAGAAAGCACAATCCAAGAAGCCTTGTATTCAAGAATGTGGGATATATATAAGTGGCTAGGACCAGAAAATGAATGTGGACAATGTGGAATTAGGACTAGGAACCTGTTAGCAACTTGAGCGGATTGAAGATTTACTACAGGGTGGGATAATAACTATCAATAGCTCACATTTATTGTTTACTTGACAGTTGCCAAGTATTCTAAGCATTTTCTATGTGCTCACAGGTACTTCGCAACAACACTATTATGTAGACTTTGTTATTTCCATTTTACCGAGGAAGAAACTAAAACACAAGAGATTAAGCCACTTGCCTGTATTCTTAACCATTACTTCTACTGCTTACTCGTGAGGGGATGTATATCTTAGCGAGTAGATGACAACAACCTAGGATTAAATGCCTTCCCCACAAGCCCTAGTCTTGTATTACTCTTAAACTCTGCAGAGGATTGATGCAAGCCAATGTATAGTATTGAGGCCTTGAAATGATAGAAAACCGTGAAATAGCTGGAAAACTCCAAAATAGACTGGGTAACGCTGGGTAACCTCAGGTGGAAAACGTCTATATAGAAAATAGTAAGTTATGGAAAATTAAAGTTATATTTCTTGCACACCTGAGCTTGTGATCAGACCTTCTTGTCTATTATATAGATATATATATTTGTGTGTGTGTGTGTGAGGAAAATTGGCCCTGAGCTAACGTCTGTTGCCAACCTTCCTCTTTTTGCTCGAGGAAGATTGTCACTGAGCTAACATCTGTGCCAATATTATTCCTCTATTTTATGTGTTGCCACAGTGTGACTTGATGAGCAGTGCTAGGACTGCGCCAGGGATCCGAACCTATGAACTCTGGGCCATGGAAGCAGAGTGTGTGAACTTAACCACTACGCCATCGGGCCGGGCCCCCATCTATTACATAGTGATGCAAAAAATGGGGCAGAAGCACTAGCAAAAAGAACCAAAACTGGTGATCCAGTAAAAGATCACAAACTACAGAATCTCATAAAAGAGAACACCATTCAATGTATTCTTTAGAGAATGCTCTCATAATATAGTGAAATTTCTTCAGCAGCTTGCTATATAAAAAGACATTCACAGAAGTGTCTTGATAACTGTTATTTGCATTGCATTCTTTCATTCAGAACAATATCTTTAACCATACTTTCATATATACCTGAATTTTTATCACTACCTGTTATGTGAACTAAAGATTAAATGTCATTGAAATTAAAAATCCAATTAGTATCAGATTATAATTTGGTTACAGTTAATTCAAATTTTGTAGGTTTGATATAAGCTTGCTCTGTTTATACACCTTAGTCAATTAATTTAATTTATTTTAGGTTTAAAAAGAAGCACATTACTGTTTAGAAGTTTGAGGATTATATAGTTCTGGTCACTGAAAGTGTAATAATCAGATGACTTTTGGTTTTGCAAAACTTTAAGAATCTTAAAGATATGAGTGTACTTTGACATGATGGAATGTGCTTTTCTTTTTTTTCACATGAGAATACATGTATTTATATGTTTTAGAGGGAAACATAAGATTGTGTAATAATTTACCTGTATGTCAGAAAGGCACAGGGCAATTTTATTATTACAAGATCCAAATTGCAGCCATACTTTATCAATTTTGGTATAACTGCTATTATGTCAATATCATGATTGAAATAATTTCAGAGGATTAGTAAAAAAGAGAAATCTTTGATCTTTGCACAGATGCGACTTACAGCGTTCTAATGTCACCTTAGAAATGTTTTGCTTCTTGGTAATTTTACAGTATAAACAAACATTACAGAAAATTGATTTTTTTTAGTAAAATATCCTATAGTAGAATTTCAGATAACATGTTAGATCATTTTAATGTCTATTTGAAAAAAAGGTAGGGCATATTAAGTGTAACTATCTCATTTTTAGACTATTTTATATATATATATATATATATATATGATTATATACATTCCTGAGGAGATCAGAACTATTTTTACTCTGGCTCAAGATAATCATTACATACACCTTAATGGAGAACAAACATCTACATGGGAGGTTATTTAATTGAACCTTTTTTTCTCTCTTATTACAGCAAATCGAGAAAATGAACAGGAATGTCGTATCTTTCTTGGGAAGTAATGCAAGACTTTACAGACCTCAATTCAGGAGAGAAAACAGTGGCACTTGGCCAGTAGGATTGTTTCTGGTAAAACAAACAAACAAACAAACAAACAATTGAAGATACCCAGACTGTTGGGATTGGACGTGTTATTAGTAAATTTGCAACATCTGTGGACTATGCGATTTCCCTGGATGTGGCATAATTTACAATTGAAAATATTTGCTTTGGTTTGTTAGTATATTTATATTGGATTTTGCCAGCTCACTTTACCAAGATCGTCTGGAATTTTCTTCCCAGGTCCACTAAAATAGCAAAAATAAATACATAGAGGATTTTTTATTTCCTGTAAAAGAATTATGCAAGGAAATACTTTGACAGGCAGCAAGATATACTGAGAGACTGTGGCTGTATTTCCTGATGTCTCGATGGCTATGATCCTACAGGTGTGGATGTCAGTGATGACAAGGTGTGAATATGTGTGTGTCTACACACAGGTATTTGTGGGATGCGCTTCCTTTCCTCCCCCACCCACAGAAGCTTCTGAAAGAAGGTGGATTCTGAAATGTCTGTTACATCGTCTTTCCAGTTCCATGTTTATCAATCTCAGTCTGGGCCAACAGAAAATAACCTTTTTGTTGAATTCTTCTATATTGCCGTAAAATAAGGGGAGAAACGTTATCTTTCTCATCATGCAGACACATAATACAATTTCTGTGCAATTTTATTCATTAACAATAAACAAGTGGGAAACTGACATAATGAAATACTTTTCTATAGGACTGTTAGAGTAAAAGTATAAATTTTTGTGAAATATGTAAAAGAAGAAATCACTGGCAGGGTTGTCTGTAGCTAAATTTCATATCTGATGTAATTTTCATAGGAAGCAAAGAAATATACAACCCTATCAATAAGGTCCATTTTCATTTGTTTATTCAACAGGTATTTTATCATACTTGTTATGTGTTAGTCAATATATTAAATATTGGGATGTACACAGAGACAAATAATATACTACAGGGCCGTCCCTATCCTATAGCGGAGGAAACAGGCAAATAAATAAATGATATGTGATACTGCTATGCTGGAAGTGTATACTGTGGAAGAGGCAGGAGTATTTATTTCTCTATGACAAGATTTTTGATCACTAAAGTGATCCTTCGAGTTAGAGCTTGGAGGATGCATTGTATATACTAGGTAAAGAATATTGGACAAGGCATTTCATATAGATGGACAATTTCATTAAAAAAAACCCTGAGTGTGAATATGGACAGTCTATTTAGGGAATGACAAACAGTTAAGAGATGAGAGTTTCAGAGGAAAATATCTATTGGGGTTATATATTTTTTTTCTGGGGTCATCTATCCTACCTCTGGATAGAATACTTTTTGTAGAAGCATATTTTGATGACTGTTGAATTTCTCTATTTCTGGCTCCTACTTTTAAATTAATGCTACTTATAACTTATTTGGTAGAAAACACATCTATTAATTAATAGTCTTAAGGATTTAGGATATTTTATAAGGATAAAATACAAGAGATAAAGCGATTTTAAAGATCAGTTAAAAATAGAAGATTTGATAGCTGCCATTTATTTGGACTCAATAGGTAGAAACTTATTATGGGATTCAGTAGGAGTAGTGCAAATGGGGCATGAAGGCTTCAGTGTATATGTAGCATTGGAGATGCTTTCAGTTTCCAGTTGATGAAATTGAATTTCTCAAAATGGACTCCATATCTTTTTAATTCAATGATTTTCATCAAGTAGCTGGAAGACATTCTATAATTTGTGAAGCTGGTTTTTTAATTATTTTTTATTAGCTCTTAGCTTTAGCAGCTGCTTATTTTTTTTCAGCCATCTTGCTGCTGATGATCCTTGTAAGGCAAGCCGCCTTGCATTTTCATCTTCCTTAGCACAGCTGGTGCTTACACTACTCTGAACATCCATTGAGTCATTTCCTGCTGATAAATGTCTATATGTAGTCACGATTGTCACCTATGTATGTGATACAAAACTGTCCTCTCTTTTCAAACCAAGATAGCATTTGTACCAGCCTCTAATCTTATGTACCACTTTCTCCCCTTTCAAAACCAAGCTGGCAATTCTCATCTTGAATAGCTTTAAAATTGCTCATAGCAATCAATGACAACTGAGGCATCACTAAAGAATTTCCTTTATCTCCAAGCTCCAATTTAGACCTGTCATTAAGCTTGAGTAAGCTTGAACTGTCAGAACGTTTTCCCCGATCACATGCTCTAAGCACAAAAAGTCAACTTCAAAATCAAATTTGTTCTCTCTCTTACTAGACTTTGTAATGGTTTCATGTGAACAATAAACTTTGCTGAAATAGTACTGTCAATCTTTACTAACTCAGATAACTGTGGCTTTAAAAAACAGTGAGATGCTGCCAAAACTCAAGTATGATATATGGTAAATTGTTCCCTCACATTCGGCTGCTTTTTGTTATGCCTTAAGGGCAAAACATCAGGATATTGGGGGAAAGAGCACTTGATGGTGAGTAAGGAGATGGGGGCTCTGTTTCCACCTTTTGCATTAAAGATTGTATAGTCTTTGGCAAGTCAGTTTCCTCCTCTAAGCCTTAGTTTTCACATCTGTAACATGAGGTTGTTTTATTAAATGATATCTAAGGTCCCACCCATTTCTAACATTTGACCTCTTAATAAATTTGACTTTGCGTCATGTGGGGTATTCTTCTTCAAGAAATGGATTAGAAACAGTTACCATTAAGAGCTGGAAGTCAGCAATCAGTTAGCAAGTCCATAATCCAAACCTAATTGCAAAAAAGCTTCAGCTTTATCTTCTGGACCAAAATGATGCTTTGTTTGGGTTCTGTTGGTGAACAGTAGCAATCTTTTAAGCATCACAGTTTCTGTCTTGGAGATCTTTTCTACTCACAGATCCTTCAGCTTCACCCACATATTTAAATGTACTTTGATCTTTCTTTGTTTCGCAGATTTCATTTTGAAACAGTCTGTGTGAACATTAGAAGTGCCAGACTAGGACTAAAGACCACAAAAATCTGGCGGAGCTGCACATGCAAAGTATTCAGCAGCTCCAATATGTCTGTAGAGCCCTTGTTCAAAATTAGAGTGATCGTTTTTTAATAATTTCTTTGCAAGCTCCAAATTGGCCTGTTGTATTTCTTCTCTTACCCATAAAGGAAAGAAGAACGCTGTTTCTTAATACTCACTTTCTTCTTTTATAAGTGCTACAGTTTTCAAAATTAAATTATTTTTTCTCATTTATCTTCCTGTAAAGATGGATGACCTCAATGAAAATCTAATCCAGGCCATTATTCCATGATGCACTAGAGTGAGAAAAGAATTTGGCCATCTGTTTAATCTTTAAAAAGCAAGATCTTAATACAACAATATTCCAGTAGATAACTGTTAAATCGAGGTTACTGCTCCGTGATTTTTTTTTTCCCTTTTCAGGGCCAGATCTTGATTGTGGCAGTTTTTACCCTTTAGCCCAGAACCCTATCTCTTACAGTACTTGGATCTCTCTCATCACTCACCTCTCATTGACATCACTCATTGATGTTTCTTAACTTGACCGATTGGTTGAAGTTAGACTGTGATATGAATCTTTGCAATTTTGGCTACATTTCCTTGCTCCTGATCAAAACTCCTTGGGGGAGTCATTTGTTAATGGCTGACCAATCTTTTAGGTTATCTTATCCTAGGTGTTAATGGGCAATAGCAGTTTAGGAATGACCCATCTCTGATAATAATGGCATTTCAACAGCAATGCCTTTACCTGGTGGATTGAGGCTATAAGGCACTTTGTCAGAGAGATTTAGGAATAGATTTGTGTAAGTTCCAGCTTTCCATGATTCTCTAGAATCTTTTGACACAGGTTGACACCTGCTTACCTTTTTTCATACTTACTGGTGTTATAAAAATATGTATTTTGTAAATAAGCACCATATATTTCTCCTTAGATGCACACTAATCTACAGTACGATTTTTAGACCTGTGAGGCAGTGTTAATCTGTAGAATTGTTTAGGAAGCAAAAGGAAAGTACTGAATAGTTTTTTCCATTTCTAATTTATGAAAATGTTTTCAGATTTAAGGACTGGACATAAGTGCCAGACAGATCATTTACATTTATGTGCTATTACTTTCTCCTCATAAGTGAATACACTCCACAAAAAAAGCATCTAACATTTATTTAATGCTAGCATCTGTTGCCAATCTCCCTCTTTTTACTTGAGGAAGATTGCGGCTGAGCTAACATCTGTGCCGGTCTTCTTCTATTTTGAATGTGGGATGCCGCCACAGCATGGCTTGATGAGCAGTGTGTAGGTCTGCACCCAGAATCTGAATCCATCTACCCTGGGTTGCCGAAGTGGAGCATGCGAACTTAACCACTGCCCCACTGGGCTGGCTCCTATTTAATACATTTCTTTTTTGAGGAAGATTAGCCCTGAGCTAACATCTGCTGCCAATCCTCCTCTTTTTGCTGAGGAAGACTGGCCCTGAGCTAACATCTGTGCCCATCTTCCTCTACTTTATATGTGGGACGCCTATCACAGCATGGCTTGCCAAGCAGTGCCATGTCCGCACCCAGGATCAGAACCGGAAAACCCTTGGCCACCGAAGCAGAACATACGAACTTAACCACTGCACCACCAGGCTGGCCCCTAATACATTTCTTAATACATAATGCTACGTTATGATTGCTTAATATTTAACACTAGTTTATGATTGTTTTTATATACTGCATGATAAAATGAAATTTAAATTAAAATATATATTTGCTTTATCTTATATGCCAAATAATTTACTACATTTCACCAATCTAAGATGCCATCATTTGTTAGATGTTATTATGTTTCACTAATAAAAAAAATGTGGTTGTGAAATGTCACTGAATTTAAGTTTCATACAAATGTAGGAACGTTAAAATATGAAAATATGTGCATCTTAAAGTCAGGGAATCGTGGTAATGACTGCCCTAAACAGTCATGAAACTTTTGTTTAAAACATTTGAAATACTTTTAAACACATGATCTCATTTGTTTTCACAAAATCTTTGTAGTATACATTAGGACAAAACTTATGTTTCCTTTTTAGTAGTGATGGGAAAATCAAGCAAACTTAGGAAACAGGAAGAGAAAACGCCCTCCAATCTGCATTAATAGGATGAACTAGAAAGCTTTTGAACTGCATTTTTTAATGTTTTTCTTAATTGCTGTTTGAATTTCATTGGAAATGTTTGAAATTGAATTCTGTGCTGGAAATATTTTCAAATTCAGCTTTGGTTACACTGAGGCAGGCATATTTTTATATACTATATACAGGTAAGCAATCTCTTCATTTGGATTTATATCTTTTGTAATGGTAAATATAAACATTAACCTCCAGTCAGGTCTTTTCTTTGGCCTTTCACTATACTATATATTACTATATATTAACTTGCAGAAGTTCTTTAAGATGCTCATGGCATTGGTAGTAGTCTTGGTTTGCAATGAATGACTGCCGCTCCAGTTTATTTGCATATTCATATATAGCTCCCAAACTAGAGACAAGAAGAATTCAGTGACACAGAACAAATCTTTGTAAAGAGAATCTAAATATGAGGAAAAACAATATTTATCTACATGGGGAATTTCTGAAATGTGTGTTATTATAAAAGTTAATTCCCCTTCTGAATAAATGATATTTGATTTTCATATTAGCATACTAGTTTGAACAGCTGCACAAAACTGCTCAAATAAAAAAAAATAAAATTTCAGATCCAAATTTTGCTTTCAGATTAACAGGTGCAGAAGATCCCAGGATATACGCTCCGTGTGGAGGAAATATTTTGTTTGGGATACATATCTATTAGATTTTCTATGCCTGAATACACATAGTAACAGTAAACTTTTATAAGTATAAGGTTTTCACAGATGTTACATTAAAATGATTAAGACAGAGAACTAACCCTCATGACTGGGCAATATGAGTACTTGTAACAAGCAAGTCACTGGACACATAAGCCTATGAGACAGCTTGTCCAGTGCTATCAAAGCAGGCTTTCATATTTCTATGTGTACGAGTATGTTTTAAAGAAAAGTTGATTGTTGCATTTGGCTGTTGAAGAGAGTAAAACTTTGGTGAACGTTGTCTGCCTTTCCTGTGTAGAGAAGGGAAATAGACCCATTTGGGGTGTGTGAAAGATTTAGCTCTAAAGATAAGAATTCCTCTTGAATTCCACTATTGATTCTTGGCTTCTGTAAAATGGTAATAGCCCTGTATATGTAATTTGTTACTAAGGATCATTGTTTAGAGTATATAATAGCACAGTATAACAGTATAACAATAATATCTATATGATATATAATACAATGAAATGCATTCTATTTTTTACTTTATTTTGTTGTTGTTATTGTTGTTAAAGATTGGCACCTGAGCTAACATCTGTTCCCAATCTTCTTATCTTTTTTTTCTTCTTCTTCTCCCCAAAGCCCCGCAGTACATAGCTGTATATTCTCGTTGTGAGTACCTCTGGCTGTGCTGTGTGGGACGCCACCTCAGCATGTCCTGATGAGCGGTGCCATGTCCACACCCAGGATCCGAACCCATGAAACCCTGGGCCATCGGGGCGGAGCATGTGAACCCAACCACTTGGCCCTGGGGCCGGCCTCTAAAATACATTTTAAATATAACTTATAAAATGAGTTAAATATATTGTTTATGCTTACTATAAATGCTTACATTTTGTGATTATTTAAGGGCTGTTTAAAAGTTTATGAATTTTACAAAACTTCGGTTTCATTCCGACTTTCTTTTTGTGCTTTGTTTCTTAAAAGTTGGCAAAGGTGACCAAGAAAAATATGAAACAATCCCCTGGATCAGAGGGGATGATTTTTTCACACTACTCTGCCCAACAATTTGGTAAGTGTTTGAGGTTATGCTCTTTTCTTCCCATGTCACCTCACCTGTTTCTCTCTGCTTGGCACCATTCTTAAATAATTTATTCTTTCATTCTCTCATTCGTTTATTCATCTTTTCAGCAAATGTTTATCAGATTGTGCTACTTGTCAGTCACTGTGCTTGACTGCAAGGATACGGAGATGAACAAGGCAGACAGGGACCTTGCTCGCACGGGCTTTCTATTTTGTGGAGAAGAGACAACTAAATAATTTAATTCCAGAGGATGTGAGAAATACAGGAGACAGGATTGTGCTGTGCTGTGGGAGGCACCTAAGTAGGTTTGGACAATTTGAGAAAAACTTTATTTCTTGTTCACATTCCCAAATTATTTGATCCTCTGTAAGTTTCTATTTCCTTAGACATCTCGGACTGTACTAATTTCCTATCGACACTGTAGTAAATTACCACTAATTTTTGGCTTAAAAAAACAGAACTGTATTCTCTTATAGTTCTGGAGGCCAGAAGTTCAAAATGGGCCCCAAAAGCTTGGCCAAAACTAAAGTATCAGCAAGGTCATACTCTCTAGGGAGGCTCTATGGAAGAATCTGTCTCCTTGCCTTTCCTAGCTTCTGGAGATGCATCCCTTGGATTCCTTGGCCCATGGCCCCTTCCTCCATCTTCAAAGCCAGCAGCATGCTCACATGCCATCTTCTCTTCTATAGTAAACTCCCTCTACCTCCTTCAAATGAACATGCTGGATTCCATTTAGAGTCAATCTGGATAAAGCAAGATAATCTCCCTAATTTAGGATCTTTAACTTAATCGCATCTTCCAAGTTCCCTTTGCCATGTAAAAAAGGATTTACAGGGGTCAGGGATTAGGACATGATATTTTGGCGGCTGTTATTCAGCCGACCACACTGGTCCATCAAAAATTAGTATTCATAAATAATTATCTAGCTATATAATCTAACAGAGTTCCTTTAATATATAATTAGATATTTTGCACTTATTTTTGGAAAAGAAGACCATTTTTTTTGAGGTATGAAATCTTTATGGTTCTAGTAAAGCAATAAAATTATATGTTATAATATTGTAAAGTGTTTTGTATGTAACTCAAGAAAGCTGGCTTACATTTATGTAATCAGTGGAGGTATAGTGATAGTCTGTGGACAGGATTTGAACCTCTGAATCTCCTCCCTGTTTCACACAGCAGTTGCAGCTCTCCTTGCCCATCTTAACCTGAGTCTCATGTGCATAGATATATCATTTCATGAAAAGAAAAAGAATTAATTACTCATTTGGCTTTGAAATGCTTATGTATCCAACTCTCTGGAGAACAAAGCTGTACCCAATCTGTACCATGAGGACTACCTTGACTTAAACAATGGTCTGGCCTTAGCAGCCTGCTCCTTAGTTCCTTTCTCTTGGGATCTTCCTCTAGGGTTGTGGATGTGGAGAACAATTCCTCTTCCAATAGGGAAAAGAAGCTACCAGCCACAAGGCATTCTAAGAAGGAGAGTATTTCAAGAGAAAAGTGATTCATAGAGCCAAGAGTATTTTTACCTGGGTCTGGCTATCTTTAAAATTCCTTTATTCTTTCCAACAGAAGCTTCACCTTCTAGTACAAAAGCCTAACCATGCTGATTCCATTGCTCATTGTTCTGTTTTTTCCCCCTGGACCTAGGTGAGGAGTGGAATGAGGTGGTGGGGAGAGAAAGTCTTGAGGACTTCGATAGACAGGATGTGTAGTCAAAACTTGTGAACACCTAGGGATAAAGTAGAATATAAAAAAAGTCACATGATGGAATCTAAAGTTTTTGAGTAGCAGGTGATAGAATAAAGAATGAGAGAGTGGTGATAATGCCTGCAGAAAGGGAGATAAGTGAATGGATAATTACTGAGTACCCATTATCTTCCAGAAAATCTGCTGAGTCCTTTTCCTTCAATGGTTCTGTTTGGGGAGTGAATTCCCTCTGCTGTAGAAAGAACTGAGGCTGAGAAAAGTTAACTGATTTTCCAAGGTAATTCACATAGTGAATGGCAGTGCTTGTATTTAAAGTCTAGTTTGTCTGAATCCAAAATCCATTGCCTTTTTGATATCCCACCCCCTTTCCGAGGTGCCTGTGTTTGTTATTTCATCACAGAATTACATGGAAGAGACTGGGAAGATGACTTTTCAAATGTCAAATCATTCTCCTATAAAGGGTTTTGCCACAGCTGTGGAAATATGGCCTTCGGGTGTATGATAGAATGTGAACCAGATCCACGGAAAATACATCTTGACTCTGCTCTTTTTTCTTTCCCTGCTGAGTTCCTCGCAGAAAATGAATGTCTATTGCTTTTCTGTTGATATTCACGGTGGTTTTTTTCCATAGGAGTATTTCACACAAGTGATGTTTCTTTCAAATTTGGGGTAGATTTTAATAGAGTTATTTCCAAAAGGGTTTGCTCTTCTTACTAACGTAACACAAGTAGGTATAAGTTAAATTAGTTTGGCTGCTGCCCAAATGTGATCAGCTATTAATGAATGATCTGCAGGTCTTCTTTTTTTAACTGAAAGATTGATTCTCTCATTCCCTTCCTGAAAATTAGAAAAGCTCTTCTGATTTCATTTGCATGTTGAGATTTCCATTATGACTGGTATTCAATTTAGCACACTAAAATATGAAGCAAATCTGTTCATTTAATCTGCTGATGCCTGAGCCAGTATCTGCAGCAAGAGATATCGTACCTTCGCGGGTGCATGTGCTCGAGAGCAATTGTTTGACTATAGCTCTTATTAATATAAATCAACATCTACAAAGAAAGCCTCTTCTATCCCTGCAATTCATATTTATATAAATAGAAAACTAATGGATTTTGAAAAGAGTCCAATAGGTTTGAGCTTCTAGAATTATCCCAAGAGTATAGACAGGATTGAAATATTTCAAGGTGTTTTGGAGTGGGTGTTGATAAAGTATTTCCATGTTTGCTGAGTGCCTCTGAGCTGGCAGATTCATACTAATAAAGGCAGAAGCCAGGAATACTTATAATCCACTTAATTAACTCAAGGCTGATTTAATGCCATGGTCCAGATGAACTCTAGATAGGGAGACATAATACATATAGCTCATTAAAAAATAATTTGGACTTCTCTAATCTATGTTTGCATAAAGTTCAGGTTCTTGTCCTGAAGGTATTAATTATTTTCTAATATTATTGTTGAAAAATGGATGCCCATGAAAAAATGGTAATTAGAAGAATGCTGGCTAACATAATTCAATTTCACATAACACACTCATGCCAATTTTACCATGAGATTCCTTTGTCTTGAGGAAATACCCTTTTAAAAGAGAGTTTTCATATAAAACGTTTGTGTAAATGAGATCCTGGCTGAGAGCCATTAAAAAAACAATAAACAAAATTAACCTATTTGTCTCTGTTTATATAAATTGGAAAGGTACTTGCTAAAGCCTTTGTGTTTCCATAGGGAACAAGTTATTTTTGCTTTGATCATATTTTAGAACACATTTTCTTAAGGATAGTATGTGTTATTTTGAGAAAATGTATGCAGAGAATTAAAAGAATCTGATTAACTCTTATCTTCAATGAAATCTCGTATGACATACTTCTGGAATTTTATGGTGAATTGCTAACAGTGAACAATTCTAGAAATCAACATTCTAGCAAGGAAGCTATAATAGCATCCTAAATAAGAAACAGCAACTTGAGCTGAATGTGCTACGGGAAGTTTTTCTTCTAATTTTATGCATAGTGTATTTAAAAAAATGTTTTCTCTGTCTATTCCATATGTATATATGAGGTGTATTTTATGTAAAGGCTCAGGTCAATGGCCCTGTCCCATATCCTTAATATCTATAAACAAAATAAGGAAAGATAGAGAAGTGGCCAGGGAAGAGATTACAAAGGAGAGGGCGTAGGGAGGCCAACAGCAACCATTCACCCCGCTGTTCTAGGCACTGTTGTAGGCGCACAATCCATTCTACCTGATCACATTGGAAGATTAGACTTTGACCCAATTGCTATTTGGCAGGATGTGAACAGCCAACTGAGCCAAGCCTGGCTTGCACTGTGTCCTATTCCAAATATTTATCTACCCTCTAAATTGCTGGGGCTTTTCTGAATTCTACTTCTTAATTCACCTATTGTTTTAGATTATTTCTATGCAGAAAAAAAATCCCTTAAAAATGGCAAATAGTATTTTTTTTCTATTTCCCTCAATTTCTTATTGTGGGACCTGCAGCTCCTCTCAAGGTTTTCCCAATTAATTTATGACCTCTGGCGTAACCTTTTTTTCTGCTTTTTGCTCTGGTTCTTGCTCCATATTTCTAAGATAATATGTGCTACCAAAATAGTGCCCACATAATCCTTCAAAGGAACTTTAAGGCTGCTGATGTTGTGATGGTCTCTTGATGATAATCACTGAAACTGAGTTGTGTCCATGATCTCCTGAACTGAGGCTGCTCTGCTGTGGCAAAGCTAAAGTTACCATTGATGCTGAAGAAGCTCCGTGTGACCATTCTTCTCTATGCTGAGGGACAGAGAAGCCCTTTTGCTCACCTTTGTGATGTGTTTGGATACGTGTCCCAGAGGGTAGCAGCTTCATGCTCCCAATATCTCATGGAGACTTTTTGAAAGTATCTTTTATTTTTTCTTGAAGCCAATTTCCCCAGAATACAGATGTGAGGCTAAGACTGGGTGAAAGAATAAAGCACCTGTTCGTAGCTGCCTCCTCCTTCTAACTTGAAACATCATTCTCAAGTTGAGCTGACATGGCTCGTTCTTCAGGATAAAATATTTTCTAGGTGGAGATGCCAATGAAATAAATTCCTAGTGGGCTGAACCCACTGGTTGTCCAGGAAGTTTCAATAACATCTGAATCTTTGTTTGAGTGCAGTTTGTGGCTAAGCTGAGAACAAGCTCTGCCTTTCTCTCCTCATGTGTAGTGTGAGTGCTGTAAAGCTGATGTACCATATCACATCTAATAGTTTTATGCCAGTTCCATTTAACTGGTGTTATTGTTATCAGGAAATGGGGCTAAGCCACGTAGAAAGTGGGGTATTTGAGTATGTTTTTATAAAATTTCTTCAGTGCACGTCGTTTAGAGACATTTCACGTTAGCTCAGGACATTTCTGACATTTTTAGGTTAGGTAGAGGATCCATACCCAACGTCCAGAGAGCGCTGGAGGGTATGGACGGAGCAGAGTTTAGTTGTCTGAGAGTTAATACTGCAACAAGGTATAGGGAGATGTCTAAGTGCTAAGACACAGGTACAGGGAAAATATCTAAGGTCAGAGCTGTGTGTACTTAATGTTGTGAAGACAGGAAGTGAAGAGCTAGAGGTACCATTCTGACTAACATGAGGCTTCTGAGACAAACAGAGGTTGTTGTCTGTAGAGCTCAGATAAGCAATTAATCAATATGGCAAAGGGTAGCTTTTAATAGTAACAGATAGGATTTTTGCTGGACAGTGACACATATGAGACTGTCAATAGTGATGAATATGAGCCAATGCATGCCGAGCACAGAGGGAAGCTTCGGATGAGGTCTCCTTGGCAACAATCGAAAGGAGGTCCTTCATCTAGAGTATTGAAGGCTGTTTTTGTTTGTTTGTTTGTTTTTTGTTTTTTCCCCCAAACACAAACTTATCTCATGAAAATGTTAATGGACCTTTCAAAAAAATAGATTTTTTATTTTAAATTAAAATTTAAAATAAAAAAGTTACATCTTTTGGGGAAAGACAAATCAACCTCAGGTTAAGAATATACATTTTCCATACCCAGAGATCAGATTTAGTCATGTAATAATGAAAATATATTTACCAAGTGGGGCTTTTAGAAGCTGCTGTGTCCAAAATGGAAGCTGCTTCTTCCATGAGGGAAAACGAGGCAGACAATAATTTCATTACAGGTAAAAATTTAAACCTCTTTGTATAGGTGGCATCCTCTTGTCTATATTTAACCCAAAAGAGGAAAAAGAAACTTTACCTTTTGTACTGTGTGTTGGTACTAGAAATATCTCAAAGCTTGCTTGGAAAATGAAACAAAATGTGTAAAAATATCCACTCTGTTCCAAGTATTATGCTAACACTATGGGAATAGAGAAGGTGAGAAGATATTTTGTAAAATGTGCTTACATTCTAATTTTGGAGAATGGCAGATTGTATCGGCCAAAGATGGCCACAACCATACCTCCCATCCTATATGCTATTCTGCGATGTGACTTTACCACTCTCTCGTTAAAATGTAAAGTCTGTTTGTCTACTCTTTGAATCTGAACAGGCCCCATAACTGCTTTGGCTAATAATATATTGTGGAAGTGATGCTCTGCATAGTTGGTGGTGAATGAATATCTGCTCAAACCAGCAAAAAGGCGATTCTGGGAGAAGTGAAAAATCACTTCTTTGAACATTCTATATTCCATGATGGGAGGTTTTCAAGGCAGGAAATATCAATTGGTTGAAATCTGAGAGTTACTAAAGAGCAAATACTGGTTGGGGAAAGTATGGTAGACAGAGACCATCTTCTTTCATTTGCGTTTTGGCTTGAATATTGCTTTTTTATGGCTAGTGGTTTAATATACTTTTTTTTTGATTTACATTAATGAACCAAGAGGAGGACTTTAGCATGTCTGAAAGAGCTGATATTATTTTAATGTAACATTTTTCTAGTAGGCTATGTACTGCTTGGGGATGTTGACCCGTGATGGAGCAATATCAGAGTTAACAGTGTATTGAGTAAGATGAAAGAGGCACAACAGATGAATATGATTCTGAGGGTTAAGAGCTCAAAGCCTTGATCCTGGCTAGATTCCAGAAAAAAATGGCTTGTAAATTCTTCCCACCACAAACACATGTCTCTTCTTTCTGCTTTCTCACTTTGTTATTAAGATACTTCTAGGTGGTAAGAAAGAAACATATTCAGTTCTCCACTCATGATGTGATTTCCTTGTAGGTTTACAGGAGAAGAAGGAAAGCCCAAGAAACTGCTTCAGCAACCGAATATCCACGCCTTGAGGATTTCTCTGTGTGTCCCCCAGAAAGTTTTAGTTGTTCTGTCAGAGGCAAGGGTTCATTGCTCCCTTTTCTAGTCACTCTGCTGTTGCATTTATTTTTCTGATTTTATTTGAGTCCACTTCTTGCTTTTCTATTTTTACCTCCTGGCTTCTGCTTACTCTTGATATCTACTTTCTCATAGTTCTTGCTTATTTATTTGTTTCTGTGAGTCTCTTAGATTCCTTTACTCTTTGGTCCTTCTCTACTTGGATTGGATAGTAGTTGTCAATTTTAGTATGACCTTGTAAGTTCAGAACACTCACATCAAGACACCATTCTGGTATTTCATGCAGCAGGAGACAATGAGTGTGGACAAAACTCAGAATCATGGTTAGCTCTCCAGAAACTCCATTCTGAAGTTCATTATTAATCATTCTCAGATGTACTCAGATATATTCTGACTTTAAAATATTATAACTGAGTATCTAGTTTGTGACAGGAAGGGTAGGAAGGAAAAAGACCCTTCACACAGGTGAAATTCTGAAGCCACAACATTACCTTTCTTCTGCTTTGCTTGCTGTCTGACCACTTACACAGAGGCCCTGAATGGTATTTGAATGTATATCATTTAAATGAATGTGCACAATTTGTTGAAGTCAATAAATAATTAATATGGTATACTGTCTATTAAAATTTATTTTAAATCTCTCACCTTCTTTTATGTGTGTTTCCTCATTGTTAACAATATCCTTGAGAGATCAAAAGGGTTATGTCTGAGGGTAGAACAAAATTTTTAATGATTGGCCAGTACTCCTCAAGGCAAGAATATTCTTATTTTAGCAGGTGGCTCATCTATTGTAAATTGTGCATTTGAAAGAATCAGGCCACAGCAGGGTAGGGTTGACATTCTTTCATGTTTTTGGTTCATCAGGTATAAGAAAATGAAGGACAGCATCAACACTTCCATGCTGTCATTATTGACAAATTCAGTACCATCTGGAGAGCTGGCTCTGGCAGTTACTCTGTAAGCCTGGCTAACCAAAGTCTTTTTATACATCTGGAGAGAGCTCTAAGAAGAAACTACTGATTGAAAAGGAGAGAGTGGCATATTTCCTGGAATATTGTTTAATAGAATTGAGAAGGATTTAAGCTTAGTCTATTTTCTTAAATCTGCATTATTTAATATCAGGAGACTATATTACATGCATCCTGGGTACACGTGTTATATTGTTTCCTTTTTAACCCAACTCTTTTCCTACCACCTGTCTCTGAGCTCATTCAGACATCAAATCTGTTACATGCTAGAATCTGGGGTTGAAAAGATGCATAAGAAGTTATCTATATAAGGGGAGAATAGTATAAAAAAAGGTGGAGACAGATGTATACCAGTAAGTGCATTGATGAGCTCCACACCTGTTATGATAAAGATCTACACAGAATGTAGGGAGGGTATAAAGGACGGAGTGAAAGGAACTCTGAGTCATTTAGGAGGGATTTCAGACAGGAGACAGTTTCTGAACCGAGATCTGACAGATATAGGGCCTCCACTGATTGAGAATTTATTAAATGCTATGTGCCAAACTAAGTGTTTAACCTACTGCTCTCATCATGCCCCATCAAAGTCTTAGGAGCTTGGTGTTGTTATATTTTTACACAAATAAATATATTATTATTCAGTTAAAGTGACCGTGTTAAAGAGTTTATTTCACATGCTGAAATTTACATCCTGGCAGTGTAGCCAGGATTCAGACTTGGCTCTTCCTCAGTCCAGAGTCTGTGTCTTTAATGATTACATTACATCAACTGGTGTGTGTGTGTGTTTGTGTGTGTGTGTTTATGTACGTGTGTGTATTTATGTGCGTGTATACCTCATTCAGATCAAATGTGGTATATGAGTAGAATCAGTCAGGCTTGTCAAAACAAGAGTAAATTATTCTAGATTAGTATTACTACAAGGACAACTGAGTGATAGGGAGAAGTAAGAATGGGCTGTATCACAAAGGGACTCACAGTTTATATCCTATTGGCCATGAGGTGCCATTGAAGATGTTTAAGTTGGCACATACCTATGAAACTATTTGTTTTAGAAAGATTCTTTTGGGGCAGGATACAATAGAAAGGCAAGTAGACAATTTTGGAGTTCAGGCATAAAAGGTGAGGTATGAATTAAGACTGAGGTGGCAGGAATAGAAAAGAGAAGATAGATAAGAGAAATATTAAAGTAGCAGTTATAGGACATGATGAAAGTTTGAAAATGCAGGGGTAAGGTAGGCAGGAAGAGAGCTATTTTTGTGGCTTCGTTGACCCAGTGCATGGTGGGATCAGTTATAGAGCATAGAGAATAAGGAATACAGGAGAAGAAATATGTCAGTAATGGTGTGGTGGAGAAGAATGATGAAATCAGTAATGAAAATGTTCAGTTTGAGAAATCTGAGAGCCATGTAGGCAGGTGAAATCGAGTTCAGGGTGGGTGAGGAGGTGAACTGGAGGAAGAGGTCTCATTATCAATGAGACCATGTAGAGCTGCTCCAAAGATCTGTGAGGTTATTTATCTAAGAACGGCCTTTGATATATCTACACAAGAGAATATGTTAGAAGTTAGTTAATGTGTGTATAGAAGATAGCTTAATTTCACAGGGTGTCTAAAGACTTAGAAATAAATAAGTCATGCCTCCTTCTGTGCTAGGGAGACATTCAAAGAGGAAGACTAAAAGTACGCTAATTGTACAAAGAGCCCAATTCTTCATCCCTCTCTGCATTCACATCCCTTTGCCATGTGACTTTAAAGTTACTCTTATTAAAAGGTGGAGTTTATTCTCTGCCCCATGATTCTAAGTTCAGCCTTGTAATTTGATTTGGCCAATGGGAAGTTAGCAGGAGCGATGAATGAGGAGGCTTGAAAATTCACTTGTGCAGTGACATTTCTGTTTTCACGCCTCTGCCTCTGCCATGAGAACACAACCAGCATGGCCTGCTGGAGGGAGGTGAGAGATGCGTAAAGCACAGCTGAGTTGCTCCAGCTAAAACCCGGTTAATCCAGAGGCATAAATTCCAAGCTGGCAGCCAGCAGAGCCTCAGATGTGCAGGTGAGCTCATCTGAGACTAGAATTATCTGGTTGAGCTCAGCCTAAACCATAAACCTGCAGACCTGTGAGCTAAATAAATGTTTCGTGCCGGAGGTCACTGAGGCTTTCTGTTTATTCAATTCACAGCATTATTGTGGCAACAGATAACTGATATAAGTAGAAAAAAGCTGAAACTGCTTTGTTATTAGATTTGTGGGAGTCACAGTGACTTGACAATAATCTTAATTCTCTAGTTTCCTCAACTAGACATGGTCATAGCCAAGAGTCATCACTGAGAGAACCTTCGCCAAATTTTGATGCTTTTGGATCCATCAAAGAACAAACAGATTCAATACAAACTATGAGATAGTTTTGTTTAAACAAAACAAAACAAACTGTCTGTCAAAGGATCATAGAGTCATAGTACCACATTCAGTCACAAGAGTGATTATGATTTGAGTGTTTTTTGAAGAAACACTTCAAATGATTTGCAATGCTTGCAAGGATTGACACCAAGTGTCTTCTCAACCATGTTGACCTTATTCTCTCTGAGCATAAACATGACTGTTTAGAAACCAGAGCACATATGTAGCACCCACAGCTAGATATATCCTCAATCTAAGATGCAATTTATAGCCTAAATTATGGGTATGGAGATGCTGGGAATTTCAAGAAAGATAAAGAATAAGATGACAGTATACTGGATAGTGCCAAGTGGGGAGTATTATGCTTACACGTATGTTGGTAAGCACTTTCTTTTTCCCATATTCACCATGCATTATTTTTTATTTAAAAAATTTTTGCCCTAATTGAGGATTAGGCATAGGCAACAGCTTTTCCTAGTTTCTTGTTGTTAGTGCTGACAAGTCCATTCCGACTCCTAGCGACCCTGTGTTCAGCAGTGTGGAACCCCGCTGGTCTTTTGCACGATCCTCTCATCATCCAGCGTTGTATCAGAAAATGCTCTGCTGCTATTCATAGGGCTTTCTGGCCAATTTTTTTGGAATTCTGTGGCCAGGTCCTTCTTCCTTCTTTCCTGGTACAAACCCACAAATTTTTGTATGTTGTTTTCTCAAAAAAAAAAAAAAAAAACCCAAAACAAAATGTGCACACATATTAAAAACAGTGGATATTGTAGGTGAAGGTACCATTTCATACATTCAGGTCTATGTCGATTGATATAGTTTCATATCATTATTTTTCTGTATTCTCCCATGTCCTTTTTTAACAAAAAGTCAGAAATGGAGCAAGTGAAAAGCTAAACGCCTACTCAGTGGTGTTGTACTGTTTCTTTTCTTCTTTCTCATTCTCCCTCCCTTCACTCATTCTCTGGCTCTCTGTCCCCTACAACCAAAGTATAAAAAGCATAGAGGACCCAACATATCACAAACAATGCACAAATGCTCATTGAAGACCTGACTGGGAAGCTTGTAAGTGTCATCATGTTCTTATTGTACCTCACCTTTCCCTTCAGTCCGAACTTCTAGGTTCCTCAATCATGCATTCTTAATTCAGCTGTATGTTCAGCCACATACAGTCTCTAATTCAGTTTTTCTCCTGTCACATTTCCCCAGGTTCCTCATGAATCTTGATGGTGTCAAGTATGGTAGTGTGAAAGGGTAGTGTTCTAGAAGTGAGAAGATATGACTTCTAGAGAGGATCACTACTGTCATGGGCAAGCCATTTTATCAACTTATTTAATTATTATGCTGTCTGTTTCTCTCTCTGAAGATAAGAGTAACAGTAACTATCATTTTATGATACTTAAAGGATTTCAAAGCCTTGAGTCAGTATCTCATTTGATTCCTTTGAACACTGAAATGGGCAGGATGGATATTATACTCTCCTGTCCACCCTCCTCCCTTGATATAAATGAGGAAAAGAAGACTGAAATAGTTTAAATGACGTGCACAAAGTCTCAGAATTTCTTGACAAAGTATGGGCCAAAATTCTGATACTGTCTCTGGCCCAGACTTCTTTCCATAATACCCTGATGCCTGTTGAAACTAAAATTGAAAATTTGAAAAATATTACAGATACTCTTCTCTTTTCTCTTCAGAACCTAGGTTATATTGTCGATATATAAAATACTGGATAAAATGGAACTTCCGGTCTGTCAGCCTCTCCTCACTGGTCAAGAGGAAAATAAGTTGGATGTGTAAATGTAGGTAGGAAGCAGCATCTATTGAGGATGGAAGAAAGTTCTTTTGAATCTCCAACACTTGCTAAGGGTGTCTTGTTTACACATGCTCTTGGGGAAGGGATATAGTGATATGCGGGTGATCATATCATCCAAACTGGGATACTTTTTGCGAATTAGGATACTAACTGGACTTGACACTGAGAAATAACAGGCATAAATTGGGACAGTCCTGGGCAAACTGGAATGTAGTCATTCTAGGGATTAGGAACTAAGGTCATCAGGAAAGCCCTGATGGTTTGTAGGAGTTGGTAAGCCTTAGGCTAGTAATTAGCATTTAACTTTGCCTTTCCTCCCAAGCTCCCCACACCTATCTTTTGGGAGAAAGATTCCAGAATGTAACTATCGGTTATTGTTCAAGCTCATATCTTGTCTGTTTTCTTCTTCCAAGTAGGTTATAAAAGAACCTGTTTTCAGCAGAGTGACCCTTCATTCTTATAGCATAAAACCATGTCATTAATTTGATCATTATGTAGTTGATACGAGGTCTACTTTTATTGATTACACAATTGACTCATACCTTTTCAAATTTATTATATTTTCTGGATAATCAAGGACCTTAATGGCTTTTTCTAATGTATCCTCCAAAATATGACTCTCAGTTTTTTCAAAATGCCTATTTTAACATCGTGAGTCTCTGGGTTCTTAGAGATAAGAAACTAATTGTTACGGGCTGAATTGTCCCCCTCCCCCAAATTCAAATATTAAAGCCCTAACCCTTGGTACCTCAGACTTTGACTGTATTTGCAGACAAGGTCCTTAAAGAGGTGATTAAGTGAAAATGATGTCTTTAGCATAAGCCCTAATCCAATCTGACAGCATCCTTGTAAGAAAAGGAAATTTAGACACGTGGAGAGATACCATAAATGTACCTGTGCACAGAGGAAAGACCGTGTGAGGATGCAGTGAGAAGGCCACCAGCTGCAAGCCAAGGAGAGAGGCCTCAGAATGCAACAACCCTACCAATACTTGATCTTGGGCTTTCATCCTCCAAGGCTGTGGGGAAAAACTTCCTGTTGTTTAAGTCAATCACTCTGTGGTATTTTGTTATAGCAGTCCCAGCAAACTAATACACTAATTAGCAGCCATTACTCGTTTACCAATTCCTATATGCTTTCTTCTCAGTTCTGTACATCCACAAACTCCTTCATAGCCTAATTGCTACAGAAACAATTCTTACTGTTCCACTCCATGTTTATCCTTGCAATGATATTAAAATATTCTCAGCAAGAGTAAAGTATCAGCAAATTCAAATATTTGTATATTAAACAGAAGGCCTTGAATGCTTACTATGGATCAGCCAATTTTCAGGCACTATGGAAGATCCCAAGATATATAATTAGGACTTTTAAATCATTAAAAATAACAATATCTAAGGATTAGGTATGTATAACTATTGCAACTACTTTTTCTGACACCCATTACTTGGCAAATGACAGTAATTTCTTTACGGCACTAAATTTTAAGAGGGAAAAAGAACCCTGTGTATCTAATGCAATGTTTATTTTAAAGTTAGATTTCAAAAAGCATTCTGAGGGGCCAGGCTGGTGGTGCAGTGGTTAAGTTTGCACATTCCACTTCAGTGGCCCAGGGTTAGCCAGTTCGGATCTCGGGTGCAGACCTACCCACTGTTTGTCAAGCCACGCTGTGGCAGGCGTCCCACATATAAAGTAGAGGGAGATGGGCACAGATGTTAGTTCAGGGCCAGTCTTCCTCAGCAAAAAGAGGAGGATTGGTGGCAGATGTTAGCTCAGGGCTAATCTTCCTCAAAAGAATTTAAAAAAAAGGTGTTCTGAGATGAATTTTCTTTAAATACAGAAATTATTAAATTTATTTAATGATTCATGTATAACAATTAATCTCTAGACGGTTTGTTTTTTTATATTTTACAAAGTCAAATACGAATCTAAAAGCCCTGGGTTCTGGATATTTTCATATGGTAGGTGCTTCCTAAATGTTCATTGAAAATATGAGCATTTTCTGTCCATTGGCATAGCGATAACAACAAAACCTTGATGAGGCTATCAAAGTCTTGGTGAAAATAGTTATTGTAAGCACTTTTTTTCCCCCCATTTAGCTCAAGATGACAAAATGATCCTTAAGTCTGTCTGATTTGGTAGTTTCAGGCATACAATGATTGTTTATCATAACCTTCTGTGGTGTTCTGCAACAGGCAAAGTAGGAGCTAATCCTTTGGTGGTCTAGGAGCACTTTAGCAACCACTGGATAAAAGTGACTTTCTAAGTTGATGTTCTTTCTTATTAACAAATGTCAGAAATTGAGATAAGGAGGGAGCTTGAGGTTGGAATTTTCCTCCCATAGGAACACATCTATTAGCTTTTACGGGTTTAGCACACTTTTAATATTTTAATGAAGGCTTTTTATGTGCCTATGCTACTTAATATTCCAAATTAAGGTCTATTCTCCTCCTGATATGCACATGTAACTCCCATTATGCACCATCAAGAGGAATGTGGTAGAAAAGCCTCTATCTGCATGGAACAGCACATGCCTTAAGCGCAGAGGGTCAACAATTGCGCTTTTCCTAAGCTAAGGCTCCTTAACGAGAGCCTCAGTGCTTTAGTAAAAGTGTTTTCCATTTTAGTCAAAGCACCAGAGTTGGATAATGATAATTTTCAATATGTCCTCAGTCAAAAATAATTTCTTAGTTATTCTAACGTCATTCTCCACTTCCAAAGGAACAACGCATACAATCCGTGATGTGAGGGTTATGTCTGGATTTTCAGAAAGGCACAGATTTAAACTTTAACAGTTAACATAACTTGATCAACTGCCATTCTTTCCATTTAGACCCTAATGACCTGAATTCATTAGTTTCTTTACTAAGGATTGCTGATCTACCATTAGGAGGGAGAGAGAAAAAATCTAGAAGGAAATTCCTCAGCTTCTAATACTTAATTAAACAAAAAAATAACTATGGACAAGAATTACTTATTTAAGGAAAAAAATTCAGCAATATACTGCAATTTCTAGGAATGAACAAAAGAATATACTTGTGGCAAAATACTGCTTGAGTAAATCTGATCCTTAGGAAACTTCCCAGACATTTTTCTTTGCCTGCCAGGCAAATAACCAGAAATTTTTCTCTGTCTAATATTCTATCCATTTAATGACATTAGCATGGTACTGAGAGAACTGCGTCTATCCATTATTGTGAAAAGGGAAAGTATCTGGATCTTTTATCCACAGAAATCACACACCTTATTTAAGAGTAATTAAGGAAGAGGCATAAACATCCACCTCTTCCTTAAGATATGTTGAATTCACATAGTCTCTAGACTAAAGTTAATCATAGATAAAACTGATGAAGATGACAACTAGTGATGTAGTTTAGAGACTCTAAGCTAAAGCTAAATATTTTGAAATCAAATTGTATCCCCACAAGTACGCCATTGGTGCATCATTGTTTTAAGTTAAGGCACTGCTCATGAGTGCCCTAAAGGCCAAAAGTGAAAGGGACCCAGGAGATTACAAAGCATGTACCCTTGATTTCATAATTAGGAAGTTGGAGGCTTACTGGTTTATAATGAGTTATCACCTATTAATGCGTTACTGTGAATTTTATCAGTTACTTTACAAATGATAACTGGCTGTAAAAGTTTTGTTAGTGGAGAGGTTGTTCAGAAGTCCAAAGAAACAGCTACTGCCTTGGGATGAGTTCCAGTTATCTACTCCTGAGTAACAAACTACCGCAAAACTTATTAGTACAAAGCTACAACCATTTTGTTATACTTGTAGAGTGATTCAGTGACAGGGAGTGATTCAAAGGGCTAAAGACTGCAACAGTTTGGGCTGGAGGATCTCCTTTCAAGATTCTTCACTCACGTATCTGTCACCTAGACTGGGATGACAGAAGAATGGGCTTAGCTAAGAATGTCGATTGGGGGATCTACCAGACTCCACTCCAGCATGGCAGTCTTCTAACAGTTAGACTTGTTACACGGTTGCTCAGGGCTTCAAGAGCAAGTGGTACAGTAAAGAGGATGGAAATTCCAGAGATTTTTTTATGACCCAGCTTTGGAAGTCAAATACCGTATTGTATTTGTCAAAGCATACATAACCTTCCCCAGATTCAAGGGGAGGGGACATGGATCCCACCTATCAATGGGAGGAGTGTCAAAGAATTTATGGTTGTGTTTTAAAACTGTATCGGAGTGGGATGGAGTGGAGAAAGAAGGCAGGGAGATAGTTCAATCTCCAGATAAGCAGTGACATTGATCATAAGCTTTCTCTATTGCTGCCTCTAGCTGTTAAACATCATTTTTCATTTAGAAGAAATAAAGGAAAAGAAAAAAGAAATATCAAGGAGACGGGATCTCTGTCTTTAATTTAAAAATTTGTTGTAGTTTTTGTTAAATAATGTTTTGTCCCAGGGCTTATGTAGAAAACTGGGATCTGGTCTGTTTATGACAACCAGAGGAAATGACATGAAAATGACCATTTAGGATAGGAAAAGGGTGAAAATTTAGTCCATAGAGATTTTTTAAGAACTATAACTGGAGACATCTTGCCTAAAGGTTTTACATTGATACAGGTGAAAATTGGGCAGATGATATACTTTTTGCCTATTGGACTTGAAACTTTCTTTTAGCCTTGCCTTTCCATTTCTTTCTACTATAAACATGCAAGGTTATAAATCTTATAGTAAGACAAAGTAAATTGGCATAGCTATTTAAAGAGAATGACTGATGAATGGGACAAAGGAATCGATTTAATTAGTTAGAATGAATTCTTCAACCTAGTCAAGATTTCTTTTATTACTTGCTTAAATGAGTTTGGTTGCTCCATTGGCAATATCTGCTGAACTAGGCAGGTTTCCTGAAGTAGGGCCTATAGTGAGGGTCATTTAAACGGTCAGAAAAAGGCTTGAATAAAAAATTTTGCAGTTTAAATTTTATGGCTCATATTAGGTAATCCAAAGTCTTTGAAACTGAAATGGGTCACATGTTCTTTGAGGGAGGGTTAAGCTAGAGAGCTAGAGGCAGCCATCTTTTGTTATAAATATGAATAAGCAGTATAAAATAGCTTAAATTGGGGAAGAATCACTCATTCAAAACCAATCTAGGCACTTGAGATGTATTTGTGACCAAAACATATTAAAATACCTGTTATTGTAGATCTTATGTCTCAGTGAGAAGAGGTGGACAAATACACATAATATAAGTAAATCAAATTGCAGATTAGAAGGCAATAATTACCGTGGATAAAAACATAGAACAGGTGGAGGTGATCAAGAGTGTAGGGTGGGGAGAGTTGCAATTTTAAAAAGGGTAGTAAGAGGAGGCCTCAGGGAGAAGGTGGTATTTATGTAAAGACTTGATAGAGATGAGGAAGTGAGTCACAAGACTGTCTTGAAAAAGAATGTTCCAGACAGATAAACCAGTGGCTGAAAATGCCCCATGATGAAGTGTGCCTGGTATATGTGAGGAATTACAAAGAGATGAGCGAAGCTTGAGTAGAATGAACAAGGGAGAAAGGAGTAAACAATGAAGTTAGAAAAGTAATGGAAATGATGGTTCATGTAGGTCTCTGCAGACTTTCACCTACTGTATCACGAATGATAAGAATAAAAGCCTACTGATAAGCTAGGGAGATGTTGCAAAAATCCACACAAGGAAATAATGGTGGATAAGACCAGGTGATAGCAATGGAATTATTGAGAAGTGGTTTGACTCTGGATATAGTCTTAAGGCAGAGCCAAAAGGATTTCCTGATGGATGGGACAGGGTTTGTGAGAGAAAGAGAGATGTATAAAAGACTATTTCAAGGGGAGTGGCATCAGCAACATGGTGGAGTGAGCTGTTCCTTTTATTTCTCCCCCTTTTGAACTACAGCTAAATGGACATTCATTGACCAACAAAGGAAGCCCATACAGCACAGAAGGACACCTGAGAGACATACACAGCTATACATCTGAGGCTGGATTGGCTGGCCCTCCAGAAAGTGGTGGAGATAGGTGAGTACTCCTCACCCTCCCCTAGTAGCTCTGTGCACATGCACAAAACACTTTTCAGCCTGGCACAAACACTCTGAATGTTGAAACATGCCCCAGGGTGACTGTAGAAAGAGACGGCGGCAACCCTTAGCCCACTCATGATCGCTTTCCCTGCAGGAGAGAGCCCACTGTGTCCCTGTGGCCCCAAGGAGTGGCTCACCCACCAAGCACAGTTCATACAAGTGCCTGAACACTCTCCAGGCTGGTGCAAGCACCCACAGTACCCACCCCTCCCCAGCTTCCAGCAGGATGGGTGTGACCAGAAAGTCTAGTCCTGCTTCCCCATAGTAGTAACAAGTGGAATCTGTGACCTAATACTATCAGAAATGCCCTGACAAAAGATTAGTTCATCAATCTCTGTGAGAAACTGCAACAGCAAATCAGACCAGAAGGAAAATGACAATTCTCCAGAACCCAAGCCTGAAGGCACAGAAAGTAACTACCAAAATGACAAAGAATTCAAAATAGCTGTCATAGAGAAACTCAATGATGTACAAGAGAACACAGAAAAACAGTAAAATGAGCTCACGAATAAAATGAATCTGTTCACCGAAGGGATTGAAACTATAAACAAATCAAGTAGGGAGCTGCCCTGTGACGAAGTGGTTAAAGTTCCATGTGCTCTGCTTTGGCAGCATGGGTTCATGGGTTCAGATCCTGGATGTGGACCTACTCTACTCATCAGCCATGCTGTGGAGGCTTGCCACATATAAAGTAGAGTGAGATCAGCACTGATGTTTGGTCAGGGCTAATCTTCCTCAAGCAGAAAGAAAAAGAAGGAGGATTGGCAATGGATGTTTGTTCAGGGTGAATCTTCCTCAACCCCCCTCCCCCCAAAAAAATCAAGCAGAAATTCTGGATATGAAAAACACAATTAATGAAATAAAAAATAATCTAGAATCCTTAAGAAATAGAGCTAACGTTATGGAGGAAAGAATTAGTGATTTAGAGGATAAAAATATAGACATTCTACAGGTGGAGGAGGAGGTAGAACTAAGATTTTTTTAAAATGGTGGAATTCTTTGAGAAATATCTGACTCAATTAGGAAAAGCCACAGAAGGATTACAGATGTTCCAGAAGGAGAAGAGAGTGAGAAAGGAGCAGAGAGCTTGTTCAAAGAAATAATAGCTGGGCACTTCCCAAACCTGGGGAAGGAATCAGACTGACAATTACTCAAAGCTAATAAAATTCCTAATTACATCAATGCTAAAAGACCTTCTCCAAGGCATATAATAGTAAAACTGGCAAAAGCCAACAACAAACAAAAACTATTAAGGGCAGCAAGAAGGAGAAAATAACCTGCAAAGAAAACTCTAACAGGCTTCAGTGGACTTCTTGGCAGAAACCCTAAAGGCTGGGGGATAATAGAATGATATATTCAAAATACTAAAGGACAAAAACTTTCAGCGAAGAATACTCTATCCAGCAAAACTTTTCTTCAAATATGATGGAGAAATAAAAGGTTTCCCAGATAAACAAAAGCTGAGGGAGATCTTTGTTACTAGACTTCCTATACAATAAATGATTGAAGAATCCCTCACACTGGACATAAAAAGGCAAAGGTCTACAAAGCTTTGAGCAAGGCAATAAATTAACAGAAAAAATCAGAAAACTGCAGCTCTCTGTCAGAACAGGGCGGCAAATACTCAATTATAACTTAAAAGATAAAGGGAAAGAAAGCATCAAAAGTAACTATAAACACTTTAATTCAGTCACAAACTCACAACATTAAAAACAGAATAATTTGTAACAGCAATAACTCAGGAGGGGAAGAGAAAAGGGATGGAACCTCCTTAGCTTAATGGATATAAGAGGCTATGAGAAAATGGACGATTTTATTTACAAGATCTTTTATATAAACCTCATAGTAACTACTAAACAAAAAATCAGACCAGGGCCAAAATTCACAAAAAGAGAGAAGACTGAGAAAACCTCCTCAGAAAACCACCCAAATGAAATGGCAGTTAGAAATACAAAGGAAGAGAAACAGTGGAAACATAGAACAACAAGAAAACAAGAAATAAAATGCCAGTATTAAGCCCTCATATATCAATAATCACTCTAAATGTAAATGGATTGAATTTTACAATCAAAAGACACAGAGTAGATAAATGGATTAAAAAATAAGACCTAAAAATATGCTGTATTCAGGAAACACATCTCAGCTCTAAAGACAAACATAGGCTCAGAGTGAATGGACGGAAGACAATACTCCAAGCTAATGGCCAACAAAAGTAAGTAAGTGTTGCTATGCTTATATCAGACAAAGTAGACTTCAAGATAAAAAAAAGACAATGAGAGACAAAGCAAGGCAGTATATAATGATAAAAGGGACATTCCACCAAGGAGACAAAACACTTAATAATATATATGCACCTAACACAGGGGTACCAAAGTACATAAAACAGTTATTAACAGATCTAAAGGGAGAAGTTAACATTGACACAATAACAGTAGGGGACCTCAACACCCTACTTACATCAATGGACAGATCATCTACACAAAAAGTCAACAAGGAAATAGTAGATTTAAATGAAACATTTGATGAGATGGACTTAATAGACATAGAGAGAGAATTCCATCCAAAAACAGCAGAATACACATTCTTCTCAAGTGCACATGGATCATTTTCAAAGATAGACCATATCTTGGGAAACAAGGCAAGCAAAACAATAGATTTAAGACTGAAATCATCTCAACCATCTTTTCTGACCACAATGCTGTGAAACCAGAACTCAGCTACAAGAAAAGAACTGGAAAAGTCAAAAATATGTGGAGACTATAAACAACATGTTACTGAACAACTGTTGGATCAATGAAGAAATCAAAGGAGAAGTCTACCAAACATTCAAAGATGATTTAATATCTATCCTTCTCAAACTATTTCAAAATATTGAAGACGATGGAATGCTTCCTAACTCATTCTGTGAGGTGAACATCACCCTGATCCCAAAAACAAACAAGGACAAGACAAAGAAGGAAAATTACATGCCAATATTGCTGATGAAGATAGATGCAAAAATTCTCAATAAAATATTGGCAAACTGAGTACAGCAATACGTTAAAGGGATCGTAGCCCATAATCAAGTGGGATTTATTCCAGGGATGCATGGATGGTTCAACATCTGCAAATCAATCAATGTGATAGACCACATTAATAAAATGAGGACTAATAATCACATGATCATCTCAATGGATGCAGAGAAAGCATTTCACAAGATCCAACACTCATTCATGATAAAAACTCTAAATAAAATGGGTATAGAAGTAAAGTGCCTCAACAAAATAAAGGCAGTATGTGACAAACCCACAGCCAACATCATACTTAATGGCGAAATACTGAAATCCATCCCTCAGAGAACAGGAACAAGACAAGGGTGCCCTCTCTCATCACTCCTATTCAACATAGTACTGGAGGTTTTGGCCAGAGCAATCAGGCAAGAAAAAGAAATAAAAGGAATCTAAATGGGAAAAGAAGCAGTGAAATTCTTGCTGTTTGCAGATGATGTGATTCTATATAAGGAAAATCCTAAAGAATCCATCAGAAAACTATTAGAAATAATGAACAACCACATGAAAACTGCAGGGTACAAAATCCATTTTAAAAAATCAGTTGCATTTCTATACACTGACAATGAACTAGCAGAAAGAGAAATCAAGGATACAACCACATTTAGACTCACAGCAAAGAGACTAAAATATCTAGGAAGAAACTTAACCAAAGAAGTGAAGGATTACACACTGAAAACTTAAGACATTATTGAAGGAAATTGAAGAAGACATGAAGAAACGGAAAGATATTCCATGCTCAGTGTTGAAAGAATAAACATAGTTAAAATGTCCATACTACCTAAAGGAATCTACAGATTCAATATGATCTCGATCAGAATCCCAATGACATTCTTCATAGAAATAGAACAAAGAATCCTAAAACTTATATGGAATGACAAAAGACCCCAAATAGCCAAAGCAACCCTGATAAAAAAGAACGAAGCTGGAGGCATCACAATCCCTGACTTCAAAACATACTGCAAAGCTATAGCAACCAAAACAGCACGGCACTGGCACAAAAACAGACACAGAAATCAATGGAACAGAATTGAAAGCCCAGAAATAAAACCATACATCTATGGACAGTTAATCTTTGACAAAGGAGCCAAGAACATACAATGGAGAAAGCAAAGTCTCTTAAATAAACAGTGTTGGGAAAACTGGACAGTCACATGCAGAAGAATGAAAGTAGACCATTATCTTTCACCATACACAAAAATTAACTCAAAATGGATTGAAGACTTCAATGTAAGACCTTAAACCATAAAACTCTTAGAAGAAAATATAAGCAGTACACTATTTGACATTGGTCTTAGCAGCATTTTTTCTTTTTGTGTGTGTGTGGGAGGAAGATTGGCCCAGAGCTAACATCTGCTGCCAATCTTTCTCTTTTTGCTTGAGGAAAATTGTCACTGAGCTAACATCTGTGCCAATCTTCCTCTATTTTATGTGGGATGCCATCACAGCATAGCTTGACAAGCAGTGCTAGGTCTGCCCCCGGGACCAAACTGTGAACCCAGGCTGCCAAAGTGGAGTGCGTGAACTTAATCACTATGCCACCGGCCCGTCCCTGCATCTTTTCAAGTACCGTGTCTACTCAGGCAAGAGAAACAAAAGAAAATGTTAACAAATGGGACTGCATCAGACTAAAAAGCTTCTGCAAAGCAAAGGCAATCATGAACAAAATGAAAAGACAACCCACCAACTGGGAGAAAATATTTGCAAATCATTTATACAATAAGGGGTTGCTCTCAAAAATACGTAAAGAATTCATACAACTTAACTACCAAAAAGCAAACAACATGATCAGAAAATGGGCAGATATTTTTCCAAAGAAGGATATACAGATGGCCAAAAGACGTGTGAAACGATGTTCAACATCACTATTTATTAGGGAAATGCAAATCAAAACTACAATGAGATATCACCTTATACCAGTTAGAATGGCTATAATTACCAAGACAAAAACCAGCAAATATTGGAGAGGATGTGGAGAAAAGGGAAGCTTCATACACTGCTGGTAGGAATACAAACTGGTGCAGCCACTATGGAAAACAGTAAGGAGATTTCTCAAAAAATTCAAAATAGAAATGCCATATGATCCAGCCATCCTACTACTGGGTATTTAGCCAAAGGACTTGAAATCAATGATCCAAATAGATTTCGGCACCCCTATGTTCATTGCAGCATTATTCACAATAGCCAAGATGTGGATCAATGCACGTGCCCTTCTATGGATGAATAGATAAAGAAAATGTGCATACATATACAATGGAATAGCACTCAGCCATAAAAAAAGACAAAATTGTCCCATTTGCAACAACATGGATGGACCCTGAGGATATGATGTTAATGAAATAAGCTAGACAGAGAAAGACAAATACTGCATGATTTCACTCGTATGTGGACGATAACAAATACTTGGATAAAGAGAACACATTAGTAGTTACCAGAGGGGAAGGGGCTCGGAGATTCGGTGAAAGGGGTAAAGGGGTGTATATGTATGGTGATGGATAAAAATTAGACTACTGGTGGTGATAGCAATGAAATCTATTCAGAAATTGATGAATAATAATGTACACCCCAAATTACATAATGTTATAGACCATTATGATCTCAATAAAATTTCTGGGGGGGAAAAAAGACTATTTCAAGTTATTGGCCTGAGCAACGGCAAGGATGGCGTTCTTACTGCTGGGATAGAAAAGAGTAATTTTGGGTGGATGATCAGTTCAGTTTTGGGCATGGCACGTTTGAAAAGTCTGTTAAACTTTCCAGCAGTTGGTTACATAGGTCTGGAACACTGAAGAGAAGACTCAGTCGGATAAGTCAATTTATGAGTCCTTGTCAAATAAGTGGCATTTAAAAGTACAAGGTTGGGGGGCTGGCCTGGTGGTGCAGTGGTTAAGTGTGCACGTTCTGCTTTGGTGGCCTGGGGTTTGCCGGTTTGGATCCAAGGTGTGGACATGGCACTGCTTGGCAAGCCATGCTGTGGTAGGTGTCCTGCATATAAAGTAGAGGAAGATGGACACAGATGTTAGCTCAGGGTCAGTCTTCCTCAACAAAAAGAGGAGGATTGGTGGCAGATGTTAGCTCAGGGCTAATCTTCCTCAAAAAAAAAAAAAAAAAGTCACGAGGTTGGACAGGCTTTCCAAAGAAATGAGTGCGTATAAAGAGGAGGAGGTGCTCAGTGATTGAACCTTGGAAAATCCAAAATTAGGAGGTTGATTCAAAGAGACAGTGCTGCATGTGCAAAGTACAGAGCGATTGCCCTGTATAAAATAGACTATTTTGGGTAGGAAAAACTTCATGGGTGAAATAACATTTGAATTGCGCCCTAAGAGTAGGAGGGATTTTGAATGTGTAAAATGGTGAGGAAGTGTTACATTATAGTAAAAAAGAATAGGATGAGGAAAATATGAATAAAGAATAGTAAGTATTTCATTTTGACTGTTAATAGTATATATCAAGGTTTAGTAATAGGTTACATAGATAATATAAACACTCTATACACTAATTAAAGGTAATTAATATATATATGGTATAGTTCACTCATTCCTCAGTGATGGTTAATTTTATGTGTCAAATTGACTGCATCATGAGGTATCCAGAAATTTAGTCAAATGTTATTCAGGATGTTTCTGCGAGGGTGTTTTTAGGTGAGATTAACATTTGAATTGACATACTGATTAAAGTAGATTTCCCTCCCTAATGTGGGTGGGTCTCATGCAGTCAGTTGAAGAGGTTGAATAGAACCAAAAGGCTAACCTTCCTGAAAATAAGGGGGAACTCCTTCTGTCTGACTGCCTTGAGCTATGACATTGGTTTCTTTCCAGTCTTTGGGCTGGAACTACATCATTGGCTTTCCTGGTTGTCAGGCCTTCATACTTGAACTGGCACTACACCATCAGCTCCCCTGGGTCTCCAGCTTTGCCAACTGCAGATCTCGGGACTTATCAGCCTCCATAACTGTGTGCGCCGATTCCTCATAATCAGTCAGTCTCTCTCTTTCTCTCTTTACACACACACACACATTCTATTGGTTCTGTTTCTCTGGAGAACTCTAACTAATACACTTACTAAGAAATTGGGGGAATTATTAAACAGGTGTGATCAAAGTAAAAAAGAACAAGTTGGTCCAGTAAAATGTGGCCTTGTCCTAGTTGGTAATTTTTAATGCTATATCAAGACTTATATCAACAGCTGGGAACTGCTAGTCTTTCATTCTGTAATTGCACGAAGCTTGCACTTCAAGCCTGGCTGTTGCTACAGCTCCAGCTCTTCCTTTAACTCACGTTCTACTGTGCTAAATTGTGTAGTGCTGAAATAAAAGAAGTTTTGCTCTCTTTCAATGTGCAGCCTATCTGATACCTTCTGCTACTGACAGACTTGTTTTTCTCTAGGTCATTTTGAGCCCCAGCACTCTGCTATCTATGTTGTACTGTGGTGGCACACAGGGTATTGTAGGTAACTCCTATCTTATTTATTTTTTTGTCTACTCCCCGACTATTCCTAGCATATAAGCATTATTAGTTGTCTGTTTTATTCATTACTATGTACCCATCGCCTAAAACAGTGCCTGGAACATAGGAAGTACTCAATATTTGCTGAATAAACAATTGACTGACTAAATGAATGAATGTAGGGGATAGTGCTTTCAAGTTAGATGCAGTCTGATAAAAGTTCTCATACTGTGAAGCTATCTTTAACCCTAAACTACTTCAATATTTTCACAATTAAATATTTCCCCAGGAGGTAACAATCATGGTTCCATTTAAAAGTTTTATATCCACTTTTGTGAGATCTTGGAAATTAAGAAAAGATTAATGTGTTTAAGTTGTATGTTCCAAAGGAAAAAAACAGAATTAAGAAGAGATTTGAAAAGATGTTATAAAGAATATTTGAATAAAAGTGAGATATTTATGCCAATGTTGACAAAACCTATGGACACAGTGTAACAGGCAGGGGATGGTGGCAGTAGAGTGAAATGGAGTATATGGGATGGGTGTGAAGTATTGTGGTGGGAGAATCCACAGGGCCTCCCAACTGACTATAGGCAGGAGGCAAGGTGTGTGAACTAAAAAAATGAAACCCTGAAGTTTCAAGTGTGCATGAGTGGGGAAAACGGTCAAGCCACTAGAGGAAAGACGGACTGTAAAAGGAGAAGTTATTTTAACTAGGAATCTGAGAAGTTCAACTTTGTGAATCTGGCCTTTGAGATTTTCTTATGGTCTCAAAGCAGATTAAGTAAATAGGTTGCCAGAAGTGAGGATGAAGAAATAAGGTAATAGATGTCAACTTGCTGGTGGACTACAGAGAAATAATTTTGAAAGCATTGAAATTTTGTGAGGGATGGCTAAGAGAAAAAAAAACAGAAAAAGGAGGAGATTGGGGGAACGGGATGAGAACACAGATTTTGGAAGGTGGGTTGAGGAAAAGGAACCGGTAAAGAAGACAAGAGAAGAAATAGCTGTAGAAGGTCAGAGGAACATGAGAAAGGGACAGGGGCAGGCAGTCATAATCAGAGAGAGTCTCCAGTGGACACTCAAAGGTCGTGGGAGAGGATGAAGAAAACATATTTGAGTTGACGACTAAGTTATTGTTAAACTTTGGAAGAACAAGATAAATTCTCTGGTAAGGATTAAAAGGGAATAAAGAGCAAATGGCAAGAAAAGAGAAAAAAGTAAAAGGTGGAGCAGACTAGGTTTCAGAGCAATTCAGCTGTAAATAATGCTGGAGGTACGCACAAGAAAGCACTCGTTGAGTCCAAGTAATTTTATTTTTAAATTTTATTTTATATTTTGTTTTATTGAGAACACTTAAAATGCGACTGACTTCCTTAACAAATTTTTAAGCGTACAATACAGTATTGTTGACTGTTGCTACAATGCATAAAGCAGATCTCTCGAACTTATCTTGCTTAACTGAAACTACATTTGAATCTGTGCTATAATAGCTGGAATATTTTAGGGCCTTTTGATTTCTTGGTCTATAAATTCTTTTGTCTCAAGGAAGCCTGTTTCTCTAGTTTCAATCAATTGTGCTTCTCTTTAGTCAATTTACAGGATAGCACTGCAGAATCCATCTAAATAGACAAAATGTACAAGAGTTCATTAAGGAAAGTATTGATGAAAATGTGATTTGTTTCTGAATCTTATCAACCGAAATGAACATTAATCCAAGATCTTGCAAGACAGCAGACCAACACATCTGTTTCCTGGTTTCCAAATCATATTTGTTTTTGAAATGCATTCCTAAGACTTTATTTGACTCAATGAAGCTGTCTTTTTTAAAAAAAACAATTATCTTTATTGCAGTATAATTATCTAAAGTTGTAAAATATTTAAAGTGTACATTGTGTTGATTTGATATACGTATGCATTGTGAAAGGATTCCTCTCAATCAACGCAACTGTCTTGATGGTATTATCTATAAATTGTTTTGTTATGTGAGAGAATATACTCATATTCTCAAGGATATAGTATTGTGGTGTGTTATTGAAGTATAATAGAGGCTGAGGCCTCCAATAGGTAATTCAGCTTCTACAGGGTGACTTACCATACATCTGCCTACATGGAGAAGGGAATCTTTTTCTAGATAATAACTATTCTAAGATGTTATTTTTCATTCATTCATCAAAGTAAGTGTAAGCAAATATTTGTTGTTCAAACTTTAGTTTTTTAGAACCTTTACAATTTTCGAGTAACGTCTGGAAGATATTTCTTAATGTTAAATAAAAGTGTCGGAAAGAAGCTTGCATATTTATGACCTAAGCTGGAAGCTGAGGAATTGTTACACTCTTTCCATTGTTATGAGTAATACCGTACAATGAAGTGAGGAGTCACCACTGAATGAGCAATCTCAATGAGTAATGTCATCCCATAGCTGACATATTCAGCTTTTTCAGCTTTCCAATTTGCTATAAGCTCAATGAAATTTTTTCATATGACTTCTGTCAAAAAAAAAAGTAGAATGACCTTATCAAATCTTGGCACAGCAAGAATTTGAGGTATTGTTATCTTTTTGATTGTTATTGTAGTGAATGAATGACAGAAATAGTAGATGTTGTCATGACTGCTATTTCTTTGCTTTTGAGTTTAGGAAATTCTTTTAATTGCGTTATTTTAGCTGAGCGTTTTGTATATAATGTTTATACAAGCGACTTCTAGAAACACATTCAGGAAATTTTCAAGTCATTATTAATGAACAATGCTTTGGAAAGATACAGATATTTGATGTGAATTCTCATGAATAACCTTAGTTTTTATCCTAATTAAATAAACAGGCAAATATTAAAGGATATATTAGCTTTATTTTTTTAGCCCTCAAAAATCTATGGATATTCACGGACTTTATGAGAACTTATGTTCATGAAAAGATACCTTAAAATCTGCAATTTAAATTGATATTTTCATAGAAACTATGTTACCATAGAAAGTAACTTTCTTGACTGAAAACTTGATGCCTAACTTCTAGAAGAAATGATCACTGACATCATAGTTAACCAACTAAAAATAACATGATCTATACTTTACATGAATGACTTCCTAAGGAGCACACACATCAGTTAAATAGGATGATGCAATCGTTAATATTGCACTTAATTAATGAATTGAATAATCAATGGCAGTGGATGTGCAGGATATCAAGGACAAAAGGTGGGAACAGGAGGAAACAGCCAGAGTTCCTCTGGGAGTGAAAGCCAGTAGATAGAAAGTTTCCACGAGAGAGCCAGGATTTGGCAAGGCTCCTTGGCAGAAGTATATGGTCATGACAATTTTTAAATGACTCCTGGTGGTGTCTCTAATATTTTAAATAGTTTTGAACTTTGCACCCATTATATTGTAGATATGTATACATTTTGGAAAAGAAATCATGGCATTTTTATTTGTTTGTATGTCTGTACCTATGCCCTTTATCTTTACTTCAAAGATTTAAATTTTTTCCATCTATTTTTTTAACTTAACAATATGTTTCCAGATTCTTCCATATTGCTCTAAGTAATTCAGTTCATTGCTTCTACATGCTGCTTAATATATTATGGTATGTATTTAATACCTTTCACTCTTGCTTCCATGAGTGTAATTCGAGTGGGAGATGAGAATTTCTTTACCACAGTGAATTCCTGGTCTGTTTTATAAATCTAAACAACCATTGAAGGTTATCTGAATCTGAGTTCTCTCATGAAATATTGAAATGAGAGGGATTACTTAAATGGGTTTCTAAAATATTTTGCAATGCTTGATGACAGAATTGATTTTTAATTTGCTGAAATTCTTTTAGAAATGAAATATTTGTGTAAGATTCGCCATTTTGTTATGCTATAAGCAGAAGCATCTCTAAAGCCATGTTTCTCAGGATCGACGATGAACTTTACAGATGGACTCAACAAAAGATTTCAGTGTCATCTATTTTTGGGAAACGTTAAATAGACTGTTATTTTTCAACTCTATTTAATATAAAACCAGTGAAATAAAAGCAAAAATTATAGCACTACTATAGAGCTTAAGAGCACCCAGCTAAATTAGATTCTAGAAACCCAGTGGAGCTTGGGTTCATATCCTGGCTCCATCACTCACTAACTGTGTCACTTTTGGCTAGGCTCTCTGTGCCTCAGTTTCTTTATCAGTAAAGATTATTATTAAGACATTATGTGTTGGGGTCGGCCCCATGTCTGAGTAGCTAAGTTTGCACACTTCACTTCAGTGGCCCGGGGTTCACAGGTTCAGATCTTGGGTACAGACCTACACACTGCTCATCAAGCCATGCTGTGGTGGCGTCCCACATAGAAGAACTAGAAGGACTTATAATTATATACACAACTATGTACTGGAGCTTTGGAGAGGAAAAAAAGGAGGATTAGTAACAGATGTTAGCTCGTGGCCAGTCTTCCTCACAAAAAAGAAAAAACCAAGACATTATGTGTTAATTTTGGTAGAATTCTTAGCACATTGCTGACACATGATAAACATGCATGAGGGATATGTGAATAAATATGATGTGAATGAATATGAAATATTTACACATATGAATAAAAATGATTCACAAAAATACCTTTAACCTCTTGTGATTGATTCTAATAATTTCTATTCAGTTTCATTTTTCTATTATCAGTGCTGGTCATGATGAACCAAAGTGATACAATGACACATGATATACTATTTGAAAAATACCAGCACAGAGTATTCCCTTCTTAGAATATAATAATATACATAAACCAGTTAAGCATGTGGAGACATTGTGAAGAGAAAAGAAACCTTCTTATAATTTCTTAGATAGTATTTTCAAAGTTTACATGTACATAGAAATATTTGCATTTAACCAGGTGTAGTAGATCAAATTCTAAAATGGACCCCCAAGATTTCCTGCCATTATCTCTGGGATTTTGAGTATGATGAGATAGTACACCCTGATTATGTTACCTTACACTGAAAAAGGGGTTTTTCAGATGTAATTGAAGTTATTAATCGTTGACTTTGAGTTAATTGAAAGGGAGAGTATAAGGATGGGCCTTACCTAATCACATGAGCTCTTTAAGAGCAGAGAATTTTCTCTTGATGGTGGCAGAAGGAAAGTCAGAGATATTCAAAGCACAGTAAAGATGTACTGTGCTGTGCTGTTGTATTGCTGGCTTTGAAAATGGAGGGGACCATGTGCAAGGACTCTAGTGGCTAAGAGTAACTCCTGGCCAACATCCAGCAAGGAAATGTGAACCTCAGTCCTACAACATCAAGGAACTAAATTCTGCTGATGACCTGAATCAGCTTAGAAGTGGATTCTTCCCTAGATCCTCAGATAAGAACCCAGTCTGGCCAACACCTTGGTTCTGCACTTGGGAGACCCTGAGCAGAGAATCCCACTATGCCTGCCCAGACTCTGACCTACAGAACTGGGAGATAACAAACAGATGCTATTTTCAGCTGCTAAATTTGTGGTAAGTTGTTACACAGCAATAGAAAACAACTATACCGGAACACACAACCATGAATCAAAACAAACAATACTAGAGTAAGCGTAATTTAAGTATGGAAGGAAAGGTGTAAGGGCAGATTTTATGTTGCTCTTAAGTTCAGTTATGTCTTAGTACAAATAAGAAAAAATGTCAGTTTTTAGATAGGTAATATTGTTCTGTCTAAACACTATGTGTTAAAACAACATCCTACAAAAAGTAGCAGAATAGGGCATGGTAAAAACAAATGAAATTGCTAAATCTTTTTTGTGGGCTTATGTTGTTTCTTGTCTCTGGAAAGATTTTTCCTCTATTTCACCACCTCAAAAACAAACTCCACACCCTTTAGCCATCATACCCTTATCCACTCATCACCCTCGCCGGTCCTAAACAAGGACTGTCGCTACAGATTTCCCTATGATGGACTTCTGTAGGAATAGAGTTGTGTAACATGTGAACTTTTGTGACTGGCTTCTTTCACATAGCATAATGTTTTCGAGATTCATCTGTATTGTTGCATGTATCAATACTTCATTCCTTTTTACAGCAGAATAACATTCTGTTGTATGGATATACTAGATTTCGTTTACCCCTTTGTTTGCTAATGGACATTTGGATTATTTCCATCTTTTATCTATTATGAATTATGCTGCTATAAACACTTGTGTATGAGTTTTTATAGGCATAAGTTTTCGTTTCTCTTGGGTATACACTCAGGAGTAGAATTTCTGGGTCATATGATACCTATATGTTTAATCCATTGAAGAACTACCTGACTATTTTCCAAAGCAGGTGCACCATTTTGCCTGTTCACAGCAGTGTATGAGGCTTCCAGTTTCTCCACATCCTCACCAACACTTACTATTATTTGACTTTAAATTTTACCCATCCCTCTAGGTCTAGCTCATATGCTGTCACTTCCACAAAGTCATTCCTGATTCATCACCAAAACATGATAATTTCTTCTGTGGACTTCCAAAGGATTGTGTTTGTTTCTTAGGGCTCCCATCCCACTTGCCTCACTGTGTCATTGTGAGTAGGGGTCTTCCCTGCTTACCAACCTCAGCATCTTTTTTGTAGGATTTGTATCTAATTCGCTAATTTCATCCTTCAAAGCATGCCTCTTCTAAGTGGCTTGAATATAAGAGAAATTCAGAAAACTATTTTTTGAGGGTTTTTGATTAAAAATGAACCAGATGACCTAGTTCGATGTAATGTATGATAGTTCCCACCAGTGTGAGCCTAGAGAGCTTGTCTGGCTTAGTCATACATGCATAGATTTATTCCATTTCAAATTTTGTGCTACCACTTATTGATCATGTGCTCTTAAGATTTCTCAAACTTTCTGACGTGTCTCTAAATACAAATGTGAATTTTAGTATTGCATATGATTACTGTGAAGCATAAATGTGATAATTTATGTGAAACACCTAGTATAGTTCCTGACACATATTTGATGCTCATTACATGTTAGCAAAACTCTTTTCTAAGTTTAAGTGATGCTGAGTATAAAACGTAGTAACCCTCCACAGCAAATTTCCCTTAATAGAAGTATGGTATATAGATTTAATTTTAGTTACGTTTTGTTAAATTGCAATCATTTTTGGATTGAGTAAATGTGAATTGCAGGTCACTTCAAATTGTAGGATCAAAAGCACTGAGTCTGGGTTGTCGGTGCTACATAGCCTGCTGTAAGACCGATTGCGCGCCTCTGTGTCTTTTGCTTCTATTCCGTGGCTCACCTTGAAGTACACCCCATTTGTGCTAATATATCTCATAAAATGTATCACCTTTGTGCTGTGCACATTACTGTCTGGTACTCAGATTCCACATGGTAATATTGCATGATACTCAGTGATAGAAAATTTCAGGAACTCTGAATCTATAAACGAGTGCGGAATGGAGAGGCACAGTTACCAAGAGTAGGAACAAATTGGTAATGACAATACCCCAAGGGAGGAAGAAGTGTAGTGTCTTTAGAAGACAAAAATTAAAGCTATGTGCACTCTCAGGATGCTATTAGACGTGGAAAATGAGGCTACTGTTAAACCTGCTTTTTTTAAACTAAAACTGCAAGTTTTAGTTGTTGCTCTGAAAGCTCAATGATAAGTGTATTCTCTTATTTATTTGAGTGAATACCAAGGTTTTTTCAGATTTCTTTTAATTTCTATACAATATCTAAATATTTCATCTTTGAGTACAAATCATATTTTCAAAACAAACTTTACTGTTGTGTGGGAGGTATTTTTATGTGGAGAGAATGCATTGTACTGAATAAAATCTACTGAGAACAAAAAAACAGTTTTTATCTAGATTCTACTACTTGCCAGTTGTGAAAATCTCTTTGAGCCCCAGTTTCCTTATCTACAAAACAGATAACAATATTTCTCATATTTAGCTCAATTTTTCTAGAGCACTGGCTGCAAAATGCTCAGATGCTTTCACTTTATAAACTCTGAAGTGCTCTACAACGAAAGATGCATTATCATTAAGTACTAGGAACTGGTCCCTGGAACCC